>NW_026262745.1:5982500-6594000 GCF_021869535.1 Mytilus californianus
TTAGAGGACATGCCTGTAATTCTGTAATTTTCACAGAAGAGTTTATCTTCTTATTGTCTGATCTGTTTAAAATGTAAGATATACGATAGTTTTTACGACATATAGTACCTTTGAGATGGGACTATATTTGTAGTACCTTTGAGATGGGACTATATGTGTAGTACCTTTGAGATGGGACTATATTTGTAGTACCTTTGAGATGGGACTATATTTATAGTACCTTTGAGATGGGACTATATTTGTAGTACCTTTGAGATGGGACTATATTTGTAGTGCCTTTGAGATGGGACTATATTTGTAGTACCTTTGAGATGGGACTATATTTGTAGTACCTTTGAGATGGGACTATATTTGTTGTACCTTTGAGATGGGACTATATTTATAGTACCTTTGAGATGGGCCTATATTCGTAGTACCTTTGAGATGGGCCTATATTTGTAGTACCTTTGAGATGGGACTATATTTGTAGTACCTTTGAGATAGGCCTATATTTGTAGTACCTTTGAGATGGGCCTATATTTGTAGTACCTTTAATTTGAGATAGGACTATATTTGCAGTACCATTGAGATGGGACTATATTTGTAGTACCTTTGAGATGGGACTATATTTGTAGTACCTTTGAGATGGGACTAGACAACGAACAGATTATGGAATGTCCATATGACAATTGAGTCCCTTTAATTCCTTTCTGTGTACCTGTAATGTATATTTGTTAAATGACTAATCTAATGAAAAATATTTAAACACTTCGAGAAGTCAAAGATAATTATTGATAAGAACCATCTCTTTATGGATTGTTTGAGTGAATGTCCCATTTTGAAGAAGCATGGATGCGTATTTTAACATACTGTTAAACAATATGATATCATAGTATCAAGTAAATTGGTATGTAACCCATAATGCAATAGTTGTCTGTGTTGAAACTTTACGAATTTTTATATTTGCCCTGAGACCAGAATTATAGGTGTATTTCGAGGTATCCAGTAGCTAGTCATTTTATTTTGCCCAAATATAGCAACGAGTTTTTTATCGTTTCAATTTAAGGCATCAGCAGAAAAGTCGTTAAAATGTCTTCAAATATCTTATTGCTACATTTAGATGGTCACAGATTAGGTGAAGACTAAAACAGATGCAAGAATCGTGTGACAATTTATTTTCAGTTCTGCTTCAATATAAAGAATTCGTTAATTTGCTATAGAATCAGAACTGTACAGCAAAATGGCTGTTCAAATATGCAGCGTGCTACTTTCGTGATTGCTTTTCTTTCTTTAAAGACAGCAAATTTATTTATCTTTATATTCAACTTAGAATTAAGTTGCTTTTCTAAATTTTAAAGACACATCTCATTTAATACGTATCTCGTGACCTTGACCCTTAACCGTAAATTCATCAACCGATTTTCACTATTGTAACAATTTTTTTGTATCATCATTCTATGATATAGTGCTCTATAATGTTTCTGCATTCACGTCGGTCTTTACCTGTGTTACCTGGTCGCCCAAAGAAAAAAAAAAGTTAATTGCAATTTGCTATTAACTACCCATGATTTCCTAACAAACAGTTGCTCGTAGCCAAGTCCGCCATATGTTCAACTAAGCGTCTTCACATCCAGCTTCAAAGCAAAGGGAGAGAGTTCTGAAGTAATGTGTACAGGTCTGCTCTCATAGACGCTTGATTCATAAACGGTTAAAACAAATCTATTCGATATATTTATCTTAAAACTTCAAATTTTTTTCATATAAGTACAAAATTAAATATCATTACCAAAATAAAAAAAATAAAATAAGTAATGACAAGATACACCTTTACATTTACCTTACTCTTAGCACAATGTCGAGAACAAAATCTTTTTGCAAATATACATATTTTCATACGAATGAATCCACAGAAATACATGTTTGTTTACATAAGAAATTAAGTAACTGATCATTGGAGGGAATAAGCAGTAAACCATCATTGACTACTACCTTTTTTTTTCTCTAGAAAAAATACGTGCCATTATGGTTGCTGAATATCAAGCTTTAAAAGCTCGCGGAAAAACAAATGTTGTACCACATTTTGTTTTTATTCGTACGGATACTGATAAAATATTTAATATATAACAAAAGCAGCATTCTTATGCTCAGGTTGATTTTCTTTCTACCACGAGAAACATACGTCATGTACATCTCCTAAGTGTGATAATATAAGAGCAGCGATTATCATTTTAACGTCGGAAATACAAAATTGCTTACTGCTCCTACTCAAATGTCTCAATGCACGATGTATATTTTTATTACACTGTGTTCTAAACTCTTAATAAAACAACATTTATTCTATCCATTTAGAGCAATGTAGTGAGTACATTTTTTAAAATCAGAATGCAAAATAATTTAGTCTTGACATCTAGATCTGACTTGCTAAATTAAGATCAATGAATTACAAAAAATCGTCTTAAGGTGAAACAAATATTATTAACTATCACTATACTATAAACAACTCTGTTAATCTTTGTTTCGGACGTCTCACCTTTTGAGTCGCTAAAATACTTACACATTTACCTATTGTTGGTGGTCACACATATGCTTTACCGTACTTGATGATGGTCATCACGTACATTGAGTGTAATTTTTTTAAATTTAAGTAAATTATATTTGTTTAAGCTGAGCAAATTAAACTTGATTTTTTATCATTTTAATAACCTCTTAGGTAGTCGGTTGTCCTATGTTTTGTGGTTGTGTAGACGTTCTATATTTAACAAAATGGGTGTTGTAATTTTCCAGAGGAAGATATACAGCTGTTATTGGCTCATTTTACAATCTAAAGATCTTGTCCTGTACCCTTTGTTCTTTGACCATTCTGGAGGTATGGGTCATGTTGAATCTGGCTTCTATCGCATGTAGTTTTAAGCTGTTAATCAATGATAATACTGTTGTTCCTAAAATTTATCCATTTTGTTATGATTACCTATAATATGTTTCAACCAAAATTTAGTAATAACTGAAAAAATACCTTGAATTATGCTTATTTTTGATCTCATCTTTTTACCAAAAATGATAACGGAAGCGTGTTAGTTTTGGAATAACGGGTATTTATTTAGTTATCATCTATGCTTTGTTCAAAGATGTTGTGGTGATGCTTACTATCGATGTTCTGGTGGATGTTTACTATCGATGTTCTGGTGGATGTTTACTATTGATGTTCTGGTGGATGCTTACTATCGATGATCTGGTGGATGCTTACTATCGATGTTCTGGTGGATGCTTACTATTGATGTTCTGGTGATGCTTACTATTGATGTTCTGGTGGATGCTTACTATTGATGTTCTGGTGGATGCTTACTATCGATGTTCTGGTGGATGCTTACTATCGATGTTCTAGTGGATGCTTACTATCGATGTTCTGGTGATGCTTACTATCGATGTTCTGGTGGATGCTTACTATCGATGTTCTGGTGGATGCTTACTATCGATGTTCTGGTGATGCTTACTATCGATGTTCTGGTGGATGCTTACTATTGATGTTCTGGTGGATGCTTACTATCGATGTTCTGGTGATGCTTACTATCGATGTTCTGGTAGATGCTTACTATTGATGTTCTGGTGGATGCTTACTATTGAGATGTTCTGGTGGATGCTTACTATCGATGTTCTGGTGGATGCTTACTATCGATGTTCTGGTGATGCTTACTATTGATGTTCTGGTGGATGCTTACTATCGATGTTCTGGTGATGCTTACTATTGATGTTATGGTGGATGCTCACTATCGATGTTCTGGTGAATGCTTACTATCGATGTTCTGGTGATGCTTACTATTGATGTTCTGGTGGATGCTTACTATCGATGTTCTGGTGATGCTTACTATTGATGTTATGGTGGATGCTCACTATCGATGTTCTGGTGGATGCTTACTATCGATGTTCTGGTGATGCTTACTATTGATGTTCTGGTGATGCTTACTATTGATGTTATGGTGGATGCTCACTATCGATGTTCTGGTGATGCTTACTATTGATGTTATGGTGGATGCTTACTATCGATGTTCTGGTGGATGCTTACTATCGATGTTCTGGTGATGCTTACTATTGATGTTCTGGTGGATGCTTACTATTGATGTTCTGGTGGATGCTTACTATTGATGTTCTGGTGATGCTTACTATTGATGTTCTGGTGATGCTTACTATTGAGATGTTCTGGTGATGCTTACTATTGATGTTCTGGTGATGCTTACTATTGAGATGTTCTGGTGATGCTTACTATTGATGTTCTGGTGATGCTTACTATTGATGTTCTGGTGATGCTTACTATTGATGTTCTGGTGATGCTTACTATTGATGTTATGGTGGATGCTCACTATCGATGTTCTGGTGGATGTTTACTATTGATGTTCTGGTGGATGCTTACTATCGATGTTCTGGTGGATGCTTACTATCGATGTTCTGGTGGATGCTTACTATTGATGTTCTGGTGATGCTTACTATTGATGTTCTGGTGGATGCTTACTATTGATGTTCTGGTGGATGCTTACTATCGATGTTCTGGTGGATGATTACTATTGATGTTCTGGTGATGCTTACTATTGATGTTCTGGTGATGCTTACTATTGATGTTATGGTGGATGCTCACTATCGATGTTCTGGTGGATGCTTACTATCGATGTTCTGGTGGATGTTTACTATCGATGTTCTGGTGGATGCTTACTATCGATGTTCTGGTGGATGCTTACTATTGATGTTCTGGTGGATGCTTACTATCGATGTTCTGGTGGATGCTTACTATTGATGTTCTGGTGGATGCTTACTATCGATGTTCTGGTGATGCTTACTATCGATGTTCTGGTGGATGCTTACTATTGATGTTCTGGTGATGCTTACTATTGATGTTCTGGTGGATGCTTACTATTGAGATGTTCTGGTGATGCTTACTATTGATGTTCTGGTGATGCTTACTATCGATGTTCTGGTGGATGCTTACAATCGATGTTCTGGTGGATGCTTAGTATTGATGTTCTGGTGATGCTTACTATTGATGTTCTGGTGGATGCTTACTATTGATGTTCTGGTGATGCTTACTATTGATGTTCTGGTGATGCTTACTATTGATGTTCTGGTGATGCTTACTTTTGATGTTCTGGTGGATGCTTACTATTGATGTTCTGGTGGATGTTTACTATTGATGTTCTGGTGGATGCTTACTATCGATGTTCTGGTGGATGCTTACTATCGATGTTCTGGTTGATGCTTACTATTGATGTTCTGGTGATGCTTACTATTGATGTTCTGGTGATGCTTAGTATTGATGTTCTGGTGATGCTTACTATCGATGTTCTGGTGGATGCTTACTATTGATGTTCTGGTGGATGCTTACTATCGATGTTCTGGTGATGCTTACTATTGATGTTCTGGTGGATGCTTACTATTGATGTTCTGGTGATGCTTACTATTGATGTTCTGGTGATGCTTACTATTGATGTTCTGGTGATGCTTACTATCGATGTTCTGGTGGTTGCTTACTATCGATGTTCTGGTGGATGCTAACTATCGATGTTCTGGTGGATGCTTACTATTGATGTTCTGGTGATGTTCTGGTGGATGCTTACTTTTTGATGTTATGGTGGATGCTTACTATTGATATTCTGGTGGATGCTTACTATTGATGTTCTGGTGGATGCTTACTATTGATGTTCTGGTGATGCTTACTATTGATGTTCTGGTGATGCTTACTATTGAGATGTTCTGGTGATGCTTACTATTGATGTTCTGGTGATGCTTACTATTGATGTTCTGGTGGATGCTTACTATTGATGTTCTGGTGATGCTTAGTATTGATGTTCTGGTGATGCTTACCATCGATGTTCTGGTGGATGCTTACTATTGATATTCTGGTGGATGCTTACTATTGATGTTCTGGTGATGCTTACTATTGATGTTCTGGTGATGCTTACTATTGATGTTCTGGTGATGCTTACTATCGATGTTCTGGTGGATGCTTACTATCGATGTTCTGGTGGATGCTTACTATTGAGATGTTCTGGTGATGCTTACTATTGATGTTCTGGTGGATGCTTACTATTGATGTTCTGGTGATGCTTACTATTGATGTTCTGGTGGATGCTTACTATTGAGATGTTCTGGTGGATGCTTACTATTGATGTTCTGGTGACGCTTACTATTGATGTTTGGTGATGCTTACTATTGATGTTCTGGTGATGCTTACTATTGATGTTCTGGTGGATGCTTACTATTGATGTTCTGGTGATGCTTACCATCATTGGTCTGGTGATGCTTACTATTGATGTTCTGGTGATGCTTAGTATTGATGTTCTGGTGATGCTTACTATTGATGTTCTGGTGGATGCTTACTATTGAGATGTTCTGGTGGATACTTACTATTGATGTTCTGGTGATGCTTACTATTGATGTTCTGGTGGATGCTTACTATTGAGATGTTCTGGTGGATGCTTACTATTGATGTTCTGGTGACGCTTACTATTGATGTTTGGTGATGCTTACTATTAATGTTCTGGTGATGCTTACTATTGATGTTCTGGTGGATGCTTACTATTGATGTTCTGGTGATGCTTACCATCGATGGTCTGGTGATGCTTACTATTGATGTTCTGGTGATGCTTAGTATTGATGTTCTGGTGATGCTTACTATTGATGTTCTGGTGGATGCTTACTATTGATGTTCTGGTGGATGCTTACTATTTATGTTATGGTGATGCTTACTATTGATGTTCTAGTGATGCTTACTATTGATGTTCTGGTGGATGCTTACTATTGATGTTCTGGTGGATGTTTACTATTGATGTTCTGGTGGATGCTTACTATCGATGTTCTGGTGGATGCTTACTATTGAGATGTTCTGGTGATGCTTACTATTGATGTTCTGGTGGATGCTTACTATCGATGTTCTGGTGATGCTTACTATCGATGTTCTGGTGGATGCTTACTATTGAGATGTTCTGGTGGATGCTTACTATTGATGTTCTGGTGATGCTTAGTATTGATGTTCTGGTGATGCTTACTATTGATGTTCTGGTGATGCTTACTATTGATGTTCTGGTGATGCTTACTATTGATGTTCTGGTGGATGCTTACTATTGATGTTCTGGTGGATGCTTACTGTTGATGTTCTGGTGATGCTTACTATTGATGTTCTGGTGGATGCTTACTATTGATGTTCTGGTGGATGCTTACTATCGAGATGTTCTGGTGGATGCTTACTATTGATGTTATGGTGGATGCTTACTATTGATGTTCTGGTGGATGCTTACTATTGATGTTCTGGTGGATGCTTACTATTGAGATGTTCTGGTGGATACTTACTATTGATGTTCTGGTGATGCTTACTATTGATGTTCTGGTGGATGCTTACTATTGATGTTCTGGTGGATGCTTACTATTGATGTTCTGGTGGATGCTTACTATTGATGTTCTGGTGGATGCTTACTATTGAGATGTTCTGGTGGATGCTTACTATTGAGATGTTCTGGTGGATGCTTACTATTGAGATGTTCTGGTGGATGCTTACTATTGATGTTCTGGTGATGCTTACTATTGATGTTTGGTGATGCTTACTATTGATGTTCTGGTGATGCTTACTATTGATGTTCTGGTGGATGCTTACTATTGATGTTCTGGTGATGCTTACTATCGATGTTCTGGTGATGCTTACTATTGATGTTCTGGTGGATGCTTACTATTGATGTTTGGTGATGCTTACTATTGATGTTCTGGTGGATGCTTACTATCGATGTTCTGGTGATGCTTACTATCGATGTTCTGGTGGATGCTTACTATTGAGATGTTCTGGTGGATGCTTACTATCGATGTTCTGGTGGATGCTTACTATTGATGTTCTGGTGGATGCTTACTATTGATGTTCTGGTGATGCTTACTATCGATGTTCTGGTGGATGCTTACTATTGATGTTCTGGTGATGCTTACTATTGATGTTCTGGTGATGCTTACTATTGATGTTCTGGTGATGCTTACTATCGATGTTCTGGTTGATGCTTACTATCGATGTTCTGGTGGATGCTTACTATCGATGTTCTGGTGATGCTTACTATTGATGTTCTGGTGATGCTTAGTATCGATGTTCTGGTGGATGCTTACTATTGATGTTCTGGTGGATGCTTACTATTGATGTTCTGGTGGATGCTTACTATTGAGATGTTCTGGTGGATGCTTACTATTGATGTTCTGGTGGATGCTTACTATTGATGTTCTGGTGGATGCTTACTATTGATGTTCTGGTGGATGCTTACTATTGATGTTTGGTGATGCTTACTATTGATGTTCTGGTGGATGCTTACTATTGATGTTCTGGTGGATGCTTACTATCGATGTTCTGGTGGATGCTTACTATTGATGTTCTGGTGATGCTTACTATTGATGTTCTGGTGGATGCTTACTATTGATGTTCTGATGATGCTTACTATTGATGTTCTGGTGATGCTTACTATTGATGTTCTGGTGGATGCTTACTATTGATGTTCTGGTGGATGTTTACTATTGATGTTCTGGTGGATGCTTACTATTGATGTTCTGGTGGATGCTTACTATCGATGTTCTGGTGATGCTTACTATCGATGTTCTGGTGGATGCTTACTATTGAGATGTTCTGGTGATGCTTACTATTGATGTTCTGGTGATGCTTACTATTGATGTTCTGGTGGATGCTTACTATTGATGTTTGGTGATGCTTACTATTGATGTTCTGGTGATGCTTACAATTGATGTTCTGGTGATGCTTACTATTGATGTTCTGGTGATGCTTACTATTGATGTTCTGGTGATGCTTACTATTGATGTTCTGGTGGATGCTTACTATTGATGTTTGGTGATGCTTACTATTGATGTTCTGGTGGATGCTTACTATTGATGTTCTGGTGATACTTACTATCGATGTTCTGGTGGATGCTTACTATTGATGTTCTGGTGGATGCTTACTATTGATGTTCTGGTGATGCTTACTATTGATGTTCTGGTGATGCTTACTATTGATGTTCTGGTGGATGTTTACTATCGATGTTCTGGTGGATGCTTACTATTGATGTTCTGGTGGATGCTTACTATCGATGTTCTGGTGATGCTTACTATTGATGTTCTGGTGATGCTTACTATTGATGTTCTGGTGATGCTTACTATTGATGTTCTGGTGGATGCTTACTATCGATGTTCTGGTGATGCTTACTATTGATGTTCTGGTGGATGCTTACTATTGATGTTCTGGTGGATGCTTACTATTGATGTTCTGGTGGATGCTTACTATTGATGTTCTGGTGGATGCTTACTATTGATGTTCTGGTGGATGTTTACTATTGATGTTCTGGTGGATGCTTACTATTGATGTTCTGGTGATGCTTAGTATTGATGTTCTGGTGATGCTTACCATCGATGTTCTGGTGGATGCTTACTATTGATGTTCTGCTGATGCTTAGTATTGATGTTCTGGTGATGCTTACTTTTGATGTTCTGGTGATACTTACTATTGATGTTCTGGTGATGCTTTCTATTGATGTTCTGGTGATGCTTACTATTGATGTTCTGGTGGATGCTTACTATGGATGTTCTGGTGGATGCTTACTATTGATGTTCTGGTGGATGCTTACTATCGATGTTCTGGTGATGCTTACTATCGATGTTCTGGTGGATGCTTACTATTGAGATGTTCTGGTGGATGCTTACTATCGATGTTCTGGTGGATGCTTACTATTGATGTTCTGGTGGATGCTTACTATTGATGTTCTGGTGATGCTTACTATCGATGTTCTGGTGGATGCTTACTATTGATGTTCTGGTGATGCTTACTATTGATGTTCTGGTGATGCTTACTATTGATGTTCTGGTGATGCTTACTATCGATGTTCTGGTGGATGCTTACTATCGATGTTCTGGTGGATGCTTACTATCGATGTTCTGGTGATGCTTACTATTGATGTTCTGGTGATGCTTAGTATCGATGTTCTGGTGGATGCTTACTATTGATGTTCTGGTGGATGCTTACTATTGATGTTCTGGTGGATGCTTACTATTGAGATGTTCTGGTGGATGCTTACTATTGATGTTCTGGTGGATGCTTACTATTGATGTTCTGGTGGATGCTTACTATTGATGTTCTGGTGGATGCTTACTATTGATGTTTGGTGATGCTTACTATTGATGTTCTGGTGGATGCTTACTATTGATGTTCTGGTGGATGCTTACTATCGATGTTCTGGTGGATGCTTACTATTGATGTTCTGGTGATGCTTACTGTTGACGGGCATTATATATCAAACAAGCAACATTATATATTTGTTTGTTTTAAAATATCTATAAACACCTTAAGCCGGTGTCACATGTGGACCAAGATTTGCTTACCATTCCGGAGCACTTTGAGGTTACAACAGATTTTTTATGCGGTTCGTGTTGTTCAGTCTTTAGTGTTCTATTTAAGTATTTTGTAGACTGTTGTTTGTCTTTACGCCGTTTTCCGTTTTTATCCATGGTGTTGTCGGTTTCTCTTCGACGTATGACATTCAATGTTAAAAGACCACTTTCTAGATATGTCCTTCACCGGAAAAGTGAAGCGCCTTTATGACGTCATTTACCAGATAGAGAGGATCGCCTTTTAAAGATTTTATATCAGACAATCAGGATATAACCACTTTTAAACCTGTTTTAATGAAGTAAAACTTTTCCGGTAATAATAAACACATATAAACAACATCTCCTTATTTGTTTATGCATATGTTTTCCCAACTGACAACAGGGAAACTATTATTCAGAACGGAATAAAAAATATAAAAGTAGCTATACAAGGTAAGACATTGTCATAAAATATTAGGCATAACACAAATCGCAGCAAAAATATTTCCGGAAAGAATACCTCTATCACGTGACCTCTATTATTCCTTGACATTTATGGCGTACGGAAAGGGTCAAAAGTAAAAAGATGTGCATAAGCTATAAAATATAGCTTATGCTGCTTTGTAGCATAAGCTATATTTGACGTCCCAAAAGGGTCAATATATATTTGTCTGGTTATGCTGCAGTTTTATCGCATATGCTATATCACAAACATTGACTATGCTATATTTTTAAATTGTAGCATATGCTGTACTATTTCAAACACATCATTAAAGGGTCAAAACTCGAAAGTAGCATAGGCTGTATAATTTATTTTGATTAGACTGTATATCTTACTGTTGGAAGGCGTGTTTAACGAATCTAGTCAATTATCATCACTAAAGTATCCGCCCTTTTTATCAGTACTTATAGAAATGAAATGTATAATGCGATAATTTGAAAACAAAAAAAAACTTTTTTAATGATCAAGTCCGAGTTTATTGAAAAACAAATCATTTTTTAATATTATTACATTTTATATATTCATATGTTTTGCCTGGTATATTAGTGGATTTTATCACACTGGCACCGGGTAATTTTAAAACAAGTGGAATGGAAACGCGGCATACATGAACAATAATTTTCTTATATCATGATCTCTGTCTCGGGTGATGTATTAATTATGTACCCAGCAGAGCCTTTTCGCTAACAAATATTCACATGTACGTCCCTGCCGTGGCAATTAAGGGCATATCCAACAGTTTATTTCTGACGGTGAGAATTTTTCCCCCCTTAAGATATATAGGCTATTTTTTACCTGCTTAAATCAAATATGTAATAAAAAATATACCTTCATGTGCTACTTTTTGAGTAAAATGAGGTCAAAATTTCAGATATTTGCTCAAAATTCGGATTTGTGGACGTATTTTTCCTCCCGACAGATGTGCATAACTTTTTTGTTTTAAAAGATAAACAGATAAACACAAGCTGTTTTTTTGTTAAATTATTTATAAGTTTTTTTTGTTAAATTATTTATAAGTTCTCTTTTATATAAGTATCCTATAAATTTATGAAATATTTTGTTTAGAAATAACTAAAAGGACAAGCTAGGTACGATAAGCATCAGAGAACGGCCCCCGATTTCGATTCAAATTAAAAGTGATATGCCATAAATTATAGTACTATATTTTTAAAGTTTAAAACCTATATTTTTGTAAACATCAATAGATTTGTCAACTTTAGCTGATATTATTCATGCTTTGTTGCTGTAAACACCTCAAGATTCGCGAAAACGGCAGATAAATGGCAGTTTCCAAATCTTTTTCTGCATTTTAAACTATGAGCGTACCTACGGCCCACGATAATATTTAAACCTAACATTCCTTGAATATAAATGTTGATGTAGTTCAAAAACCTTAGTGGGCCGTAGGTACGCTCATAGTTAAAAATTAAAAAAAGGTGAAAAAAAATCGTCAGTTTTCATTGAATCATCGAAATATTTAAACGAACTGCGGACCGGAGATGATTTCCGGTATTCGCTGGATTCGACAAAAAGACTTTTCTTCGTGCTAAAATGGCTAGTTTTTTACGACAAATTTTACATCTTCGAGAAAGGAACACAGAATATTCCTGTATTTTTTATTGTATGAATTTAAAGTGAGATTATAGCAGATTGTCGGGGTTTGACACAAATCAGAAGGAACTGTGACAAACTGCAGAGAAATTTTGGGAATGTAAATCACTAACTGAAACCAAAGTTATTAAATAACTGGTTCATCCTCAAATAGTTCCTTTTTGACTAAATTTCAATATTTGGAACACTGTGACACAGACGTTGATTGGCATGTCGAAGCATACATATGATATGTCTTTGTAGCGTAAAAACTGCACAGATTTGTTAAACATGTTATCCATGGAATGGTGTATTCTAAACAAAAACAAGTTTTGACTATAAATTCTATACTCAACAGATTGATAATGGCAATGAATGGTGTCAACATTAAATGTTAGTACAACTTTACCCGTCAGAAACACGTATTTTGTTTTATAAATGACGAAATCGTGGCCCTGGAATCTATTAATCTCCGTTGACGCTTTTGTGAAAAGTCCTTTCTTTAACGTCCGCATTTCTTTCATGTATGGCATGCCAAGTTATCATTTTAGGCAATCATTACGAAAATAAACTACAGAACTACAGAACAGTAAATAATAACATACATTGTATCATACGACATAAGACGACACCATGTGATAATTTTAATTATTTAATTGTGAAACTGTAACAGTTATAAAGATCAAACAAAACTATCCAACACTATTGCGAATTAATATTGTGTAATTTTTTTACCATGATGTTTATAAAAAAGAAGATGTGGTATGATTGCTAATGAGACAACTCTTGACAAGTGACCAAATGACACATAAATAATTTAACAACTATAAGTCACCGTACGGCCTTCAACTATGAGTAAAGCCCATACCGCATAGTCCGCTATAAAAGTCCCGAAAATGACAAATGTAAAACAATTCAAACGAGAAAACTAACGGCATAGTTGATGTACAAAAAATGAACGAAAAACAAATATGTGACACAGTAACAAACGACAACCACTGAATAACAGGCTCCTGACTTGGGACAGGCACATACATACAGAATGTGGCGGTGTTGAACATGTTAGCGGGATCCCCTAACCTGGGACAGTGGTGTAACAGTACAACATAAGAACGAACTATAAAAATCAGTTTAAAAAGGCTTAACTCATCAGATGGATACAAATAGAAATGCATCTAACAAAAACACAGAGTGGATTTGTTTGTATTTATTGTACTTATGATTTGTAATTGTCCCCCGCCTTCCCGCTGCTCTTTTTCAACGACAACGCGTGCAACTTCGTATTTCTTGTCTGAAAATTGTTCTCTACATTACTTTCCGTCATAAACATTCATGAAGTATTTGTCACTGGACGGTCAGAAAACAACATTCAATCAATCATATCTCCTCTTAATTTGCAGTACTATAATGACTTTAAACATACTTAAATAAATAAAAATGGTTATTGTTTTAATCAGATATTCATACGTCAAAGAAAAGGAAAAAAAACGCGAATATTGAATATCAAAGGAAAAAAATGCATCATAGTCAAAGATATCATGCTTGTAATTTTGTATGTGTGTTTCGTGTACAAAAGGTCGATTAAAAAAGTCATTAGATCATAAAAGGCCCAAGATTCCGGAACGTTTTGCCAAATACAGATCAGGTTATCTATTCCTGAATATAAAATTCGTAGTTTGTCAAACTAAGCATATCTCCAACACTCTTGTGTTTGCTATACGCAACAATTGGTGCTGTATTGAATATTTGTACACAATCTTCGTCTAACTGTAATAAATGCCCGTGTTTCATAATACGTTTCTTTATTTTACGTATATATGGATTATATTTAGTTATTAAAACTAATGGAATATTTTGTTTTTCTTTTGATTTGTTTTGTTGTAGTAATTCAGTAGTCAATTGATAAAGCATCAGTAATACTATCATCTATTTCCACGTTATCATAACCCCTATCTAATAATTTCACTTTGAAATTAGTTAGATTGTTTATTAATTTGTTATGGTCACTTGTGTTTCTAATTTGCCGTATTGCTTCACCTTTAATAAATCCTCTGAATACATGCTGTGAGTGACAGCTATATCTGTGCAGAAACAGATAAGAATTGGTTTCTTTAAAATGTAGTCAAGGTCAAGCATGCCATGTGTTGTAAATCTTTGACCTTTGATTACATCAACATCTAAGAACGACATTTTATCGTTTGAGATTTCATATGTAAACTTTAATAAGGAGTTATAATTATTTGCTAGACAAAACGAATCTATAATTTAATCTAGATATGCAGATTTTAACTAAACAAATGATTAACTACGCAAACATTACTCCAAGTACAGTACTTGTCTGTACTTCTACAAGGAGGGTTAATATTTAAAAAGAGAGCCAAACGATACCAAAGGAACAATCAAATTCAAAGGTCGAAAACAAACCGACAAAGCCATGGCGAAAAACGAAAACCGACGAGAAGACAAACAGCAGCCAACATATCACAGCATAGAAAACAAAACACTTAGCAACACGAAACCCATTTAAAAACTGGGATGATCTCAGATGCACCGGAAGGAAATTAGATCCTGCATTTTGGCCACGGAGGATTTTTTTTCAAATATGAAAGTAATTGTGCAAAAACAATCTTTTTTAGAAAGCCTTCAAAGTTTGTTTATATGAACATCAAGATTATTTTCACTCGTTTTATGGGTTATTTTCTTTTTGACAGTCCGTATTTTCCTTGGATCCAGAAATTTTTGTAGTACAAAATGTATATGTTTCAACACAGGGAGAAAATTTCGCACCCGGTGGCGGGCTACATCTGGCCCCTAAAAGAAAATGTGTACTAATTCATTGAAGAGGTCCCTGACTTGGGAGAGGCACAAACATGCAGCGGGGCCAAATGTTTACAAAATTTTTTTTCACTAGATCTTTTTGACGTAACTTTACAAAAAAATGAGACGAAAGTCAAATGATTTTTATTTGATCTCTTGATGGATATATGTGAACAGTTTGAGAAAAGGTATCACTCCAATGGATTGAAATTTCAACTTTTGACCAAATTTTGAGGAAATGTGTGACACCTTTACACCACTTTTAGCAAAAACATGTAGGTTTGTGCCATGGATACGTCAAAAATACATTCTAGCTTTAACCTTTCAACTTCTGGATATCAAATCTATACAAAATACTGATTACATACATATACACAAATATGACACAAACAGTAGGCTTAATTTGTGAGAAAGGAAAGAAAAAGGGCTGGTAAAATTTATGTATATTGTTATCTAACGTAAGTACCAATATGAGGACAAATCTCGTTTCATGATGTCATTTTCAAGAAAAGAGCAACGAAAGCTACCATAACATATCAGCTTCCTACTCTACTTTCAGGACTATTTTATAAACATTTGGGGTCTTCTTTGTTGAACTCCTGCAAGTCTTTTATTTTGCCCATACAGCTGTCGTCGTGTCAACCTCTGTCTCACCTAGATTCTTTGGCGCACGTTGCTGTCTACGACTTTTTGTTCGTCTTCTACGCCCTTTTCAAGGTACTTCACAGCTATTAACCTGACATTCTGGAGGACTAACAACATTGCCTACAAATCCAACTGTTTTATTTCGACGTAGATATCTTAAATGTCTGATTTTACTCAGAGCTTCTGTAAACTACTGAATCTAACCAAATGAATAGAATAGAGAATGTGTCCATGGGACACAAATAATGGCCCGCTTGCATATATATAGCATTATAAAGGGTCATTACTCAAAATCGATAAAAGTGACGCCATCCAAATTAGCACATGATCTGTGTATTATGGTAATAAGCATTGTGTATACGTGTCATAACATTTGGTTGGGTCAAAATTTAGAGAGAAGGGAAACTAACTGATTGGACGTACACGTGTACGGACGGACAAGGTTAACACTTAATGCCCCCTACGCTGCGGCGGGGCTTAACAAATTCAGACATTTTTTATACTGAAATTGTACATACCCGACAAATTCCCGACTATCCCTACGACCCCAATACGACCAGGTCGACCTGGTCTGGTCAAGATCGGGCTGAGATCGAGTATAGTTGATTTGGTCTAGCTAGTTGAGTAAAGAACGTCTAGAGATTGTGAATTGGTCGGAATTCAAATATGTTTTCAATTAGTGGTCGGGTGGATGGACACATTAATGAGTCGTGAATGGTCGAGTTAAAGAAATTTTGAAGTTAACAAAGTTTACTTATAGTTCACAAAAAAAGAATTAATTTGAACTTTTTGTTAAAATTCATCCAAATACTACAGTCAAAGGTTGTCGTTTTCATCTTGGACAAAATACAAAATTTAGGTTTAGCTAATGAGGACAAAGATAGGTCAAATGAAATAAAAAAATGGTTAACGCAGATTTTCTGATTGCCATTTCTTCCAGCGGAGGAAGTTGAGGACGGTTTTGCTGACGATATAATGTCAGATGTTCCTGATAATAAAAAATGAAATAAATTTGCCGACTACATAAAAGAAATTTACGTAACTAGTGAGCTGAAATTACAGTGTGGACGACTGTGTCTAATGAAGTAACAAATCGTACCAACAATGGTCCAATCTTTTTACAGCTATTACCACATGTATTATACCCATCGCTATCGCTCGGAAATAATCCAATATAAATGCCCAACCCATTGTAAAATGAAAACAAATCTATACGGCTGCCACAAATTATTTCTTAAATATAAGAATTGAAAATGTGGTATGCAAACTATGTTCTTAACAAATATGATAGACAACCACCAACATGTTATCTCATTTACCTAAAAAAAAAAATCATAAAAATTCAATAAAATTCAGGTTATTCTCACAATAAAAAGTCAGGTGAAAACTCAGGTGAATTACAGGTAGATTCGCTCAAGCGTATTAATACAATTTCTTCGCGCAAACGAAATGCTTGTCATTTTGAATTTCGCGCAAATGTAGTTCGCTCGTATAATACGTTTACGGTCGCGCAATCAAAATCCCAAAATAAGTTATCTTATACATATAAAGTACCAACGGGATTATATGTTTATGTACGTTACAATGTATTCGGCGTAAGATGCTTAACAAATATAAGAAAAACTGCAGTCGCACTATATATCATGACACCAAATATTGAAACGTAGCATCACACAAAATAACTCTTTTGATAATAGCAAAAAAAAACCCTTAAAAAAACCCAAATGGTATTGTCATATAAACTATTTGCATATATATGTAAGACTCATCGGTCTCTAATCGACGGCCGTTCCTCAAATCGACGTCCAAATCCGACGACATTAAAATAACATGCCAAATCGACCGCCAATTTTATACCCTACTAATCGACGTCTTTTTTGTTGTTCTCAAATCGACGTCCACTTTTTAGCTTCTCTAATCGACGTACGCTTTATTGATTTGCTGCAATGACGTCATAACTTTTTCAAATGACCGATGTTTATACAGGTTGTGATATCTATTTTAAATTTAACAGATTATATAAAACTAAGGAGATTTGGTATGATTGCCAATGGGACAATTATGCAAGAGAGTACAAATGAAGTGGATGTAAGCAATTATAGACAACCGTACGGCCTTCAACAATAAGAAAAACCCATTCCGTAAAGTCGGCTATGAAAGGCAACGACATGTAAAATGTAAACAATTCAAACTAGCAAACAAACGGTCATATTTATAACAAAACAATTCAGAAAAACAAATATGACAGGCATAAACCAACGACAACCACTGAACTACCGGTGTAATATAGACATCCTTCCCTCATGCCAGTCCCCCCCCCCCCCCCCGGGGGAAAACTATCATGATCCAAGTTTACCCCCGGGGAAATGTTGTATCATTGCCATTTTTCCCCCAGCGAAAAATTGGCAATACGTATACATATAGTCACTTTTCCCCCATGCAAATCTTTCCCCCACAGTATAGATTTCATTATATACAGTCAAACCTGTTTTAAGAGACCACTTATGGGATAGCAAAAAAGTGGTCTCTTAAGACAGGTGGTCTTTTAATAAAGGTTCGATATTTATGAAATGTACTATACAGAGGGATCTAAAATCGGTGGTCTTTTAACACAGTTTTTTGCTTAATACAGGTGGTCTCTTAAGCAGATTTGACTGTATTTCTAAAAATTAAAATCAGTGTTAGACATAGATTTTTATGTTGACAAATTTTTTGCCCATTTACATTTACACAAGTCTGTCTACATTCTCATCGGTTCGTCTATGTGTCAACAAGTCTGTCTTCATGTTCACCTGTCTATCTACATGTTTACAAGTCTGACTATGTCCACTAGTCCGTCTACATTTTCACCATTCTGTCTATGTATCCACTCGACTAGTCTGTGTCTACATGTTCAAAAGTGTGACTACATATTAACCAATCCTTCTTTGTGTCTTCTATTCTGTCTACATGTCCAACAGTCTGTCTCTGTGTTCACTATAGTCTATTAACATGTTTACCATTCTGTGTATGTGTCCACCAGTCTGCCTTCATGTCCAACAGTCTGTCGACATGGATATCAATCGGTCTATATGTCTACCAAGCTATGTCTACATGTCCAATAGTCTGTCGACATGGATATCAATCGGTCTATATGTCTACCAAGCTGTGTCTACATGTCCAACAGTCTGTCGACATGGTTATCAGTCGGTCTATATGTCTAACAATCTGTGTCTACATGTCCAACAGTCTGTCGACACGGCTATCAGTCGGTCATTATGTCTACCAAGCTGTGTCTACATGTCCAACAGTCTGACGACATGGCTATCAGTCGGTCTATATGTCTACCAAGCTGTGTCTACATGTCCTACAGTCTGTCAACATGGCCATCAATCGGTCTATATGTCTACCAAGCTATGTCTACATGTCCAACAGTCTGTCGACATGACTATCAGTCGGTCTATATGTCTACCAAGCTGTGTCTACATGTCCAACAGTCTGTCGACATGACTATCAGTCGGTGTATATGTCTACCAAGCTGTGTCCACATGTCCAACAGTCTGTCGACATGGCTATCAGTTTAGTCGGTCTATATGTCTACCAAGCTGTGTCTACATGTGCATCAGTCTGCTACATGTCCACCAGTCTGTGTATGTATAGAAAAGAAGATTTGGTATGACTGCTAATAAAAACTCTCCAGAAGAGATCAAATGATCGACACAGAAATTAATAGCCATAGGTCACCGTACGTCCTTCAACAATGAGCAAATCCCATACCGCATAATCAGCTATAAAAGGTCCCAAAGTCACAAATGTAAAACAATTCAAACGAGAAAACTAACGGCCTAATTAATGTACAAAAACGATCGAAAAACAAATATGTATATAACACAGCAGTCTGTCAACATGTCTACCAGTCGGTCATTATGTCTACCAAGCTGTGTCTACATGTCCATCAGTCTGTAACATGTTCACAAGTCTGTCTACATGTTTAACCGTTTGTAATTGCATTTTATTGTGTTGTTTCGTCTGATCGTCCAAATCATCAATTTGCTAACAGCTACATGCATTCTTTTGACCTGAAAATTCACTGGATGTATTCTCCATACCAATACCTTCACCACACCACCCTTTGTTTACACCGAACTCCAAACCCCAGGGAAAAGGCGTCTTTTACTTTCATTTAATTAACATGATTTTTCACAATGAAATGTATGCAAAGCTTTTCTTGGTGAGTATTTTTTTCAGGTAATGCAAGATGCACAACTTATTTGGTCTCAATTTTTTTTATCGTCTTGATATAATTTTTTCACATCGTAGGTGTCCGTAAATGACAAAGTCAATCTTCGTGCTCATTTATGTTTGTGCATCCGATCTTTAACTTTGTATTGTGCAACACAGGTCTGAAAATTGCAAACATTTTTTTAGGGGCCAGCTACAGCCCGCCTCCGGGTGCAGGATTTTCTCTTTGTGTTGAAGACTCATTGGTAACCTTGTGCTGTTTTCTGATCTTTGTTGGATGGTTGACTCTTTGACACATTCCCCATTTCCGTTCTCAATTTTGTTGTTTTCAAGATGGAAAAAGGCATAACTTTATATAAATACAAACAAAAAACAATATCCCAACTTCTAATTACGTAGGGTTTCTGTCTGTGCACGGGTTTCTCATCGTTGTTTTTTTTTTTATTTAACTATTCCTTACTGGCAATTCTTGTTCGCGTTCAAATGCCAAACAGTTTTCGTTGGGGTTCATTATAAGCCAAGGAAAATTTTAATATGTATCGCCAAAACAATTCACGTTGCAATTTTATTTTTTTCTGACAACAGGCTAGTATAACTAGTAAACCTGTATTTCAATGATGCAATTAAAGCATCAAAATTAAAAAGCCTACTTATATCCGGTTGACAAACTGTCGTTTCACAACCATAATAATTATACATGTTTTCGCAGTAAATGTCTGTCTCTGCATGATTGGTGTCCTTTTTTATATGAAATGTAGAATTGTTTCATAGATATATATCTCGTTAGTAGTTATTTCGTTATTAAAGAACAAACCGTCTGGAAGAATATAGTCATATTAGTTGAAATTGGCTTTGACATAGCTTTCGGTAAATGAGTGTGCTCCTATTTCGGTGCTTTTTTTGTAAGTTAATTGTTTATTAAAAAAGGACTTATACTCCCATAATATGGACATATGGCTTACAAACATTACACATGATATACATATAATACAGTAACGCAATGAAAATGAATAATATTGTAACCCGTACCTCTACAGTTTTAGTGAAGCAAATTGTAATCGATATTTTACAGTTTTTTCCTAATGTGTGCTGTCCTAGGTTGGAGCTTTTTTTGTGATTTTTTTTGGGGGGATGGGGTGTCGAGCGCCCACGAATATGTTTAATCCCGCCAAATTCTGTATTCGCCATTCCCATGTTAGGTGCTTGTACAATGTAGTACAGTGGTTGTTGTTGGTTCGTTTTGTTTTCGTAAACTATTTTGTTTTAATAATTAGGCCATTAGTTTTCTCGTTTGAATTGTTTCACATTTTTATTGCCGGGGCATTTTATAGCCGACTATATGGTATGGGCTTTTCTCATTGTTGAAAGCCGTACGGTGCATGGCCTCTAGTTACTTATTGCCACGTCAGTTTAATACGTTGGATATGTGTCTCATTTATGCTGGATAGATTCGACCCTGTGCACGTTTAGGGCATGCGGGATCTTTTTGTAGATCTTGTACAGCTACAACTGATGGGGTAGATATCTGCATTCGATTGATGTAGTTTCTGGTAATTCCTGTACCTCCACGTCTCCCATGCTGGTTGGAGCGGGTATACCGATAACCACTGGGTTTGATGATGTTTCATCCGTATCGGACTTCTTCTGAAAGAAAGCTTTCAGGCGGCGA
This sequence comes from Mytilus californianus, assembly GCF_021869535.1. NCBI lineage: Eukaryota > Metazoa > Mollusca > Bivalvia > Mytilida > Mytilidae > Mytilus > Mytilus californianus. The sequence goes on from NW_026262745.1 coordinate 6,004,286, forward strand.
GTATTTTTTTTTCTATCCAGCTTTCGATGTGTTCTTTTTCTTTGTCATCTCTCTTTTAGTTGTTATCTTTCCTAATGGCGGCCATCTAACTGGTAGAGTGTACTGTCCATTCCTCCTGGTTAAAGACCAGTCGGCAGTTGTACTTCCTTGTACAGCTAGTACATATACCGATGTGACATAATTGGGTAGAGATAGAGTAGGTTCTTTGCATGATTCATATGAAGTTATTTTACCATACTAGTATTACGAGGCATCATAAACATGCCTGTCCAGGGGAATGTCTTCTTACTGACCTGAAGTGGTTTAACTAATTGTATTCGTCTAGTCATATGATACTAAGGGTTCACGAATGAAAATGGATGTGATCACCACATAAGAATGTGCTTCATGTATATATATATATATATATATATATATATATATATATATATATATATATATATATATAAATAAGTATTCTGATATCAAATGTATATTAATACGCCAAAGGTTCAGTACCGCTAAACTAATCAAAAGAAGTTACTATTATTTTTTTGGATTTCTAACTGACATCGCCGATGTTAATAATTTACAAGGGGGAAAAATTAGCTTCTCGTGCTATTAGGGGGGAAAATTGGCCTGATCCTGGTTTGTCCCCCCTTTCCCATCACGCTGAGGGGGAAAAGTAGGATCATGCCAATTTTTCCGGGGGGAACTAGATCGATCCAGTTCTACCGCCCGGAAAAAAGTATGGGGGGAAGAATAGCAATAGGACACCGGCACATAAAGAATTTGGCGAAATTCAACATGTGTGTGAGGGGGTACGCCCGACAGTCCGACGCCCCTTTAGTCCGACTGTTCAATAGTCCGACGGTTCGATAGTCCGACAGTTAAATATTCCGACAGTTAAATATTCCGACAGTTCGATAGTCCGACAGTTCGATAATCCGACAGGGTGACACATAATTATACAAGTCAAGGGCTTAAATATTCTTATTTTTGTCCCGCTATCACACTTAGAGTGTTTATTCAGGCCTTTCAACCCTTCTTAACTTGTCTAAGCAATTTCTCTTCTCAGTTTACCCCGAGTATGATTTAACGTAACATATTGTAACAATACGCACGTGTCAATGTGCAAAACCAAACATAAAGTGTACATTTTTTTTTGAACTTCTGCCATTAAATGTTTAAAACTATTTGAACCTTCAAAGAAAAGGACTTGGGCCAATTTTCCCGCTATTTGTTCATATACGTACTGGTGTAGTTCGATAATTGAGATAGACAATCTCAAATCAATCAAACATGTAATGAGGTTTTTTTTCTTTTTTTTAATTATTAAATAGTGTTTTTTAAATAAAAGATAAAACCAAAATGCTGATACTTGGATTAATCATAAATCACATACTTTTTTCAGGAACTTTAAGATTTAAACAATAATACTTCTTCATGGTTGTAAAAATTCTTCATGTTGAGGAATCTGTCATTTAAGCGACTTTTGAAATTTTGTCATTTAAATAAATTTATATTCTGAATACCAGGGAAAATGGTCTTTATGTATTTTCACAGAAAAACAAAAAAGTTGTAAGATTCCTTCAGTATTATAAAATACTATAGTATAATATGAGACATTCAGATTTGAAACCTCATAGCTGACAAAATTGATGACGTCAGTATAGCGATTAGACGGTATAAAAGGACGGACAGAACCAAATTAAAATGCATGAACTTCAAACTTTTTATGTGAAAAAAACGGTGATGTGTGTTCCCCGGTTGATGATGCAAGCACAGGAAGTGTCAAAATATGGCTCTGTACTATATTTGTAGAAATGTCAGTATATTTTTTTGTAAATTGACATCTTTGGTATGTTGAAAGTTCACATGTACAATACAATATCTATGTAACGAAAGCTGAAACTATAAAATTTTCTTTTCATTTTCTGTAATAGTCCCCGAATTTTTTCACTATTGGAATAACCAAACCCTTCCGGGCTTGGCTGAAGTGTGCTTCACACGAATACAAGTACAAATCGAATGAAAGCGGTGTACAAATTGTACAAATGTTTGTTCAAACACAGACCCCAAAATCAAAAATATGCTGTCAATTATGAAATCAAGTATATTCCATGTACATTTTGTTGGAATTTATAGTTTATAATTATTTTATTTGCTCAAAGAGTCAAAACGGTTAAGACGCACGTTTTTCGAACTTAGGAAGTCTTCTCCTGGAAACAATACTACAATTTAGTTTACATGTAAAATATATATGCACTAATGTTGTACAAAAGATAATTTCGAGGAGATAGATTTAAAGCATAACTAGAAAAAGAAGCACACAGGATGAAGAAAAAGCTACAAAAATAGACGAAAAAACGTGAGTGAAGTATATGGATACCGTCACGGAGTATGATGATGTATACAGCATAGTATAGTAATGTTCAAAGTTAGACAATAAGGTATCTTTTAGACCCTCTGATAAATATAATTAAAGACATTTTTGCAGTGTTCTTCATAACTAAGGTCCGGCGGTACTTCCTTGAGTCACCTAAGCAAGATTATCAGTTACTATTTCAAGATTTTGTATATTCATTTTAAACTTTAACTTTCACAATAAATCTGGCCAAGTGTTTCGATATATATTTGTATATATTTTCAACATGTTCGTTCCTTTTTGCATCAGAAGAAAGAGTTACTTCTAAGTGTTTAGGAATATCGTTGAGAATAGTGTACACAATTTCATCATGAATCAAAATGGTCATAATCGCCTTAAGTTTCAAAATGCTTACAACTTCCAACTTTCTTTCATTGTCTGATTTTTTATTCAAAGTTTTTTGAAGATGTCAATATTGTAACCAACTAGTGTTTGAATTACACCAAAAATAATGGCACAGTCAGGAACCTAATGTTCAGTGGTTGTCGCTTGTTGATGAGGTTCATAAGTGTTTCTAGTTTCTTTTTATATGGATTAGACCGTTGGTTTTCCTGTTTGAATGAGTTTACGCTAGTCCTTATTGGGACCCTTTATAGCTTGATGTTTGGTGTGAGCCAAGGCTACGTGTTGAAGGCCGTACTTTGACATATAATGGTTTAAATTTACAAATTGTGACTTGGATGGAGAGTTATCTCATTGGCACTCATACCACTTCTTAAGATTACCAGGTGCCTTAGTTACAGGGTCATGAGACGAAAATAAAGGGAAAAACAGGTATAATAGACAAACGGAAAAGTAGGGACATACATTTAATAGAGTAGTCCGATGTCGGTAATCTGCATCTTTTCTGCCTGCTTGGCCCTGATGCATGTATACATTTTCTGTTGATAATCAATTTGACATTATAATTATAAAAAAAGAAGATGTGGTATGATTGCCAATGAGACAACTCTCCAAAAGAGACCAAAATGACACAGAAATTAACAACTAACTATAGGTCACCGTAAGCATGTCTTACTATGGCATAACATTTTTATGGCAGTGACAATATACAGCTACATCCAGTTTGATGAATCGATGTTACCACTGTGCTACCATCTTGTTGTTCTCTTTCACATTTCTTTCCTGCTTTACAACAGTCAAGAGAGAACTGAGGAATGTTGAAAATCAGTTTACCAATTATCATGGTCAATTTGTATCGATTTAAAACTGTCTGAACATCGGAAGATAATGTTTATTCTTTACAGGTGAATCTGGTCACCATAAATCCTTCGAAAATGCTGACAAATACAAACTTTGAAAATCGAACACGAATTCTTTGGCAATTACAAAAATATATGTCTCCTTTACGTTACATACTATTAAAAATACCAAATTTGTATATATCTTTATAAAACGTATTTGTTCATTTGCAATGCCATATTTTTCGATACAATTTGACATTCAGTCTAGCTGGGTATTTGCATAATATTGAAGTGGTAAAACTATTATGCAAACTTGTTGTCTGCCCATAAAGTGAGAACTGTCAATAATACCTTGTCCATCGGATTTCTTATGAGTAAAAAATCCAGGCTTTAGAAAAATTTAAAAAGTGCCTAGGATATCAACCAATGTTAGAGTTAGATTTGATTATTTACTTCCTCCCCGGCAGGGGCTGTATATATATTGACTGTGAAATAAAGACCGGCTAAACTTTTTGGGACATATTAGCAAATCGGTAACCTAATTTTCGAAAAAAAAATGGACAGTATACATCCCATTTTAGCGAAATAAGAAAACACGTATGTCACTTTACGGAAATTGCTACGTGTTCCTTCTATTATTTGTATTTAGATTGTAAGGATACAAAGTGGATGTGTTCATAAAACTTGTTTTTCTTTTTTGTTTCAATTACTTTTATTTATATTTAGTAATTAATACATGACTTCGAACAGTTTAATATTTCATCGTTTCTTGAAAATTCTTATATACATGTAGTCGAATAGACTACGTGCGTACTATAATAAAACTTATAACGAACACACATTTCGCTAATCTGTGCTATAAAACAGACATGTAAACATATAAATTCTGATGATTGAATTCAGCATAAAATGAATAGTACATCAATCTCATTCTTGTATTTTTCATCATACAATAGACAATTTATAACTAGTGCTTGCTGTATGGTGTGATTTTTACTAATTTTGTAAAGTCTCACAGCGACTTTAAGACGTTCAAAGGCATTGTTTTTCGTACCCGTACCTTTATCTTAGTTGTTTACCTGAAATGTTGAGGGATTAGGTATCATTGTCTACACTATTCTTTCTCTCGGTAGCATAATACAAAGATAATTTTACCCCTAATCAGACAACTTTAAACGGATGTAATCTCTTTCATCCAGCTTTAAATTTTATAGGGTACCAAAAGAAAGAAGAAAGATTAAAGTGCCATATCAGTCTAAATGTCGAAATATTGTTAAATGGTTTTACTTCTTTCAAATAAATTTAGGAATCGATTGCAAAAAACCCGATTTCAAAATTCTGTGTATTTAAAATGATGAGAATTTCATAATGACATAATTATTACATAATTAGTTGCTATATTGTGATGTCCACACTTGAATGAAATAAGCTTCTTTGTTTTTCATTCCATCCCAAAATATTTTAAAGATTCTTGTACAACACAGTTTGAACTCCGAAACCATGTCTCAGATTTTCACTATTGCATTTCATTCTCTCATAAACCTTCAATGAAGATGTCAACCTCAGTTTATAAGAGATCACTAAATTTAATTGGGTAAAACATTTGTTCTATTGATGCTTTTTGGATCTGAGACTATATATATATGTTGAAGATAACTGTTCGAGGAACGACATGTGTGAAAATCAGGCATATAGGGGCACACTTCTAGTACTGTAGCTAATTTCATTTAAAACTACATTTTAATGTCAAAAATGAATGTGTCAAAATTGCATAAATAAGAATTTTCTTACTTGTACCCCATTTACTTCAACATAATTCACACATGTACCATGTGGATACTTCAGGATTGGCCTTTCATCATAAATCAGTTAGGTTTTGACCAGTAAGAAAGCATTTCATTTCAGCAATTCTAAATATACAAAGAAAATGCTACGTATCAATATACATCTTGCGGGAGAGGTTATATCATCACTGACCTTGCTGTAAGTCACGGTTGCTACTGATATGGTCAAAACTCCGCTTATTATGATAAACAGTTACAATAAATAATATCAGAAGCTTAATTACACATTGCATTTTCAATATTGATTTTATTCCTCTTAGGACATAAAATAATATATTTTGTTTTTTTGCATTCATTTTTGTTACAAAAAGTAAGTTATGCATGTGTACACAAAATGATAAGTCGGTCAGTTTAGATGATCTTTATGGGGGATTTCTAGAAATATATATTGTATACAATGACAATATGGTGTTTTACTCCAAGTATATTTTTTTTTATTTTTGCAGTTTGAAAATGAAATATTTAATTCTTTTAATAAGAATTCATATTTATTACATTATCCTCAAGAAATTCTAGTATAAACATCAGCAAGATTAATTGTTAAAAGAAGTAACAAAAACAGATGAAAATTAAATTTAGATAAAATTTAGTTGCTTTTGTATTGTGCTACCTTAAATATAATTCTAAGATAAGCATGATATAATTTCATGTAAATATTCCGAATATTTCATTAACTCTCTGAACTCGACTATCAATTACTTAAATCATAATGCTCTTTAATTTTCGCCCATCCTAAACAAAATGTGGTTCTGATGGGCGTTATCCTAATTTGTGAATAGCCTTCAAAGTTGAAGAGTGATTGACAGTAAATATATAATAGAATCATTTGTGATTGACAGTAACCCCACCTTATAACTATATGGCACAATACAGCTTATGCTACATTTACTTTTGACCCTTTCGGGACTGTTATAACTTAAATGTAAATAATGTACATGTTTCAACAATTATAGCGTAATCTGTATTTTCTTTTGACCCTTATGGTACGTCAACTGGACGCTTAAGCTGCATATGCTATTTATTACAGCATAGGCTGCATTTAATATAGCATATGCTGTATTAATTATAGCATATGCTGTATAAATTACAGCCAATGCTATATATTATAGCCTAAGCGACATTAATTACAGCATAGGGTACATAAATTATAGCTTAAGCTGTAGTTTATATAGCATATGCTGTATTAACTGTAGCATATGCGAAATAATTTACTTTTGACCCTTTCCGTACGCCATAGACATTTGTTTTAAAGGCAGAAACAGTTAATGCCACGCAGTTTTTAGTAGAATTTTAAAATACCCTTGCTAACATAGGGAAGTAAATTTCGTCCTGAAATGTCCAGAAAAGAATGGCAATTATTTCTGGCAACTGAACAATATGGTTGCGGTTTTATACATATGATAGAGTATCAGGAAAAATTACAATGAAACGAACCTGAGATTCCTGAAAGAACTTGATAATATATTGATGAGTTCCTGGCTCAAGAAACTGAAATGAGAACTAATATGATAAATTAATGCATTATAAAAAAGTTAACAACTCTTAAGCATCTTTTATTGTAACATATAGTCAATTATATATAGTGAGCGATACTGACCATTTCGAGTCTTCAGATTAATGTAGAAATACGGATATTCTTTTATCAGAATGAAAACGCCCCAGTAAATTGAAAGTAAAATATGAACATTTTGAACATGTGGTTATTCTAAATTAGATATGTTCATTGTGTATGATTAGAATTATACATCATCACAAAACTATTATATATTTATGTGCACCAGGGACAAGTTTCAAAGCAATGAAAGCAATATTACAGTACAAGACTAGTGCATCATTAACATCCATCTTCTTCCGATATAATTCAAACACATAAATACCTATAACAAAATCTTTAATTTGTTACTAAAATGACCATGTACAGCATCGTGAATTCATTCAATCACTTTAAGCAGGAAACAGATATATCCGACACGTTCTAGGTCATACTTTAAAGTTATCATTGCGGAAGTATCCATTGTTACGTAGGCAACGAGACACAGACAGGGTAAGTGATGAAGTCTTCGTGCAATTGGATCATTGAAAAAGCACAAACGATGCATAATTTCCTTGAAATTCTTTTAAAATTCAGCCTTTTACATTGTTCATGAGAGCGTACCGGAAATTCTAGTACAAAAATTTAAAGTAGTAAATTCAATAAAAACTCTCCCATTGACTTCAATTCAAACCTATTTCTTAAATTAAATTTATACCTAGTTTACCTTTAGAAATCAAAGCTTTCATATATCATTCATTAAAGTACAAATGGTGCCCCATCTTTTTCAATAATCAAAACATTAGGGTCATGCAGCATATTTTGGGCCATTCACATGGCCTTGTTTACTAACACTATACATTCGCACTAAATGCATACTTCTTCTTCTTCTTTCTGTAACTTCCTCCTGTGGTTAGGAACACATCATACACTGATCCATTACTTTTCAACCCTGTAGTAAACAAATTAAGTGCATTCAGCATTCATTTTTTACATTTTTTAAAACCTAGATCTATCTTATAAAAAATATTTATTACAAACATTATCTACCAATCAATGACATACCTGAACCAACGACAACCACCGAACAACAGGCTCCTGACTTGGGACAGGCACACAAAGAATGCGGCGAGGTTAAACATGTTCGTAGGCGCTCAACCCTCCCTAACCTAGGGCAGTGGTGTAACTGCACAACATAAGAACAAACTATAAAAATCTGTTGAAAGGGCTTAATTCATCAGATCGATACAAAGAAAAACATAAAAAAAAACAACAGACTGGACGTGGCAGGGTATATATCTATTCCTCATCCCTAACATAAAAAAGACACTAAGTACAGACCTGAGAGTACTCGCAGTTACTGACAGCTAGTTCAAAGCCAATAACAACTAATTAAAAAAAATCGTTTATCTAAGACTAAAATATCAATCAGTACACATCCCACATCCAATGGATTTAGTGTAAATAACAGTCAGAGAAAATTTAAGCATGACCTTGTGCATTGCCAAAATATAGGTCTCGACAGATTGTAGTACCGTGAAAGTACATATCTGTAATATTTAGTATAGTTTTAATTTACTGATAACAAAATCAATATTCATACCAATAAAAACAATATTCATTTGAGGTAACATTTTAGAATTAGTTTATTTCAAGGATTGACATGTTTACCCGGATCGTATCTAAATTTCCGGGCTCGGGAAACAACATCACCGTAAAATTTAGGATGTGCTATTCCGTTTGAAATAAGTTTTCTACAGGTACAACTAAACTTGCAGACCAAATCTTTGTATCTATGAAAGGATTTAGTAAGGGTTTTAAGTCATTTGTAAGAAAAATGCAAGATGAACATATATTGTCTACCCTAAGAGGCTCGATGCCACTAGCTATCCCTAACCTCCCCATCCCCACACATATAATTAGCCTCTGTAATTATTGCCACAAACTTTATCTTTGGTGGAAATAAAACTCGAATTAAATGTAATATAATATTAACAATGCAATGTATACTCTATAAGCTTTAATATGATTCTTTTAAAATAATCAAAAATTTTATTCGCACGACGAAAATTAACTGCATGAAATCGGAACGCTCTCATGAACATTGGTTACATTGATTACATTTACTGTGTGGAATCGAAATAGGTATACGTACGTTTGGGTCGATAAAACATATTCACATGGGTTTGAACATGTTAGGTCGATCCAAATATACATGTTCATAATTCGGTGAGTTGCATCCCTATAACTTATATGATGTGAACACTTTTTACCTATGGCTGGACATAGGTTCAGACAAAAACATTATTAGATTATCATACGAATTTGAAAAAAAATGAGATGAATCAACACCTTAATTCTGTATGATTTTTTTGTAGATGAATGTCAATTTTATCAGAAAAGGTATAATTCAGAGGGATTGAAAACAAACTTTGGATCTCAGTTTGGTATATATGCCAAATGTAAAGTTTTTTTAATTCAATTTCTTTTTCTCAATAGATGGCTACCTTTTTGACAGAAGAGGAAACAAATTATCTTCGTATGGTTTCATTGATGATTGGCGTTTGTCCAAAAGCAGTGCGCACTTTTTTTGATGGTATATTCCCTCCGGCAAATCTGGCTGCTGATTTACATACCCATACCCCAGCACTGAATAAGATAAGAAAGAAGAACGTGCTGAATTCATCTCAATGGGCACTTTTATTTCCTACAGGTACAATATGCAAAATAGATAAAATTATCATATACTTGATCAAGGTTTGTTTAAGTATCCATAAAAATATACACTGAAAAATTATGTTAATATGGCATAATCATGCAGAGGTCTAACAATTGGAGAATATTTTGTAAATTTGAATAACTTATATTGTATAAGCACCTGTATATTGCTAAACACTGTACGTTGACCGCTATAGTTGTGTCGTCAATTAAAAAAATTAATTATCTAGATAATCAATATCAATCCAGGTAAAGACGGTGTCATCATCAACGCTGTCAAATTGTTTAGATTTTGTAGGCTTAGTCTTTAATACATGAGCAGGTATATAAATATCACTGTCAGGTTCATTAGATCTACAATTGACGCCAATGATCGTCAATTAGGCTATTAATAGCTCGAGTGCTATAAATATATCTTATCGACTTTGTGTAGGAGTAATAATTATCTCAAAGAGTACAAAGTATTATACTTGAAATAAAGAATGTCAAAATACATATATCGCACATTTAATTACTTATCAAACGCTGTATATTATACATTTTATATAGATCACCTCCCTTTAGCGTCCGTCCGTCCCCGATAAACACACCGAAATAGGTTGTATCTCTAATTGTATCTCTAATTGTTAAAGTTGACGTGCTTGACATTTCTTCATGGTTCTAAAATGTTTCAAGTTTGTTACGCATTACAGATTGTAACCTTATAATATCTTATGTCTATGTCTATTTCACAGCTAGGTACTTCTTTATCTCTGAAAAAAATATACCTATAAATACTTTCAGTTAATTACCAGCATATATTTTAATTTCTTTAGAAAATAGAGCATATACATGTACTCACTTTTCAAGAATCGTCCGGATTTAGCCGTCAAATTGTGTGCAATTCTTTTAACTATGACAAAAAAAACCCTGTTAAAGATGCATGATTTGTTTTGAACTCTAGGCTCACATCTGAATGCGACCGATGTCTTTTTTAAAGATAGTACTTTTTATCACAAGGAAGCTGTTAAACCAAGAGTTCAAAGTGGTGCAGTTGAAATCATCCCTTCGTAAATTTTAAGGACGCCATCACGAGTTGATTGACCGTTATATATGGAATATCTGTTTCACAGATGACGACGAATATGTTTCTAATTGTCGTAACTACGCCCGCTAACATGTTAACCCCGCCACATTCTGTATGTGGCTGTCCCCAAGTCATGAGCCTGTAATTCAGTGGTTTTCGTTTGTTGCTGTACATGATATTTGTATTTCGTTCATGGTTTTTTTTAACATAAATCAGGCCGTTAGTTTTCTCGATTGGACTGTTTTACCTTTGTCATTTCGAGGCCATTTATAGCTGACTATGCGGTAAGGGTTTTGTTCATTGTTGAAGGCCGTACGGTGACCTATAGTTGTTAACTTCTGTGTCATTTGGTCTCTGGTGGAGAGTTGTCTCATTGGTAATTATACCACATCTTCTTATTTTTATATTCGTATTATTTGGTCTTTAGTTTTGTATGTTGTGTTTTGTGTACTATTTTGTGTTTGTCTGTTTGTCTTTTTCTTTTTTAGCCATGGCGTTGTCAGTTTTTTTTTCGACTTATGAGTTTGAATGTTCCTTTGGTATCTTTCGCCTCTGTTTTTTTTAACCATATGAATGTATTTAGTAAAACAACCGTTGGATTTGATTACCATGATAACAACACATGTTTCATGGAAACCATTCACCAGGTACGACGCTCGAGAGAAAAACGATTGGGATGGAAATGAGTGGTATAGATGGATGATAGCTTAAAAAAATAAAACGGCATTACCAGAAGGGGGTGTGGTAGTTTCAATCCATTTTGAGTAAAACCATTGTGTATTTTAAATTTTTGACCATTATCAATAAATCAATTAAAATATCTAAGGAATACGTTATTACTTTTCAAAATTCTATAGTGTTCGAATTCTAGATTACCCTTTTCAGCGTGATACACTAGTAAATGAATTGTAGTAATAATTGGCCATTTTGATCTTAACCCTCCAACTGAAAATGTCTGAACCTAAAGTCATTAGATTACGTCTTATTAAGAATTTAAGTTATTTTTAATATAATTAGTCAATATTATTGAAATAGTGACATTACCGATACCAATCTAACTGCACCAGATGCGCATTTTGACAATGTCTCTTCCATGTTGATCGAAGCTAACCATTTTGAAAATGCAAACTAAATACAAACTTTGAAGAGCTGATATAAATGAAAATGATCAAAGTATAGACAACCCCCAACCAAGAATCAGAACTTTGCATGAGGGAGATAACTCAGTTTAAAATATTAAAAAAAAAAATCATAACAGCAAATTTCAGTAATACAATATCCGTATGTTCATGCCAGTACATATTTACTGAGCTACTGAGCTGGTGATAACCTAGGGAAATAACGGTCCACCAGTAGAGACACAGTGAAAGTAAAAATAGTAACGGTACCATTTTTTCTGCACAAGATTCTCATTCCTACAATTAATATCTCCTCAGTGATACTCGATGCTACGATTTTTAACTTGTAGCCTGGATATTAATGTAATAGTTGCCACTGTACATTGAGCACTATGATTGTACCTATTGCATGTATTATAAAATATTTTAGGAAATTAATAATGAATATTTCAAAATAAAGAATTAAAAAAAAAGTAAGATTTTAGTTTAACTTTATTTCAACTGTTTATATTACAAATAAAGGTAATGGACATATCTTTTATAAATACTACGGCAAGAATTCATATTTAGGTATGATTACTTATAATGGAACAATATTATATTATTAATAATGAGATACGTTCTAATATTGTTTGTACATACTTATGTAATAAAAGAGTAAGTAATACGCCCATTACTAGGATTAAAAACAAAATTCAAGTACTATCAAAGTGTTTTGTGTTCGTACCGGCCGACAAAGCAGCCAACAATGTGATGGTGGTATGACGTAAATACTACACGGAAGTCCTTAAGAATGAAATTATACATTCAACTACATTCAAGGCCGTACGCTCCACAGAGAGGCATACAGTAAATAATCATGTCACTACCACAGCTCAGATTAAGGCCTCCTTGGAACATTTGAAGGTCCCCACTATGTATTGGTTACCTAAACTACACAAAAAACCCGTAAAATATCGTTTCATCTCGGCCTCTAGTAAGTGTTCTACTACTAATATTTCGGTTCCTTAACTACTACCAAAGAACTTATCGTTAATTTTTTTGTAATAAAACATATGAAAACAGTGGAATTAACCATTTTTGGAGTGTAAAAAATTCTTTGAATGTTTTAGATAAATTATGTGCATTTGATGGTCCTTTTGATTCGGTTGACAGTTTTGACTTTTCCACTCTTTATACTGCACTTCCACACAATCTTATCAAACAAAAGTTTTCCTATCTAATTAAATGGTCGTTTGATACATCTGGTTGCAAGTTTATTTGCTTCAACTCATATAAAGCCTTTTTCTCTAATGAGAAAGGTAAATATGCTATATATACTTACTGGAGGTGTGATGAGATGATCAAATCACAAAATTTTCTCCTTGACAACATTTATGTACGTTTTGCAGTAAAGTTTATTGACAGATTTTAGGTATTCATATGGGCACCAATTGTGCCCCTTTAATAGCAGACTTGCTCTTTTACTGTTATGAATCACATTTTATGGCCAAACTCAGTAAAGAACCGTCTAAATTCCATTCAATTGATAAATTCAACAACACTTACCGCTATCTTGATGATATTTTTTCGTTAAATAATCAAGAATTCTCTAACTATACTGTTGAAATTTACCCAAAGGAACTTACTTTAAATAAATCTAATATCAACAGCAATAACTGTCCTTTTCTAGATTTAGATTTTTCAGTATTACACCAGAAACTTCACAAAAAAATTTACGAAAAAAGGGATGATTTTTCTTTCCCAATTGTTAATTTTACCTTTTTGGACGGTGATGTTCCTTTGGCACCATCTTACGATGTTTATATATCCCAACTCGTTCGCTATGCTCGTGTTTGTAGTGACGTTTTGGACTTTAATGAGTGTAATCCATGTATTACTAGTAAATTATTAAGTCAGGGATTTCGTTACCACAAATTACTTAAAACCTTTACTAAATTCAAAGATTTGGTCTGCAAGTTTGCCTGTACCTTTAGAAAACTTATTTCAAACGGAATAGCACATCCTAAATTTTACGGTGATGTTGTAGATCGAGCCCAAAAATTTAGATACGATCCTGATAAACTTATCAATCCTTTAAATAAACTTATTCTAAAATGTTACCTATTCAACACTGTAATTAAATCTTTGAATATTGTTTATATTGGTGTAAATATTGATTTTGTTATCAGTAAATTAAGACCATACTAAATATTACACATATGTACTTTCAAGCTACTACAATCTGTCAATACTTATAGTTTGGCATTCCACAAGGTCTTGTTTTTCTCTGACTGTTTATTACGTCTTTACGATAAATCCATTGGATGTTGGATGTGTACTGATTGATATTTTAGTCTAAGATACATGATATTTTTTTCATTAGTTGTTATTGGCTTTGAACTAGCTGTCAGTAACTGCGAGTTCTCTCAGATCTGTACTTAGTGTTTTTTTGTTTGTTTTGGGGATGTACAAGTACCCGTCCACGTCCACTTTGTGTTTTTGTTAGATGATGTATTTCTATTTGTATCCATCTGATGAGTTAAGCCTTTTTCAACTGATTTTTATAGCTTGTTCTTATGTTGTACTGTTACACCACTGTTCCAGGTTAGGGGGGGGGGGGGGTTAAGCGCCCACACACATGTTTTACTTTTATAAATTGTTACTTGGATGGAGAGTTGTCTCATTGGCACTCATACCACATCTTCATATATCTATTAACCACCCCGCCACATTCTTTATGTGCCTGTCCCAAGTCATGAGCCTGCCAGTGTAGTTCAGTGGTTGTCGTTGGTTCATGTCTGTCATATTTGTTTTCGTAAACTGTTTTGTTATAAATTAGGCCGTTAGTTTTCTCAATTGAACTGTTTCATATTTTTCATGTCGGGGCCTTTTATAGCCGACAATATGGTATGGGTTTTTCTCATTGTTGAAGGCCGTACGGTTGCCTATAGTTGCTTACATCCACTTCATTTGAACTTTGGTGGATAATTGTCTCATTGGTAATCATACCACATCTCCTTATTTTTATATTAGTCATATTTTTTATGAACATTTAAAACCGTCGGTTTCTCCAATAAATATTTTAAAATAAACTATGATGCAGCATTTCTAATCTATAAATGTATATCATAAGCTTTTTATATGTCTGTCCGCAAATACCCTCTATCGGGCATTTGTAAACTTTGCATTATATTGTAATTAAAACCATTGAACAAGAGATATCCATTTTACTAATAATCAAGGTAAAACTAGAATTCCACTGACCAAAAGGACTCACAAATATCAACACTCCTCCCCTTTTAATCCTTCACTTAAACACTCATAAACCATTATACAGGATCATACACAGACCAATAAGGGTATGCTAAAACATGCATCAGTTTAAAAGAACTTTAGAAACCAGGTATGTTATGGAATAACATACAATCAAACAGACGAACGGGCTAACAAAAGATCAAACGCACGACGGACACCTTGAATAATTTACATGCGCTGCTGTCGCTATCAAGGGTACAAATGTTTACATAAGTGAGTATATCTCTCCCATGTTCCTTCCTGGAATGCATACATTTTGTGAAATATATTTTCCTAAAATGGCAACAAAATAGATTGAATAAATGATGTTTTAGTGAATGGGGGCTGTTTTGGTTATAAGGATATTAAAATAATGATAGTTTAAAGGGAAACATGATTTTTTACCTGAAAATAATCCTTTTTCTAAATATGGAATTAATCTTAATTAACTAATACTATAAAATCAAGTCTTTGCACCAAAAATCAAATCTCATAAGTCGATGATAGACTGAACAAACCATGACATAAAACGAAAAACGACTAATAGACATCCAACAGTCCACAAAACACTTCATTAGAAACTCAACCCTGTGATATAAAGAGCTCAGACAGGGTAACATATCCGACTACGTAGATTTCGACTACTAAACGTATAGCTAGCCTAGCCGCTACATAGATCTAGATCGCATAAAAAAATTATGCTATCTAGAGAATCCAAAATGGCGTCGAATTAGATAGATATCTAAGACATAGCGGCTATACTAGCTGCTACGATATTAAACGCAACCCAGTTCACGTGTGAACCAAAATAACCAGAATGCGGTTGTTTTAAACAATTCAAATTGTGCACTTTAACAGAAAATATTCGAGTCAAACAACGAGTCATACAAACCAATTATTTTGATTAGCTAAAAGATTGATATAAAATTCCCTTTTTCAAAATTCTGTAATGTTTAACTCTGACATATAATTTTACAGGTTCCTCAAACGTAACTTCTAGCAACTTCGACTTGACATTACTGATATGCCTGTTGAGGAACATTTCAAAAATTAGCAAACCAACCAGAGGTTTTGATGTTCTTCCCGCAATAACAGATGTTAGTCCAGCAGACGATCTTGCAAGGATAAAGTATTACAGGAATATGATTGCTCATTCGGATGACAGCAAAATGTCGAATCAAACTTTTAATGATGCTTGGATCAATGTTGCTGAGGTATTACCATCGTTATTCATTTCTGATCTATCGTTCTTATTCATAAATGTTTGGTTTATGCCGTATTGAATAAATTTTATATAATTTTTTGAAAATCTTATATTTATTTGTATAATTCATGAATTAAATTAACGAAATCCTATAAAATTTGACGTAGAAATGTCCACTGTGTCATATATAAACGGTAAAGATACAGTTAAGGCCCGAAAAACAAAACGCCTCAATTTCTTATATTATATTAATGATTTCAAGATATGAGATACATGATTGATAGAAAATGCATGAAAAAGTTTTGCTAACTTGTATTCAGCACATGAGCCAGTGATAACTAAACATGTTTGAATTTGTAAAGCTAGAGATATCTATACTTAGGCCTTTATCTATTGAAAGGAATTTATAAACAAGATAAAAAGATGTGTTTGAAACGAAAATTAAATATTTCTGGATAAATTTGACCGAATGAAAAATATGACAAAATAAAATATGTAGTCAGCTTGACCTTCATTGGTCTTAAAACAAAAATATAATAGACATTTGTTGAGCACTTCTCGCGGCATGTTTTAAAATTAAAGAAAACTCTTTTAAATTAGATGCGTTTGAAGCCGGTTGTTGAACACTTTCAACGGGAACACAGACCAATACTTCCTAGTGTATGTGCAAATATAAATAAATGATATACTGATTTCTTTTTAACGTATTTTCTTTTATTTTTTGAAAGTCAATTTAAAACAGTTTTATACGAACTACTAAGGGCCATCAATTTTCAATTTCAACACATAAAGTAGTTTTCCTATTATTATGAATAACTGCTGAATAAATTAGTTGTTGCTGTTTGTATGATATTTAACTCATGAATAACTGCCTTATATGATGTTTTTTGGAAGTCTCAACAGCATATAATGGACAATAATAGAAAAAATTAAAGCAAAGCTGTTTTTGTGTCGTGAAATTAAAGAAAATTGACAACTTGTTGGTAAAAACATAGTTTTACAGTGCAAAAATTCGAGTAAAAATGAGGCACATGTAATAAACGCCGAAATCGCCTGGTTCCGGAAATCAATAAAAGACAAATGTCAACAAAATTTCGTACTTGTAAAGGATAATTAAACTATGTATCGATGGCGAGCGAGTTTATGTTGACGAAGGATGTTTCGGTGGCGGGTAAAAAACGTTGATTAATTATTTTATTTAGGAAGGACAATGTTGGGGCATTGTCTGTAGTACAAAGAACAGTGGAGATGACAAAAAAGTCTGTTTTTGAAGTATTTATGGACTCAATTATTGCAATATTAATTGACAAATCTATCATTATAGAGAGTGATGATAATTGATATATATTTGTTTCGTTTTAAAAACCTCCTTTTGAATCTAGATTTTATATGACAATGAAAATTATGACTTATTTAAGCAACCTGAAATTCTTTTCGAAAAATATTCAGAATAAGGGAAATCATTTATTTATGGAGCACATATGGTCGAATAAGTATGTATGATTACTATATCTGCGAGAATAGTTCACCTATCACCTTGTTTAGAATCTTAATGTCATATTGTTTCTATTTCAATTTACTACATATAATTAATTATGACATGGATTCGAACGCTGTTGTCATTATGTAAATCTGATGGTATACGTTTTGTACATGGACTTGTAAAAGACTGGTTTTCAATCAGTTTCACTTTGTGTGTGCTAATTGATTATTTGAATTAAGAGTGTATAGTTATGAAGAGCTGTTATATCATGTCCTGCTGCATTTTGAATTGTACATTCGATCTAAGGTTTCTTATTAGCAAAATTAATCTGAAAAAAAAAATTAATTGAAAAAAATTGAAAAAAAAACCAAAACCAAAACAACAACACAAAAACTAAATATTCAGATCAGACGAGAAAGGCCTCTCTGTTCTCAATGTTTTAACTACTTACATTTTTTGGCCTTTTTTTTTAAATGTTTTGATACGAGCTTCACTGAATCAGATGAGTCTTTTTATGACAAAACGCGCGTCTAGTGGTTCTGGCGTTCAAAACTATATGAAAAAACATAAACGATTCTACGATCCTAATCTGAATCTTTGGTGATTTTTGTTTATGAACATCTTTGAATAGTTGTTTTCAAGATCACGATTTGACATCTGTGTATGGGATAAGCGTATGTGTTGAGAGCAATTTTTCCGGTCATTACACCAATCACCGAAACGTTCTGCAAAAGAACCACCTTTAGTCAAACAAGATTTTATCTAAACAATTGTCGACAAGAAATTGAAAAAAAACCGTGGTTTTCGAATCAACTCAAAAGTTAATGCTGTTTCAAGTTTAATAAATAAAAGAAAAATAGATTTATTATGCCATCTAGCAAACTTTACAGCTATTCTTTACAACAGACTTTAACACAGGGCTGCATGTCACGATATTCTTACCGATGCGTAATTTTGTTTTCGACAGTGCCATCGAACCTTTGTTATGTACTACAGTTTATGATAAGTAAAAAATTTTCAATGAGGGAAACTCGCTACCGCTGTTTATTATATAATAAGCGAGCTTTTGACAGTAGAAAAAGAATGATCCCCATGATAAAAATAACACCTTAAGGATGTGGACAAATGTTAATAGTTTATATGTGTACGTTTAATGTATGAATCAACAAAGGCTTGTGTACGTTTCGACGATCCTAATCTGATTTTTTTTCGACAGTAAAGTCGGTCTTCCACGATAAGGTTGCATAGTCGATGTTTTTTTCATTATACGTCAATGTGTTAAAAAAGCCGAAAGTGCCAAAGTATATCTTATAAATAAGAAGATGTGGTACGAGTGCCAATGAGACAACTCTCCATCAAAGTCACAAAGTCAACACGGAGCCTTGGCTCACACCGAACAGCAAGTTATAAAGGGCCCCAAAATGACTAATATAAAACAATTCAAACAGGAAAACCAACGGTCTAATCTAACAAACTACAACCACTGAACAATAGGCTCCTGACTTAGGACAGGTGCATAAAAATGCAGCGGGTTTAAACGTTTTAACAGGCGCCAACCTTTACCCTAACCTGAGACAGTAGTGTAACATGACAACATAAAAAGACACACTATAAAATATCAATTGAAATGGCTTAACTCAATCAAAAAGACATCCGTGTTGAAGGCCGTACTTTGACCAAAAATTGTTTACTTTTTACACATTGTGACTTGGATGGATAGTTGTCTCATTGGCACTCATACCACATCTTCTTATTTATATTTAAACAAAAACAAGTAAACATACACTGAACGAATAAGTTTGATCTATGACACAATATAAATACAATATTAAAACGTAGGTGCCTATATAACATAGACGTTACAGATAGTTATACAAAAGTTGTAGGAAGAGTGTCAATAAGACAACTCTTACCTGGGACAAAATAGCGTTAAATAAAACAACGTACACAGGTAAATTGAAACATAATAATTGTGTTATCAGGAGTACAGAAGTAACCTTTTTTTACAAAATTAATAAATTTGTTGTTCAGAGTACGAGTACAGAAGTGAAAATTTATCGTCATATTAATACTTATCAAAGGTGGTACATATTAAAAATAGTGAGACAAGATATAACACAAAACATTGAATTACAGAAATGCATTACAAATTGTGCCAACAGGTCAAATTAACACCAAAGTACGATTTGAGAGTACTCGCAGTTACTGAAAGCTAATTAAAAGCCAAAAACAATTAACAATGAAAAAATCATGCATCAGAGACTAAAATCAATTAAAACACACCCCAGGGATTTAGTGTTTTAACGCCATGGACAGTCAAAGAAGACATGACTTGTGCAATGCCATAATAAAAGTATCGACAGGCAGTAGGATCGTTAGGATTTAACCTTATAATGAATATGTACCATGTTATAAATAGATAAAACAATCTCTAAAGAGAAAATTAACGTACGTGGATGTGTATTTATACATCCCAAACACAATTCGAAAAGAATGCAAATGTAGTTATGTTTAATTTGTTGATAAAAAAATCGATGTAAGTGCCAATATAAACAATATTCAAATATTTTATTACAACATTAATAAGATAACCTTTACTAATAAGTTTGTTAAAAGGTCGATGAGTTTACACGGATCACAAAGTGATCTCCGCGCTTTTAGTATAATATTACCGTAAAATTTAGGATGTGAAATACCGTTTTTAATACGTTTTCTACAAGTACAGCCAAATTTACTAATCAAATCTTTGAATCTATGAAAGAATTTAGTAAATGTTTTATATTTTATTGGTACGAAATCCCTGACTAAATAATTTACCAGTGATGCATTGATTACGTTCGTTAAAATCTATGACATCACTACAAACACGGGCATAACGAACGGGTTGGTCTTCCTTTTAATGAATGCAGACGATCTGGTGTTATTTCCAGAAGATGATTTTTAACAATCCAACAGAACAGATTTTGATTTGACTGTAGATACTGATAAGACAACATTGGTTATAATCCGATCGAGGTATTATACGATAAGACGAACAGTTGTTTACAACCGCAAAAAAATAAACATTTGTTACTTAGCTTCAACTGAAAGTTTACACATTCACACAAGAAACTTGCGGAACATGGAAAGAAATCGAATGTTTCCACTTCTTTCTAATTCCAGAAAATGTCATCTAAACTTGCATACTCACTTTTCACTTTAATATGCATACGTTGGTAGCGGTTTAACTTATGCCTGCGAAGTTTTGGGCTTTTTCAAAACAGACGAAATCGAAAAATTTATGCTTTATATAAGATTACTCGGCGTAAAACAATCTACGAATACGGCTATTATGTATTGAGTTCAGAAGAATGTTCTATAATAATAAAGTGTGAAATACATTTTTTTAAATATGTGTTAAAACGTCTTTAAAACACTAAAATACATTTATGAGGATCTTAAAACTGCTTATGTTAATATTGTGTGAACATCTATTCGATTATTTAAAGTTTGAAGCAAGACTAAAATGTTTCGTTCGTCGGTTTGGCTAACTGTTCTCACTGCTTCCATGCGGTAATTTTGGAACTTTTCAACTCTTCATTCTTTTAAATTGTAAACATGTGAAGATAGAGGTAAAGTTTGATTTTGACGATAATAATAATGGTCCCTGATTGGTTCGAAATTGAACTTTTTATCGTTTCCGTGTAAAATCTTGCGAACGGTTGAACCGATCATTTTGAAATGTCTGACGAAAAAGTAGGTCATGTTTGGTATTAACTTTTTCATTTACAGCATTCTGGAATTATGGTTCATGCTTATTTGATAAAGGTCGTTTGATTTCGTTTCCGTAAAAGTACTTAAAACTTCTTTAAACAAATATCTTTAAATTTTAATACGTTGGTTCTGATGCAGTTTGATTTGGACGATTTTCATTTTTGTTATTCATGGTAATGGTCCTTGGTTGATTTAAAATGACACTTTTTGTCATGTCAGTTCAATGACTTGAGAACGAAAACACCAATCCTTTACAAAATTTAAGATGTTGTTTCTGAAGACAAAAAGCATGATCAATATTAGTGATTTCCAGTTTTGACGTTCTCAAATTTTGGTTTTAGATTGATTGATAAATTCTGTTTTTTATTCGTTTCCTTACGATAACTCGACCAAATTTTATCAAATTTTAATATGTTGTTTCTGAGGACAATGTCAAAGTCATGTTTATTTTAACAATTTCTGCTTATGCTGTTCAAGAGTAATGGCCCGTGAATGCTTTAACAATGACACTATTAAACGTTGAAAAAAAACTGTTTGATTTCGTTTTGAAACTCCTGTTCCTATTGATAAGAAAAAAATAAGAAAATATTTTATCCTCATTAAAAGAAAAAAAAAATCTAAAATCCGTTGACCTTAAACATATTTTCATCTACTAAAGGCGACAACAAGACTTGGTGGATCACCGTTTCAACAGAAGTGTGCCGATTTAAAGGTTGCAAGTTTGGACAGAGAGTCATTGGAAGATTTGATGATCAACCTTAGGCAAATCAATGAAGACAGATTTAAGGATCTTACTGACAAAGTTCTAAATCTCACGACACACGTAGCAGCTATAGTCGATCCTGTGCCTATGCACAAGAGAGGTAAATAATACAGTACTCACAACGAATTCCTCTAACTATTTTTATATTCTTTAGAAAACATGGGGCTATTTTATATGAGGAACACTTTGTATAGTTTCAATACTAGACATTGATAGTACATGTATACAAAGATAGGGTGCAATAAAAGTTTTATTTTGCCTAATTTGTCATTTAAAACAAAGAACTTTTACTGACGTCCAGTGGCAAATATTACATAACATAACGCACTTTTGATCTATCTGATACTTGTTACCTTTAATCTCATTCTCAACACATTCTGTTGAAAGAAAAAAAAACTATATATACTTTAATTAAAATGTATATTATTATTACAATAACAACTAGCAGTACTAATTTCAAATTTTGGCACTATTAATTGACGCAAAAAAATAATCCGAGAGTTTCATTATACTGCTATTTTGTTACACATTTAAAAGAAAATAAAAGTATAAAACATAAAAAAAAATAGTTTGTGCATGTAAATTATTTTTAATCTTTTTGTCGTATGTCAGATCATTGCAACCAAGTTGCATACAAATGATCAGTAAAGGTGTTTTCGAAGAAGTACGCGTTTGTGGCATGTTAATATTGCCGAGTTCGTTTCATTCACAAATTCCAAATATATATGTATCAGTGTATACTGGTAATGGATCGTAAAGGAAATCGTATCAAGAAGTCACATGCTAGGTCAATAGATAATCTAATTTATTGAATAATTAGGACAAATTGTGAAAAAAATAAAACTGCCTGTAAAAATGGTTCAACATTATGATCAGTATCTTAGAAAATCATAGTTTAAAATATCATCGTTTTTCTTGCGTTTGTTTGTACTGTATTCCTGTCACGTAGTGTTGTCGTTTTAGCGGTATTTTTTAACATTGCCATATAAGCGGGAGGGTTGGCTAGCCATACAACCAGGTTAAACCCACCATTTTTTCTTAAAATGGCCTGTACCAAGTCAGGAATATGGCAGTTGTTATCAAATAGTCCGTTTCTATGTATGTTGGCGTTTGTTTTTCGTTGCAGTTCAGTGTTTCAGTTGTTCCGTTGTTTTCCTCTTATAGTTGATGTGTTTCCCTCGGTTTTAGTTTGCAACCCGGATTTGTTTTCTCCAGGGATTTCAAATTTAAGCCATGTGAAAATTGGGTAAAATGTGGTAAAATCTTTTTTTTTTAAATTAACTTATTATGATTTTCATCTTTATGTTATAGGATTACAGCAAAACTTTATATTTAAGGTACATTATGAAATTCCATATTGATTCCAAGACTCAAATTTACTTCAGAAATAGTTTTAAACTAAACAAAAATCACAAATTTGAAGAAACTCCTCAAATACGATGTAAACTTGGCTGCGTACCTAAACATCCCGAAATGCCAAAAGGTAGTTGTTCTTATAAATAAACATATAATTACTGATGCGCACATCTTTAGACGAAAACTGCTAGTTCTTCCTGTTGACGTCATTTGGATGAAGCATATTAAGTTGTTTTTATCCAGAAACCTTCCCGACCCTATTGCCTGGCATCATTAAATGGACTGCTTGGTTAATCATTAAAACTTTTATGTGGTGTAATTGGTTTCAGGTAGTCTATTTGAAGTGTTGACTAAGTGGTGATATGACTTCTAAGTGATATCACTTCTATGGCCATTGAGTAGTTTTTTGAATGACTGCTTTGAATCACCAATTTATGGAGGCCAAACACCGACATTCTAGATATAAAGAACATTAAAACTTTTGCATGTCACTCAAAAAACCTTTTGATGAGCCTAAATATTTGTCTATATCATTTTATTACATCTTGTTCGTGTATTACTACTTACATCAGTATCGTTGCACAAATCTATGTATTCATTAATATTTATAATATATATACTTTTAGTGAGAATTAAGAAAATTTTATCAGACTGGCAATCTTCAGATGAAAAATTTGTGGAAACAAATAGTTCAAAACAACTGTACCAGTGCTTAAAGGAGAATGGTTTTGTGACCGTTACCGGAAGTGCGGGGATAGGAAAGTCCGTAACAGCAAGACATGTGGCTCTTCAAATGGTGCTTGAAGGCTATGACGTAATACCAGTTAAGTCTCCTAGTGAGATTTTTGTTTCTAACAAAAAAACCTTGTATATATATGACGACATTTGTGGCAGGTATGAAGCTATTCAGCATGAAATCGAAGATTGGGATAGACACATTGACGTCATTTTAGACTGTTATTCTTTATCACCAATAAAAATATTGGCTAATTGCCGACTGCAAGTTTATCAAAGTCCTAAATTCAAAACTCAAGACCTGTTAACTAAGTGTCAGTTTGATATGTCACTCGGAAAAAATGCAACGAGTATAGACGACAAAAGAAAAATTGCTCAAAAATACATTCCTGTCATGTATACAAAACAAATGTCCATCGAATATATAGAACAATATGAATGTTTTCCTTTATTATGTAGCATGGTTGCAAACTTTGATGAGAGTAAGATAATGAAATTTTTGGAAAACGGGCCTTATGGCATTTTTGAGAAAGAGTATGATAAAATGAAGAACATAGGTAGTGAAATGAATTACTGTGCTTTGGCAGTAACAACTATTTTTAACAATAAATTAAACGAACATTTATTAAGTACTGAAATAACAGACAAAGAAAGGGAAATATTCACAGATATCTTTGAAGCCTGTGGCCAAAATACTTGCACGTCTCGAATATCTTTAAAAACGCATCTTGATTCCTTAATAGGATCATTTATTTCAAAAGAAGACAACGTTTATAGTTTTCGTCATGAAAAGCTTTTTGATATTAGCTGTCTTTATTTTTCTAAGAAATATATAAGCTGTATGGTGAAAAATTGTGCAATTGTATTGCTATGCGAACGATTTGAATTAGAATGTACCAGAAAAGAAGATCAAGGTGGAGATTTTATAGTTCTACCAAAGAACCTTGAGGAGCTATTCTTTGATAGGTTGATTCATGAAGCAACAGACGATTCTATTTTAGATATATTTGGATGCAAACAAATGGAAAATGATCAGTTTAGAGAACGATTATTACATTCTCTAGAAACAAAAAATGAAGAATTGATATCGAAAGTATTGCACATGAACCATTTTGGAATAAACGTTTTTCATTTAATGTGTCAGTTAGGGTTTACAGATATCATTTCATTTTGCATCAGTAAAAATGTCGATATTGACTGTTACGACAAAATTGGAATGACACCTCTTCATTATGCCTGTAGATATGAAACTGAAGCGGTAGTTGATTTTTTAATTAAAGCAGATGTTAAAATTAACATATACACACGTCGTGGATTCACACCCCTTTATGAGGCTTGCAGGAAGCAAAATATAAATATCGTCGAAAAACTTCTTAAACATGGAGCATGTCCAAATTTATCTACTCAACGGTCTTCAATTCCATTAATAGTATCGACAGAGAAAGGTAATCTTGAAATTATAAGAATGCTAATAAAACATAAGGCAGAGATAAATAAACAAAGAAGAGATGGACGATCTGCCTTACATTATGCATGTGGTGATGGGCACAAGGATGCAGCAGATCTCCTTATCACACATGGTGCCGATATTGATTTAAAAACGGAACACAATGAAACTCCTTTGCATCTTGCTTGCATTGGACTTCATAGTCCAATTGTTGATATACTTATTTCAGACACCACAGATATATTTCAGCGTTCTACGAAATCAAATCTATCAGCATTTGCAACAATCGTAGAGAAAAATGATAAAGAAATTCTTAGAAAGCTTCTTAAAACGGTATCAGATAAAAAATGTTTTACCAAGAAATAGAATTTGCATGCACAACCAACAACGCACTTGTTCTTAAAGGGATTTTAGAATTAGGTATCGATGTTAATACACGTTTATCAAAGGGGGATTCTGCTCTACATATCACATGTAGGAACGGATTTTATTTGGGTGCCGAAATGTTAATAGGAACAGAGGCTAATATAAATGAATATTCATATGACGGACTTACAACAATGCAGCTTGCTTGCTTGAAACCAAACAAACAGCTTGTTGATTTGCTAATTTTAAACGGGGCTAGCGTTAATAATTGGCGCAATGGAAGTGCAATTCCACACCCACTCCATATAACATGTATAATGAAAGAAGAAGAAATGGCGATAGCTCTTATAAATGGAAATGCTGATGTTAATCAAATTGCAGAACTTAAAAGAAACACTGTGTATAAGTCAGAAAAAAGACATTGTATTACAAATATTTATGACGAAGTCTACTCTCATACAAGATTGATGATAAGCCCGCTTGAAATTGTGTGCATCGGGAAAATGTTAAATCTTAATCTTGTCGAAGTTCTTTTAAAAAACGGAGCAAATTCGAATATCAAAAGTTTAAGCGGCATAAAACCTTTACTTATTGCAAGTTTTTATAAATATGGGGATTTGGTAAGACTTCTTTTGGACAATAAAGCGGATGTTAACGTTTGCGACAACATTGATATTTTGTGTTTGTCTAACATGCAATATACAGGAGAGGAAGACATAAGCGAACTTTTATCTTATGGGAATGTTTGTCTCAACAACACTAAAATCACACCATTACACGTAGCCAGCATAAATAATTCGCAACTGATTGTAAATGACTTACTTCAAAACCGTGCAAGAAATGACATTGCGTGTCATATTTCGCCTTTCCTTTTCGCTATTCAGAACGACCGTAGGAATATTCCAAGAGATCGTTAGCAGATTATTGAGTTTTATCGCAATTACACGAAAATTGAAGATATTCTTCCTCTCCATGCTGCATGTCTTTTAGGGTTTAGTACTATTGCTGAAGTTTTAGTTCAGAAAACATTGCCACATGCTAGAGAAGCTGCTATTTTAATTCGCCCGTTCCAAGTAGCCTGCATTAAAGGACATATTTACGATAAATGGCCTTATATTACCAATAATCCATTTTCATTATCTGCTTTACAGATTGCATGTCTTGGGCAATATTGGGATATATGTAAAATATTAATACAGAACGGAGTTGCTGGAAAATGCACATTCGAGGTGTCAGACCTGTTGATAGCTTCATTTTTGGGTGACAAGAAAAATATAGAATTAACTATGTGCGACAAACGAATCTATGAAACATCTGTCCTTCATTTCGCTTACGAACACAAAGGAATAGAAATCGTAAAACAATTGCTAGATACCAATACAGAAGATACAAGTGGATTTGCTGATGATTTAGAAACTTTGTTTTTCATAGCCTGCTCAAAAGGCGACATTGAAACAGTTTCTTACATTTGTAGTATTATACATAACTTAAATATCAATGATTACGTCGATGCAACACCATTGCATTCTGCTTGTGAAAATGGTAATGTTGAAATTGTTGAATTCCTCTTATCACATAATGCATATGTAGATCCTATTTCCATAGAAAATGAAACTCCTCTTCATATAGCATGCAAAAAAGGTCTAAACGATGTTGTGAGGACATTGCTTAACAGAGGAGCAAAGCCGTTTTTAACTAATAAACATGGAGAAAATGTTTATCATTTAGTGTCAAAGTATAACTTTATAGACTGTGCACGAAGTGTATTCGAATTTAGAAAAAAATATTTGACAAATACAGATGCTGAACACAGTGTAAATAGTCGTACAGTTGACGGAAAAAATGCTTTGTACTTCTCATATGAAAATAAAAATAAGAATATGATGAAACTTATTCTAAGTTTTGGTGCTAATGTAGATGAAATATATGATGATAACGAAGATATATTACTGTTGAAAGCTTGCAGAGAGGACAGACTAGAATTAGTAGAAGTATTACTTGAATATTCATCTGCAGTCAATCGAAAAACTATTGATGGCAAAGATGCCTTGTATCTCTCTTATATAAACCAGAATAAAATTTTGATGAAACGTCTTCTCAGGTGCGGAGCAACTATTAATAATAAATATGGGACAGAAGGGGAAACATTACTTTTCAAAGCTTGCAGCCAAGGTTATTTGGAAATTGTAAAAATATTACTAGAGGAATGCTGTTATGTCAATGCAAAAAATAACAACGGAGAGACTGCTCTTTGTATTGCATGTCAGCGCAATGAAAATGCAATTACTACCTTATTGATACAATACGGTGCTGACATAAACAAACAATCGTATGAAGGATTGTGTCCCCTTTATTTTGCATGTATTCAAGAAAACGAAAACATAGCAGATTTGTTGTTGCAGAACAATGCTTATACCGATATAATGTTTTCTGATTCTCAAAGTATGCTTATGAAATGTTGCACGAACAAATTTTACGGCATTGTTGATCTTTTATTAAAGCATGGAGCAGATGTGAATATTTGTCATTATGCCGGAGAAACTGCTTTGTATAATGCATTTCAAATGGGAGATGCTAAGTTAATGCTAATTTTGCTGAATTATGATGCTGACTGGAATATATGTTCTCATGAAAAAGAACAGTTTCTATTTGAGGCTTGTGAGAGAGGCTTAGAAGAAATCGTAGAAATAATTTTACAGCGGGATCCAAATATCAACGTCAATGCAATCCTGTTTGATAATAAAACGCCGTTATATGCGTGTTATAATGCAATATCAGATACCACTTCACCTCAGTATAAGATATACATATCAATAGGATCTTTACTTAGACGTCATGGGGCAAATTTATTCACATTAACAAAAGCAAATGATACACCTTTTCATCAATTATGCATGAAATGTTCACTTGGCGACATAAAAGAAGTGTTAGATAGCTGTGTGGTTGAAAGAAACGTTTTAGAAGAAGTATTCCAATATGCCTGTTCTCAGAACCACCAGGATATAGCAATTCTATTGTTGGACTTCTGTAGACAACCATTCAAATCAGATACTAGTAACATATTTATAGCAGCTGGAAATAAAAATAATAATATCACTGAAATGCTTCTTTCTTTACAACTGGATGTAAATTTGTCGGATACAACCGGCAAAACAGCTCTTCACTTTGCTTGTTCGAACGGAAATAACTACATTGTAGAAAAACTTTTACAATCTCGCAACACAGATATTGAAATTCAGGCAAATAATGGTTATACTGCATTACATTTTGCATGCTTTCATGGACACATTAGAGTCATAAAAATGCTAATAGAAAGAGGAGCTAACATACACAGACGTACATATTCCGATGAAACAGTAGTTGAACTGGCATTTTCCCAATTACGGGGAAACGTTATTACTTGTTTGTTAGATTTGAATATATTTGAGACTTTACAACAGTGTAAGGAAAAAATGCAATTCTTTTTGAAAACATATTGCTCTTCGAATAGCATGAAAAAAACATTAAGGCGAATACTCACTTTAATGAACCCTAGTTCGTACATTGATACCATTGATTACCCTCTGCACTTTGCTTGCAGGAAAGGCGATGGTGAACTTATTGATCAATTGCTTGAAAACAGATCAAGTGTAGACTGTATATCATTTTACGGGGAGACCCCTCTCATAATTTGCATAAGTAACAATGATTTACAAAATGTAAAACTATTATTGGAAAAGGGAGCGTCGGTTAATAAATTGGCGAATATATCCGAATATGGAATCGATCAACTTTTCGGAAACACAAGTATTTATATGTTGAAAGATGTGACTCCAATCTCTTTGGCCTGCTTTTTGGAAAATCTTCCCCTAATTCAACTTCTGATTGATCATAATGCTAAAATCAATACAACAGTCCATATTTGCTATTGCAATACGAAAGATTGTCCTTCTAAATGTGAAATAATGACACCTCTGTTTATATCTGTTATACAAAACAATTTACATTCAGTGCACCTTTTAGTTGAAAGTATGCTGGATTCCGGTCTAAACGATCTCAATTGTATACTTATTGGCTCACTCTACAACAACAGTAATTTAACGGAAGAAAACTGTCATAAATGTGACAGGCTAGTTCTCACACCGTTCCAAGCAGCTTGTTTCAATGACCGGACAGAAATAGCGTCGTATTTTGCTCAAACCAACCAGGTAGATGTAAACCTAGCTTTCAAAATATCTCCTGTGTTATTATCTTTGTATTTTCAGTATCCAGACATGATGATACGTGTGATAGATAAAAATGGATTGGTAAACAAAAATTTTGAAACTGAAGTTACTCCATTAATTTTCTCAGCTCTTGTTGGAAATTTCAGATTGATGGACATCCTGCTAGAGAATTCTGGAAATCATGAATGCTATGCTACAATATCTGTTTTGCTAATTGCTGCACTAAGTGAAGATGTTCTCCGTATATTTGACTGTTATTCTGGTGATTATTTTGTTTACTCAGAATGTACTGTAAATCCACTAGCGATATGCCTCTTGCAGAAAAATATGGAAATGGCTTCTTTATTGTTAAATGAATATGCAAGTACTTCCTGTATTTCAGAAATGGATGCTTCACATGTTATTTGCTTTAGAAAACAAACAGAACATTTACGTCTTATTTATGAAAGCCGATTAAATCTCCGTAGAAAATTCAATATTCAGATGTGGCATTTGCTTATAATGGAAGACGATCAAAGTGTGTATTATATATATATCTCTAATAATATAAGTGCTTTAAATCCAACTTATTTGTGTGTAACATTAATAGAGCTTTCATGTTTCCTCCGCGATAGTGCTTTATTAAGGCTTCTGCTTAAGTCCGAATATACACTTGATGGTGTAATGGAAATTTCCCCGTTACTATTATCCTTATTATTTATGAATAAGCCTATCGTTTTATCTAATGCACAGCTTCAATTATTAGACACAAACTCATATGGCAGCTCTTCGAGGTTATGTAAATCTGCTTGGATGGTTATAGCAATAATTTCAAATGAGCATGCGTTAGATATTCTAACTGTTAGATTGACAGAAGACTCCTTTCAGATAAAAAATTCTGCAGATTTGGGTTTAGCCATGTTAGTTGTCTTTTATATGCACCATGATCTTGTTGAAAAAAATTTGTACGACATGAAATATCTATCAACAACAGATGTTCTCTGTAAAGTCAGTTTAGCTGAAATAAATGCCATTGAACTTCTTTTTAATGATAACGAAGATGAAAACATTTATAACAATGAAATAGAATACCAGGGTTTGAAAAACATTCATAACAATGTAATAGAATTCCAGGGTATGAAACTGGATAGATTCAAGATAAATCTAGCATACTTAACATTGCTACGGAATAAAAAATTAAAATGTTTACCGGTACAGGCGTATAATGGGTCAATCAATTCTTTACCGTTTTTGGCAGTTGAAATGTTTTATTTGATACAACAACGAATACCAAAATGTTTGTTATCAGTAAATCAAATTTCTGATGAAAAAATACTTATCACACAACTTATGGTGGCTTGCTTGCTTGATAATCAATCTAATGTGAATTTTTTATGTTATATGGGAAAAAGCGTTCAACGTAATGAAATGTCGTTTTGGCATCTGGCAAGTATACACAAAGTGAAACTTTGGGATTCATGTCCAACAGTTTGTGAAATTGCTTGCAATAGCAATTTAAAAGCAACCTTTAATGAGCTACATGTATCCTGTATGAAAGAAAAGATGACAATTGTGAAATATCTTTTAAAAAATAATTGTGACGTGAATGCTTCAGCTTGTCTGACACCGTTCCATATGTTCCCTATCATACTCAGTCATCACTTTTATTTAGAACATTCCCATTTAATAGACAAGTTCATTGATATTATTGATTCACTGAAGAGTTCAAGAAACAACATGGAGTGTTTAGTTTTACCCGTGGAGTTTAATGCCATTCATTTAGTGATGTTTTCAGACGATATAGAATATATGAAATTATTGATTCAAAAGAGGTGTAATCTGAATGCAGTAGCAAAATTACCAACCTTATCCTTATATCTACTTCATTTCTTTGAAGATGATTCATTAATATCGTTAAACACAGTAAATGCCATATCAGAGGTGACGGCAATACATATCGCCTGCATTTTAGACAAAAGTGATTTCGTTGAGTTTCTTTTATTAAACAAAAGTAATATAAACTCATACGGATCAATTCATCCGCTGCATTTAAATGCATTTCACTGCGAGGATATTTTGGAATTGATAACTGACAAATCGTTTTTTACGTTGACAGTCTTTCATACTGCTATTTTGCGTCGAAACACATATATAGCAGAAATTCTTATTGAAAACGGCACAAACTTTGAAATGACTGCATCATTATATTTGGAACTGTACATAAAAAATGACAAACACATCTCTACTCAGTCGTTAGTTAAATCGCTGCACTTGGCGTATTTATTTGGAAATGAACATATTTTCAGGACAATTCTGTCTAAAACTTTACCCATGAATATAAATGAGAAAGTGTCTTTATCAGCATGGCATTTATTTGACAATGACTCAATTCACGACATGACTTCACATTATACATCCAGGGGAGATATCCAATTGACACTGAACATTCTTCACATAGCTTGCATTACTGGGGATAGTTTTTATGCAAATGTTTTGATCAATGAAGATGCTAATGTAAATTTAGAAGCAGAAATGTGTACAACCGATTTTACAGGAAATGAAATTATAATTACAAAATGCCCCCTGCATTTTGCAGCGGAGATAGGAAGTTTGGGCTTATGTAAGATATTAATAGAGCGTGGGGCCAAACTGGATGTCAAAACTAATATAATAGGATTTCAGCCATGGCATTTGGCGTTATATCATGGATATGATGAGGTAGTGTATTTCCTTCTTACACATTGTCGAATAACAAATTTTGATAGGAAACAATTTTTGTTAGTTTTTATTTTATTCCTACTACGCAAAAATTTCAGTAAAATTATTCTTCCATTTATAGCAAAATCAAAAAGCTTTCTTATACTTTTATCATTCTATAAATATTTAATGAATGTACTTGGATTTACTGGTGATCCTAATTTTCACTCAAGAAGGATAACCAGTTCAGAATATATTTCACTTACAACAATTGACAATGAATCGCTATATGAAGAGTTAATGAGTGTATATGAAACAATAGACACAAGCGACAGTTTTGATTCGAGCGATATTGATTATGATTATCATTAAGACGCATGGAGCGTTTGGCGTGCCAAATTATAAACCATTTATCGTTTATGAGTTTTCAATTATACCTCTGTAAACTTTGGATAACAAGATGCAATTATGTCAAACTGTACACTGATATTCGAAAGAAGTTCATAGTTGAAAAATCTTTGAGAAATACAATCATATTCATATAAGATTTATTAAACAATGAACAATATAATCGCGATGAATTTGAATATGAAAATGTGTTAATTGATAATCAGATAGTTATTGTGAATTAGTACAATGTAGTGCATATGTTAATGGAATGGTCCCCTCAAGTACAAATTCAAACAGTTTGATGTGCATTAAGGTAGATAGGGTGTCTTCCTCCATCTTGGATTTTGAAATACCAGAAAATAATCGGTCTAGACCTTTAACAAAATGTGCAAATTATTAGAGTAGTGGGTAATTCATGTGTAAGAATTTTCATTTTAATATAGAAAATGACATGTTTTATTATATTTATGGTTGTATTTTACAAAAAACAGAATACTTTTGTTTGATTCAATTTTTTCCAACTTTGCCACATAAGGGGAGGCAACTCAAATGTAAGGGCAGATAATTCAGATAAAGTTACTTTTACAATAGAATGTGTTAGGAATTTTATCTATTTTATTATGTAGCAAGAAAACGGGCCCGGTGGCCCCATTTTTTCTTTTTCCTATCTGAAAGTATAATATTAGAGCTATCTTCTCATATTTTATCTCAAAATTCTATGGTGTAGGTTTCGTTTTATGGCAGAAAATTGCGTTTTCCATGCATAATCTATACAAAATCTGTCAATTTTGCACAACCTGTAGCGTGAAAATAAGCCCCGTGACCCATTCTTTTTATTATTTTTTTCAAAAAAGCATGATATTAACTACATTTTGACAAATTATTAAAAAATTCTATAGATCATAATTTAGACACCCCATTTACCTTGAGCGCCTAGTTGAAAATTCAAAATTAAATGTGATAAAATTATTTTTTTTGCACTTAAAGAATAAGGTAATTATAAAATAATTATTTACGTTGAGATAGTTATCTTTTATGTTCCCTTTGATTAACCATTACACTGTGTCATACAACTACAGATGATTTTATATCTCCAAGTTGATTTCATTAGAATTTTAAATAAAGGAGCAGCGTTTAACTTTCATATGATTTCGCATAGCAAGGTTTTCCAAGGTACAGTCCTACGCTTTATTGTACAAATGTTAGGGGTATTCGTCATGAGACAGCAACCATCTATTTCCCCCCTGAGTCTGGAAGAGTTTTGATTGAATAACAGAGGCCATATTTTACATAAACAGCAAAGTTTCAAAATAATTAAAAAAAAAACATAATTAAAGACAACCCCTGACGATCAATTTTCCTAACTTCAAACAGGCACATGTGCCGTTGTGTTAAAATACAAAATCTCGAGCAATTGTGGAAAACAGAAGGAACATACAAGAAGTACGTTGAAAATCAATGGAGAATAAGCACTTAAAATTTGTGATGGGATATAATAACAGGCAACAGTAGCTTACCTGTGTTCAAAATTGTAAATACATTTGGATAATACCAACCTGGAGAACACAAACATAGTGAATCGGATGAGCTATAAATAGTGCGTCGATAGGGTAAATGTCTCCACTGTGCAGCATCATCACTGGATATAGGTACCCGGACACATTGAAAAGCAAAAAGTATATATTCTCCGTACAGTAAAAAACTTTACGCCGTACAATGTATCAGCTTTACATACATGAATTTCTCTGTGAAAACAATTGTTTATTTCGAAATAAAGTGTTGTGTAAGCTTAAATATGATATGGCTTTGTTCTACGAAAAGGTCAAATGAATAGATAAAGTATATATGTGTTTCAACAAGTTTGAACTCGTCACATGCTTCTTTGAACAGGTACCAACCGGTCCGATTCTGACGATTTGACGAGAGAGAAAGCCAATTAATGATCATAATTAGCCTTAAATACTACCTACATTATTAAGAATCAGTTTCACACAATTTTACTTGTCAGCAAAACGTAGAATATACCAAAACTAAGAATAACTTGACCTTACCGGACATTTGGTTTTTCCACCGCTTCAGGGGTACCTATATCCGATGGTGATGCTACACAGTAGTCTCTTGAAATGTCAAATATATCGCTATCATCGAGAATTGGACACAATTATTATTTTCCTAAAGGGCACAAATCTGGTTAAAATATAAAACTACGTACAGAAATTTTTTCTTGAATTGGGACATAGACACCATTGTTTTGGTTAACCAATTCGTGATAGTAATTGGTAAACTTGGTTAGCGTCGATTTCAGTTGATCTTCCTCATAATCATGCTGGAGAAGTTTTTGTGCTAGGTAATATCACTGTTTATGACGTCTGTATGATGTAGACATTCATCATGTAGACAAGGCTCCGTGTTGAAGCCGTACTGTGACCTATAATGGTTTACTTTTATAAATTTTGACTTGGATGGAGAGTTGTCTCATTGGCACTCATACCACATCTTCTTATATCTATTCACCCTTATGAAGAATCAATTCAAATATGTAAACCCTAAACGATGTGTCCAAGGGTATTGCACTTCTAAGACACAGGAAGTTGACAATGGGAACACGTCACAGGACTAACAATCCTCCTCTTGCAACACATCTTCCAAAGACACATTGATTTTGAAACTGCGACACCTTTATGCGCTAGTGACTAAATTGATATTGTCGGTATTCTATCTCGTCGGTGCATGTGATGACTAATGTCGCATCTGCTCATCGTCGTAGACGCAACCATGGCTATCGTCATGATAAAAATGCATCACTTTATCTTAGCGATGTCTGTATAAATGATATACCACTTTTACAGAAGTCATTATGTAAGTATCACATTTGCAATTAACTACATTCGCTGCCCCTTTCGAAACTTTATTATTTGGTAAAGTAATGCTAAGAAAACTTTGTTGCAAACGTATATTCAAGTCAAAGGAAACTAATAGCTATCAATTCGAATATTGATCTTCAAAGACTTAGCATTGGAAAAATGAAACGGAGAATTAGTTCTGTTTAAAACGTTCTTTGCGAAGTGAAGACTTGATGCCACCAATTTAGTCAATATCCTTTATAATAAATGATTAAAACCGATAATAACTTTCTCTTTAAAAGACCAGTTTTGTTCCAATCATCCCGTATATATATATATCGATACCACACTTATTGCGACCAAAATTTGTAGCTACATGCATGTCTTGCAGGATCTCAATATTGACGACATTAAGTGTACTATAGTATTTAATTGCACCTTTACATGTATCATCAGCCCAGTAGTCAGTACTTCGGTACTGACATGATTTATAACATAACTTTCTATAATTGTCCGTTTATAAAATTTAAAATTATTAGAAACTAAGGTTTCAACTCCCTCAGGCAAAGTTGACCTTAGATGGATTTGGCTATTTGTAATGTTTTTATTGGTAATATAGCTCTTCAACTGTTTCGGTTCTTATACATCTTTGGTTTTCAAATATTCGGCTTTTAGGGTTCCTGATGAAGGTAAATCCAGAAATGCACTTCGGACGCATGACATTTATAACGTGTTGTTTTCATTTTTTACAGCACTGGGTCGATACCTCTGCTGGTGGACTATCAGTCCTCGAGGGTATCATCAGCTCAGTAGTCAGTACGTCGGTACTGACATGATTTATAACATAATTTTCTAAAATGTCCGTTAATAAAATTTGAAATTATTAGAAACTAAGTTTCGACTCCCTCAGGCAAAGTTGACTTTTTATGTCTTTTTTGGTAATATAACTCTTCAACTGTTTCGGTTCTTGTACAACCTTGGCTTTAAAATATTCGGCTTTTAGCGTTCCTGATGACGGTAAATCCAGGAAAGCGCTTTGGACGAATGACATTTATAGCGTGTTGTTTTCATTTTTTTTTGCAAGTTCCCTATTCATGTATGATGGGTTCAGTCGAGGATTATATGTTCCTTATGTCGTAACTACAATATCCTTCCCTTTTCACCAATGTGACTTACCGAATTAGACTATTTACCGGATTTGTAATAACATAAGCAACTCGACGGGTGCCACATGTGGAGCAGGATCTGCTTACCCTTCCGGAGCACCTGAGATCACCCCCAGTTTTTGGTGGGGTTCGTGTTGCTTAGTCTTTAGTTTTCTATGTTGTGTCATCTGTACTATTATTTGTCTGATTGTCTTTTTATTTTTGGCCATGACGTTGTCAGTTTGTTTTCGATCTATGAGTTTGACTGTCCCTCTGGTATCTTTCGTCCCTCTTTTATAGAAAACAATGGACAAAACGTACAAAAATAGACTTTGATACACTTTTCAGATGGGTTATGGCAGTTTAGTCATTGATACAAATCCAATTAATAAACATGTGTGCATCATCTATCTTCAAAAACAAAAATGTTGCTTAACACATGTTCTTTTTCCTTTTAAGTTAAGTTAAATATGTTGTTTTCCCACAGGCAAACCCTTAAGCAATATCGTTTGTGTTTGTTAATAATCTTATTGTGACTGCTGATAAAGGAATAAGGTATTGACAATTCATTTGGAAACCCAGCATCAACCGATATGACACTAACTAAAGATGATATTAAGCAATATCGTTTGTGTTTGTTAATAATCTTATTGTGACTGCTGATAAAGGAATAAGGTATTGACAATTCATTTGGAAACCCAGCATCAACCGATATGACACTAACTAAAGATGATATCATAAACAAAAAGACCTTGGGTAATTAAAAATGTTATTGTAATTGGCTGTAATTAATTACATTAGAAAGTAATTCAATGTAATGTGTAATTGAACATATTTTCAATTCACTACAAACCAGTAAAAGTCTAAAATGGCCTATATCTGTACTCGACTGGACTGATTTTTACTCGACCAGTCTGAATTGGTCTGAAATTTACTTGATAGTACTCAACTGTAGTCTGAACCATACTTAACAGTCTGAATTTGTACTCGACCCTTACTTGACCAGTACTTAACCATTTTATACACCTCTGAACCATGCTCGACCTAGTCTGAACCATGCTCGACCTAGTCTGAACCATACTCGACCTAGTCTGAACCATACTCGACCTAGTCTGAACCATACGCGACCAAGTCTTAACCAACCTAGACCTATTTTTAATATCTATCTATTGTATTCCATCAATTTAGGAACTGTTGTTAACAACAGCTATTTCCCCTGGTTAGAAATTTGAACAACAATTTGAAATTAAAAATGTATTCAATATAGCATTGAAACCAAAATTTCACAATAAACATAATATAACTTCATCACCATATTCATGAACACTTATATACATACATATATATCACCTTTAAAATAAAAATAAAACAAGCTGATCAAATAATCTCAAAACTGAATTGTGACTAATATTTTCAATGTTATTCAAAATTTGTTTGAATGTTTCAGATATATTTTATGGTTACTGGACAATTTTCACCATTAACTTAAGCCTCGAATAGATTTATGGTGTCAGTTGATTTTAGTTAATAATGCAGTGAACATTTTTTTTTATTAAAATATATATGAAATAGCATATAAAGCAACTTAATAAATTTAAAAAATGACACCTTTGTTTTGTTAAACTAAGAACTTAATATAATCATGATAATAGAACTTCCATAGTAATCCTGTGATAAACTTTTAAAAAAGGAAATGTGTTCCAAAGTTACAGTAAAAATTTATAAAGCAGATGTGTAAGTTCACATTATATGTGTACTAAGTTTCAAGCTGATCTAACCTAAACTATATAGTAAACTACCTTAACAAAAAACTATAAACTTGAAAATGTACTGGTGTCACACAAACGGTATCACATAATCCATGTTTACTGAACGTTGAAACTATTTGGAACATAACCGTGATTTATCATAAAATGTAGAACGTTCATATCATAGTAAACATGTGTACTACTGCTTCATTATGACCTACCTTGTCCAAAAATTTAACCTGATACGGGACGGACGCGCAGTCCAGAAAACATAATGCCCCTCTACAATCGTAGGCGGTGCATGAAAAAAAAGAATACATCATTTGTTCTGGCGATGATAGTCAAATGTTCCTGTTTAACCAAAATATCACCGATAGGTGTCGCACGGCATTTGATTGAACCAATTAAATAATGCCAGTCATACTTTGCGATTAATACGGATATGAAATGAGTAAAACTCACTGTTATAATAATTATGATTAAAAAATACTCAAACTATTTGTGATAAAGCAGATGATGCCTTTTTCGTCAAAAAGACAACTGGTTTTGTAAGCGTATACTACACAACTCTTTTTTATCGACATATCTCAATTTAACAAGAAAAAATAACCTTTAACAAGAAAAAATAACCTGAGTGTGCTTATCGTTTGTTTTTTTACGAAATTACTTCAGCAGTACCACAAAAAAAAAAAAAAAAAAAAAAGTGTTACACCAGTTTCTCTACACATTGAATATATTCATAGAACAAAAAAATCAAGAATTCAAACAAAGAAAAATATTCAACGAGTGACCGAACAACACATTAATTCACGAATGCGCGTAGCGCATGAGTTAATTATCAGTGTTGTTCAGTCACTAGTTGAATATTTTCGATATTTTAATTCGTGGATTAGTTATTCTTGTTATGACATTGACCAAGGACGTTTATTTTTTAAATCAAAAAAGAAAGTCGAAAAAGAAAGAAACTATATATTTTTTCTACGCAACATCTTGACAACACCTATTGCTGTATGACGTCAGAAGAGTGAAATTATCAGATTTATTTCACATGTGAAACTATCTTTTTTTCACTGGGAAATTCATTGCAACTAATGTATTATGAACTATTAATGGTATATGACTGTGCGATCAAAAAAGTATCCGCAAAAAATCAAAAAGTCTATTCACATAAATATAAAAAGATGTGGTATGATTGCCAATGAGACAACTCTCCACCAGAGACCAGATGACAACAGGAACGTTAGAGCCTCTAGTCCAATCTCTCTCATGTGTGTCATTGTGTGTGTGTGGTGTTTTTTAATAGGGTGCGGGGGTTTATTTGTGTTTAAATTTCAGACTCAAATAAAACTAAAAGAATGTTTTTCATTTCTTTTTATTTTCATATATATATGAATGTTTCATAACAGACTACGTTTCAAATTAACAAGTTGGTAAAGAGATCATTATCAGAATCTGATACATCCAGTCTACAGACATAACTCTCGAACATGCATGTCAGACTGGTATTTGCATTGCAAAGTGCCGTATCTGTTATAGCAGAACAATCGATCCATTGCTGGTTCCTTTTCTCCAGAAGCTGGTTACAATCTTCGTCAGATAAACATATTTTTTCATGACGATGGTGACAGTTCGGTCGTCTATGATATTGTTCTGTTAGGTGAAACAATGCTGTAATAAAAAATAACCTGCTTAAATGAAAACAATTAAAACCATTTACCGGAACTAGCTATAATTTATGTTCATCATCTATAGCTATATATCATTTATAACAACATGTTCACGTGGGCTTCTGTTTAATGATTTTAGTGTCGTGTAGATTGAAAGATCTAATAGATATTCATAATAGTTGATGGTTATTGATAGATTTCAATAATTTAGGAGGGGGTATTTTAGAAACTTCACCTTATTTCATAAAGCATAATATTTGCATGATATCCAATTACATTTAATGACATCCTGCTGTAAATATATTTACATCGAAGTTTTACCATTTATTAGCAAACAGTTCATGGTTGGCAATTAAATCGGAAAAAGAAAAAAAAAAGAATAGCGATTTATATTACCACACAAAAGCAGTTATAAGGTATCAGTTTGGTGACGGCAAAATAGAAGCACTTATCATTTCATTCCAAATTCATAACTATAAAACGTCTTCTGAAAATATAACTATTCCTGTTTTATTGAAACAAATACAACGTTTTTATCATGATATCTGATTTAGTAACGATAAGCAAGAAATTAAATAGATAGTTCTATCCTGGAATAAGATTATTTTTAATCTTTTTTTTAAACATCTTTACATACAAATGCAGCAATACACCTATATCTACTTCTGGTGCCTTGTTTGATCATTTAAACTGGACTTCGATGTCCCATTTACATCACCATATGACGTATTGTAATTTTACAACACGGGGGAACTAGCGGTAGATTTGAATAAATATGAAAAATACACACAGGT
Organism: Mytilus californianus; assembly: GCF_021869535.1. Taxonomy (NCBI): domain Eukaryota; kingdom Metazoa; phylum Mollusca; class Bivalvia; order Mytilida; family Mytilidae; genus Mytilus; species Mytilus californianus. Next base: position 6,046,005 of record NW_026262745.1, read on the forward strand.
TGAACTTTCGACCTTCTATTGTTGAATCCAAACTATATCAATTAAATTACATAAAACAAAGTTACATATGGAAGTCCATAAAACAATAACAGTATTTCTAAATGTCCCTTTTTATAACAAATGTTGAATTATTCTAATATAAAGTGACACTAATTAATATGAATTTGAATCCAAAAATATCAAAATGATATTGACTCTAGATCTTTAAGTTCTATTTTACTAATTGAACTTCAAGCAGATTACGACATATAGATTTGAAAAAGATTGTAACAACATAAAATAGTACTGACAAATTATGAAATAAAGTCATAGAAATTTACACCATGACAATTATCACAAAAATAAAAACTCAAACTACTGTATATTAGGATAATATCTTATTCTATAATTTATCCCCCCAAAAAAACTTGACAAGCTCTAAATGTCTTTTTTTTGTGTCGGTAAGTTGCTGTACTATAAACACACAATTACTGTTAGCAGTCAACAACTTGAAACAGTACATCGTTAAAGTAAAAAAAAAAAGAAAAAAGTATTTTTTTTCAATAGTTTTTAACCATCTGTTCTACAATATTAAAGCAGTAAAATACCAAAATAAGTGATTATCGAAATCAATCCTCTTGAATAAGGATAATTTGATTTATTAAAATCAGTCAGTATATTAAAACTACCCCTATATATTAACAAACAATAATATTTAAAAAAAAAAATCATCTTTTTCATATCTCCTACTATATATATATATATCTTTTGGTTGTTGTATCTACACAAACTCAATGCTTGAAAATGATGCATGCTGCACAAGGAAAAACGATTTAAGAAGTCACAATTTCAAATTCTGATCATATCATTAATACTGATAAAAATGTTATAGACTAAGGCACCGATCATTTGTCTAAATATGTTGGTGTGGGGGAGTGTGCATTTCTTAAATATTTATTTTTATTTTAAATTTCTGCTAAACGAATCATTTGTTTCAAAATGGAAGTGAAAAAAAACATGTGTTGGTTGTTTCCATTGAAAACTAGATGAAAAAAATTCAACATTGAAATTAAACAAAAGGTTGTTCCTGTATGTTATATAAAATAGAGAATAGATTGATTTAGATTAAAGTCGAAATACACGTTTGTCGATGAATGGTCGGTGCCTTAAGCTGATAAAAAAAAATATAAATATAATATTATATATTTTTCGTGCTTACCAAAAAGTGTAAAGGTTAACAGGAGTTTGGAATCCATGTTTTTTCCCACTGAAAAAAATAAGAATATACAAATCAAAATTAATGAAAGAAGCCACTTTACAATTATTCATTACGAAAACAGATACAACATTTTCAATCCATACTTTTCTCTTTTGGCAACATTTTCAATCCACACTTTTCTCTATTGACAACATTTTCAATCCAAAATTTTCTCTTTTGACAACAGTTTCAATCCACACTTTTCTCTATTGACAACATTTTCAATCCACACTTTTCTATATTGACAACAGTTTCAATCCACACTTTTCTATATCTATCTAAATTTATCTATTAAATTCATAGGTGTCATAAAGGTACAAGAAAGTGGAATTCAAACTTGATAAGTGAAAAAAAACACAATAAATAAGAAACAATACTATATAAATTTCATGCGCCCGAATCGCTTTTCTGAATTTGTCTTCATCGGGAAAGCACAAAGCCGAATATTTGAAAGCCAAGGATATATAGGAACTGAAACAGTTGAAGTGCAATTTGACCAAAAAGAAATATAGAATAATAGCCCAATCCATCTACCTCCAGCTTTGCGTGAAAATTAAACAATTATGTTGTTCTAGCAACTCACTAAACATACATGTTTGAAACTACTTCCAACTTTATTTTTATTTTGAAAGCAAATTTAATAATTTCTAATTAATACTTAAAATTACATGTAACAAAATACTTACCACTTTATCTACGTCAGAATATGTCTGTTACCGTATTCAGCAAGAAATGAACAGTTACTTTTGAGAATTTGAGAACTTAATATGTTCAATATTTTTTCTATTTGATTGACGTACGTCAAAAAATATATACGATTAGTCACAAAGCCATCTCAAAGTAACAGATTCTCATTTGAATATTATATGAACATTTTTGATTTTACTTTGTCATCAAGTGTAAAGTAAGGTAGACAATAAAGAGTACATATTTGTATTGAATTTTATCAGTATACTGTGTGGTGTGTAAACAAACATGCATCTTCAATTAATTAAGCTTTTTTTTTTTATAATATTCGTGTTTTTCTACTTAAAGATTATTATAATAATCAGCTAAGATGAAATTTAATCTGTAATTAGAAAACAAATTTACAAATGATCAAAATAAAAAAAAATGGGCTGTAATAACATATATAATTTTATTTGAAACGGGAGGCTACCACAGTCGAGAGCAAGATAAAAAGAATTTAAACACACATTGTGATATCAAATGGAAAAAAGGTGTTTTTTTGAAAGTCGGTTTCAAGGATGTCAACAAATTTGAAGCAATGTATCAATTAAAAAAAAAAACAAAAAAACACCCAGACACGCCGTATCCCGAGGTGTATAACCAACTTACACCCGATGCTAAACCCTATATTTGTTAACATTGATCATTAAATGAAAATGAACGGATAGCATATTTATTGACAATATCAAACCATGACTTATAAGACTTTGGTTTTTCTTATATGAAACCCCACTAGTAACCTTACTTTGGCTATCTTCGTTCAAACATTGACAAGTGAGTAGATTTTACAAATGTCAAATTTGCTGTTCTGCATATTCCCGTTAAATCCATGTGCTAATATTGATCAACAGGTCAAGGTTGACCGTTTTGTGCATTCTTATTACAAAAAAAATACTTTAGAATCCTCGTTTTTATTAAGATCAATGCTTTAGAATAGAGACATATGACTGGGATCAAAAATTTTACCTTCAAGCAAAGGTATATTTAAAGGATTTTGTTTTATTCAAAATAGATGCTTAATATTTTTTTCGCTATTGGAATTTCCTAAAATGTTTTTTTTTTTAATATCTTGTAACAACTTGTAGTGAACACTATTAGTAATTTCTTATGTTCATGCTATTTAAAAAATAATCAATTTCTATTTTTATGAATAACAATGGACTGTGTTTTCGGGATGCAGAAGCAGGGGTTTCCAGAAACCCCGCTCGTCACACCCTGTGGTCAAAATCCATTGTTATTCGTATCAATAGATCTATTCAATTTACACTTGTTTCAGAAATAGAAACTATGAAGTATAACAATAGAACTGTAGTGTAACCTCTCGAGACAGTTAAATAATTTTCGAATTTAAAAACGCTAGGTTTACCGAGCGATTTAGATATTTAAAATATTACTGTTGTCGAGAATGGAGAAATATAGTAGTGCATGAAATTCGATGATGGAATCTGTTTCTCTAATGATCTTTAGTTTAAATAGTATTTTTTAATGAACAATTATAACAATGAAATAGTACAATTTTACATAGATTTCAGATATGGGATTCGGAAGCAAGTTTGGGAAAACTTTTATAAATCCGTCTCTTTAAATGATATGTAGACTAAGTTATCCTTTTTTCAAATGATCAGCAAATCATGTGTTCTTTATATGTGACGTCATTTGTAATGGTCGCCTTTTTCGTTACGTCAAAATAGTTAATTCAGAGAAAAGCATGGAAATTTCACGTCATAATTGAATTTTGACCAATGAAGAACTGAGTTGATTAAAGTTGATTAAAAAAATATCACTCCATCAGGAAAACAGGACATCTGTTTCTCATTTTTAAAAATCAACATCCAGTCCGACGTCACAAAGAAGGATTCCAAAATCGACGTCCGACTTTTGTTCCCTAAAAGAAAAAAATCAGTATTTGAAAAAAAACTCGTCTAATTTTAACTGATGCCCTCAAAACAAATGCATGCTAACAGTAAACATTCAACAGCACAAAACAACAAACGATTATAAAATCTTTCATACAGCAGAATAGAAACAAAAGAAATTGATTCTGACCAAAAATATCATTAGACATAGTATTTCCAAGAAAATGATTGTAACCATGTTGATTTAATTATTCTACATAATGATTTTTTTTAAAATTTTGAATTATCAATCATTAGTTCTTTGAATGCAGAATAATGGAAAAAAATTATAAAAGTTAGTATTTGGTCTCAATTAGTAAAATAGATTGTTATTAGAAACAGATCGCAGATTGTTAAGTATTGTACATTATTATTAATTAATACTGATATTTCAAACTAATACAAAGAATGAATGATAACTGAAAAGAACGAGAAATAAAAGATAAAGTCGTGCTAGGCGTCAATTAGATGCAATACACATGGTGTTAGTTTGATATTTGGTTGTAATTTTCAAATGATTTTTAAGATATTGTATTTTTTTATGTTTCTACCAACATGCATGTTATTGTTTTCAATGTATTCATTCTTCAACAAGGATATAATTTGATCTTTCTTCAGTTCTATCAAACGGGAGATAACTCAAATTGAATTATATTTCATTGCAGTTTCAACTATGATTAGGACAATGATGATGATGATGGATGGCTGCTTAACGTCCAGCCGCAAATTAATATGCATATTCAGCATGAGAACATGTTGATGTAATATGAATATTTACCCTGCTTTGTACTGGACCGACACGCCGAGCCGGATTTTAAACGTGCTAGTTCACAAGGTAACAGTCCGCAGCAAAACATTACCCGAACACATTATTCTGGCTCCGAGCCGACCAGTCTTTGTCGACAAAAAGAAGAGCATGGACTAAATAGTATCGTTGACAAAAAGAAGATCATGAATTGAATGGTATTCTCGACAAAAAGAATATCATGGTCTGATTGGTATTGTCGACTCATGGTCTGAACGGTATCGTCGACAAAAAGAATATCATGGTCTGACTGGTATTGTCGACTCATGGTCTGAACGGTATCGTCGACAAAAATATCATGACCTGAATGGTATCGTCGACAAAAAGATCATGGTCTGAATGGTATCGTCGACAAAAAAAATCATAATCTGAATGGTATCGTCGACAAAAAGAAGATTATGATCTGAATGGTATCGTCGACAGAAAGAAGATCATTGTCTGAATGGTATCGTCGACAAAACGAAGGTCATGATCTGAATGGTATCGTCGACAAAAAGAAGATTATGATCTGAATGGTATGGTCGACAAAAAGAAGATCATTGTCTGAATGGTATCGTCGACAAAAAGAAGGTCATAATCTGAATGGTTTCAAAGACAAAAAGAAGATCATTGTCCGCATTGTATCGTCGATAAAAAGAAGATCATGGTCTGAATGGTATGGTCGACAAAAGGAAGATCATGAACTGAATGGTATCGTCGACAAAAAGAAGATCATGGTATGAATGGTATCGTCGATAAAAAGAAGATCATGGTCTGAATGGTATGGTCGACAAAAAGAAGATCATGACCTGAAAAGTATCGTCGACAAAAAGAAGATCATGATCTGAATGGTATGGTCGACAAGAAGAAGGTCATGCATGACCTGAATGGTATCGTCGACAAAAAGTAGATCATGGTCTAAATGGTATGGTCGACAAAAAGAAGATCATGATCTGAATGGTATCGTCGACAGAAAGAAGATCATGGTCTGAATGGTATGGTTGACAAAAAGAAGATCATGACCTGAATGGTATCGTCGACAAAAAGAAGATCATGAGCTGAATGGTACCGTCGACAGAAAGAAGATCATGACCTGAATGGTATCGTCGACAAAAAGAAGATCATGGTCTGAATGGTATCGTTGACAGGTTTATATAAGTCAAAGAACACACTGAACGTTACAGGGAGAGCTTCATAAAAATGTACATTGTAGCAAAACATTTAATCTAATCGTACGAGCTTTAGAAACAGGCCAAAAAACGAGACTCGCCGGGATCCCATCTTTTGAATCCAACCAAGCAGAGTATTTGGTAGGTCTGATCGTCACAGTCAATATATTTTGATCGAACAATACCAGACACACTTGCTGTAGCATATGCAAATATGAAAGAAAAAATGTTAGATGTGAGTTCTACCGGACATGTATTGATAGAATCGAATAAATCGAGACAAAGAAGAATATATTACGTTTCCCATCTTCGTTAAACCCAATTATTTGATTTGTACATCCTGTAAAAGAATATAAAATCAATGTAAAATCTTATTTTATCAGATTGTGAAGCTTATCTGTAGGTCTCTTTCGTATTTTGTATATGGTATTGCCATCTGGAACATAATGTTTTTCCATGATCTATATGAAACGTAATTATAAATTGCTTAAATGTAGTTTTCCATTATTTAGTTTGTACTAAGAGACATCATATGAGGGTTTTCATGAAATTCTTAAAAAAGTAAAAGTGTGTTAAAATGCGCTAAAGCTGGCACCTTTATCAGGTAGTTTTGCAAGGTTAATATAATTATCTTTAAGTGCTTCTGTACAGTTTTTAGTTGTAACATAATAGTTAATTCGGTAAATAGTCGATTCTTGTGTGTGATTGAAACATATATGAAAAAATTGTTTCCACCAAACTTACATTTATAATGAAAACCATTACAGAATCATTTAATAAAGATTACAAATCTGGTTCAAAAACAGATATTATATGAAGTACTTTCCTTCACAATTCCCTCCTTGAATACGAAATTAATTGTGAATGTTAATCAAAGAAGGCAACTACATTACAATTTAACAAACTCTAAATAACACCTTATTTGAAAGCTGGTAATAAAGGAAATAATTCTACAATAGATGGATATTGACTGTCACATTACCGTATAGGTGTAATACCACCATTGATTTCCTCCTATTAGTCTTTGTTAAATTGGCACTTTTCAAAAAATTGTGCAGAATTTATCTTTGTTTCAAATGAAGAAATACTTGGCATGAGTAAAGTTTTATCCTGTCCAGTACAATAGACAAAATTTCACATAACATTTCATTGAATTGCATATAAGAAAATAACCATCACTGGAAGTTAACCAATCAAATTTTCACCTCTTTTTTTCCTGTGTACAAGCTTTAGTAACCATGTAACCTCAAGTTTCCAAAATATTCTCTAGAAACACCAAATAGAAAAAATAATTGTACCTTGAAACACCCAAGATATATGTTTATGACTCAGAATGTTTTTACTGCAATGACATATAGGATGAATTTCCTACAACTTTCAAATTCAAAGGAATATTTTTTTTCGACCCTTTTTCGTATGCAACCGGATGTGACGTACTATGATTTGGTGGTATTACACCTAAAGTTACACATATTGTAAAGGGAAAAGGAGAGGGCTATTGAATCCAAATGAACGACAATTTTTAAGGGTCCCAAATAGTTGAAAGTTTAACACACAACATAATTTTAAATTGAAAATATAGTTTAACATTACCAAGTACCAAGTCAGGAGAATGAGGCTTGTTTTTCACTCGTTCCGTTGGTTGAGAAATTTTTATTTTGGTAGTTTTTATGGACTTAATTAGAATTTATCTAAATTTACCTTAGAGTTCGGTAGTTTTGTTATATATATACTTTTTTACACAATAAACAACCGATACTTATTCTTATTCATCGTACACTTGTATAAAAGGTCGCATATGCATATTCCGTACGAGAAAGTCTCATAAACTGAAAATTTTGAATTTCAGCGTCAAATGACTTTTAAACAAGCCACCTACACATCTTCTGTCAGGAGCTATTAAGAGCTAGATTAACATGATCACCTCATATGGATTGGACGTAACCGTAGGAATCATTTCACTCTAGATCTGGAAATGGAAATATTTTTTGAATATTTGTAAACATCACGGTTATCTCAATCGAACTATGTCGCCAGAGGTAAGTACTTGTGTCAGTAGAATGGTAACCTTTCTGTCCATTGTGATTTATAAACTTTTATAATATAACTGTGAATAAGGTTCGCTAATTACAAGTGATCAAAAGTGCCTTTTTCTAGGAAAAAGGAAGAAGAAAAGGTATTTTTCCACCTTATACATCAGTAGCTAAAGATCAAAATTAGCACGTGTTGGGTATAACAAATAAGCACAGAGAAAAGAATATGAACCAAAGTCTATTGTTGAACATGTACCTTCACTCCATAATATAAATCCAGTATTGGTAACAACGACGTATACATAGACATACATACATACAAATATCATATACGAGCGAAAAAAAAAATTATTTATCTCAGCAAAGAACAAATCGTATCAAATTTTATTGATTTTATTCATAAATATTTAAATCTAGCGTTCATGATGAAGGTGAACTATGTTTACTATAATTGAAATTGAGAATTTATAGTATTACTTGCAATGAATACTTTTTTAAAACATGTTTATTCCAATGTAAATTTCATATTTTAAAAATTAATCTCCCTTACAGAATTGGATGAGGTACACAATTGCATGCATATTTACTTTTATTCCGGATCAATAACAACCGAAGCATTTGAACACGTCATGTAAAAATGGAAGGTAATATTAGTTTACCGATGTTCTGAGCTTGTTAATCCGTTTAGATTAAACACACATAGAGAATAAAAAACCTGACGGAATCGCATGATGTCCAAACGGAGTAAGATCTATTACATCAAGCTGAATACGATTTTAAGTTCCAAAGTTAACCATCAGTACCTACAAATAATATGAATCACGACTCATGAACTTCGATACTTATAAAAATGGCGGATTTCTGCTGTGGCCGAGTGGTCTTAGTAGTTCACTAGCTTGTCCACACACATTGTTAGTTCGAACCCTGCACTTGACAGGTGCAGTTCGTTTGACTCCCATCTTAAACTAGGAATGCCAGTTTTTTTTCCGGGCACTCCGGTGTTCTCCACTATTAGAAACTGACCGCCACGATATAAAATGATAGATAAGAGGTCTGAAAGTGCCATTAAAACACCAAAAATATCATTATCATCGAAAAATCAATTCAAGAAAAACTACAAAAAACTAACATCCATTTTTATATAAAGACAAATAACAAACCATAAAAAAATTCCTCAAAATTGAAAAGAAACTAGAAAAAGCAAAAATAAAAACACAAACACAAATAGATAGTAGGTGTCAGACCACCAATTCAAAACCCCATTACAATCAAGCAATTTCTTACTGCTTTCTAAATATTTAATAAAATTGAGAATGGAAATGGTGAATGTCAAAGAGACAACAACCCGACCAAAGAGCAGAAAACAGCCGAAGGCCACCAATGAGTCTTCAAAACAGCGAGAAAATCTCGCACCCGGAGGCGTTCTTCAGCTAGCCCATAAACAAAAATGTGTACTAGTTCAGTGAAAATGGACGTCACATTAAACTCCACGACATATAAATGAATTAAAATTAAAAAAAAACATACAAGACTAACAAAGGCCAGAGGCTCCTGACTTGGGACAGGCGCAAAAATGCGGCGGGGTTAAACATGTTTTGTGAGATCTCAACCCTTCCCATTTACCTCTAGCCAATGTAGAATAAACAAACACACAGCAATACGCACAGTAAAACTCAGTTCAAAAGAAGTCCGAGTCCGATGTCAGAATAGGAAACAAAAGAAACTAAGCAAAATGACAATGCTACATAAATTAACAAAGGACTACTAGCAGTTACTGACATGCCAGCTCCAGACCTCAGTTAAACTGATTGAAAGATTATGTCTTAATCATATGCACAATTCCTCCCGTTAAGGGATTAGTATCATACCATCATAAAATATATGAGGAGAACATATCCCGTATCATGCCAACACCTGGTTTCAGAATAAATGTGTTTATTTCCGATGCAAAGACCCTATGAGTGAATCAATATTAATACCAAAATATGCCATTTTTAATGACCTGACAACAGTATCGTAACTATATCCCTTCTTAATAAGTCTGTTTAAAGGTTTTGTTAGCTTTTGAGGTGAATACTGACATTTTTGTGCTTTGTAAAGAATATTACCATAAAAGATTGGATGTGAAATGTTGGCTCAAAATGGTCTACATTTATTTCTCTTTCACCAAAATTTTTCTTTCTGCAAATTTGTTGGTTAGTTTAAGTAAAAAATGACCGCAAAAGCACTATTTTTTAATCTGTTACGGTAGAGTATTCATGTCGTCATTAATATCATTCATCTGCTGTATTTACATTTTTTCAGCAAGAGTATTGTGTCCATACAGAGACACGTAACGCATGCATTGAAATTTCAAAGGAGCCTTGATAATAGTGTTTATCTTACCTCCTATACATTTGGGCCAAACAACAGATGAAGAAAATAATGATGAACGACTGATAATAAATGCAGAAAACACATTAAAGCTAACAAGTGATTATTGTTGGCATTTGTTTTTGTATAGACCAATTGAAGTAGGTTCTTAATATTGAAGACTTGATCAGTTTGATAGGCCAAAAGTCTAAATGCCATATGCTAAGATAGTTGGTAAGATAAATTCGTTACACAGGAGCAAACCACATAAATCGTATTACATTTTGTAGGTCACTATCACACTGTGTAACTAAAAGTATTTAATATTGCTTGTTTGATTAGTGGCAAATCTGAGACCTGCGTAGTACTTTTAAATTTTTAATACTTTTTTATATTTTATTTGCTTGAGTTGCATTGTAGAAACATCATACCATTTTTTGTAATATACTTCTCGTACAGTTTTTATCCAAAGTCTCTCAACCAGTCTAGATTTTAGGAAGTTAATTTACAGAAATTTAAAAATGTTGAACCGTATTTGTATTATCAATACACCAAATGAACTTCTGTATTGGCATATGTTACGTCAAACAAATACATGTAATGAATATTCAAAATATTAAAAAAAACAATAAATCGTGTCACGAATCACAAAAAGTATGTTGCATCCCTTAATATGAATATTGCTCAAGAAGACTTACATTACAACTGATATCTTAGCTAAGGATCTTTTCGATATTCGAAGTTTACTTTCCTGAAGCATTAAATTCTAACCGATTTTAAAGGTATGATAATTTTCAAATATGTTAGCCTATTGATGAGTACATTACATTTTAAGCCAATGCACATACTCCCAATTTTGCGTTTTTTGCTAATATACTTAACTGTCAGATCTCAACAAGAAAATAATCAAAGTATAGTATGCAACTCACTATCTTCATACATTCAATTTAGAACTGATAATGAAAAGTTCCAGGTACGATTTGAAGAAACCTATCCACAATGTAATTGTCACAAGTCAACTGATCTATTAAAAGTGCGACAACAAAGTAGCAAAGAACAATATAAAAGTAACTCTCTTGCGATTATTGGTTTAAAAAAACAAGAATGCTTATTGCTCGTAGACGAATGTCACTTTAAAAATTTATCCCGAAGAACCTGCAAATAGTGCATTTGCATACGATAAATAACGTTTTTACCGTTTTGTGAAATGTTTCCTTGGGGAACACATAACACAAGGTGCCACCTAATAATTTGAGATGACGTCCAATGGACCTTATACGAAGTAAAAGCTTCGTTTCCGAAACATTGACGTTGTAAGGTTTTATTGGTGCAGTATTTGTGCAAAGAGCTATATCACGATAGGGTTTACAGGCTTAAATCATACAGACATCTTCTTTTCAAAGTGCCAGATGAGATACTGTACTTATATGGCATAACCCTCTTAACATTTGTACTTTTAGTTAAAAACTTCGTATTTCATTTTAGGTTTGATGTGATTGAAAACCAAAATCGTTCACATGTCTAGGATCCATGAAGTCACAATATATGATGTTACGGCGTCATATAAAAAGTCCCTGTATAATCGTTATCGTTAAAACAATTTGATTTTTGTCATTTCAAGTGGATTTTAGTTTTGTAAATAGAAAGTAAAATTGATGTCTAGGATCCATGAAGTCACAATATATGGTGTTACGGCGTCATATAAAAAGTCCCTGTATAAGCGTTATTGTTAAGACAATTTGATTTTTGTCATTTCAAGTGGATTTTAGTTTTGTAAATGGAAAGCAAAATTGATGTCTAGGATCCATGAAGTCACAATATATGTTGTCACGGCGTCATATAAAAAGTCCCTGTATTAGCGTTATCGTTAAAACAACTTGAGTTTTGTCATTTCAAGTGGATTTTAGTTTTGTAAATAGAAAGCAAAATTGAAACTCGATTTAATAATTTATCACAGTGTTTACCTATAACTTCTGTCTTCTATAATATATACTTGGTTCAACATTGCAACCTGAATTTAATTTTTAATGACAAGTAGATATTTATGACATCTTACCTTGAAATCGCGGTGAATATATTTAACGATTGGTAGAGCTTACAGTGTAACCTATCGATTATTTCTAAGCAACAACACCTTGTTTTGTAATGTTTATTTGAACGTTTTTGGCAATTGATCCTTAATAACCTATCCTGTTTTTTACAAATATTGTTTTAGTCACACAATCTAGAATAATTTGATGTCCTTGTTTTATATTTCTAGCAACCGTCACACCATAAGTAACTAAGTGTAAATATTAATTATGTCGTGTGTTAAGGATTAAACTTTGGGGCCATGTAAAATGCAACTTGCATCCAGATTTTTGTGTGTTTGATCAAAAAGAGAAGATTTATCTGGATTAAACCTATTTAGTATAATTTAACAGTGTTTATCTCTATTCATTGTAGGTGTGGACATCACTTCGGTTGTTCCCTGTTTTATTATTGCTGTTTCCCGTAACTGACATGGGAAGATGTGACGAGGAACAGAGACAGGAGGTATTCTGTACTGAAATCAATCAAAACTGCAGTACCCATGTGAATCAACTAGATGTTGAATGGATCAATTGTTTGTCGGCTTTAAATCAACCTCTATGTAGAACCAACCCGCTGTGTATGGTCGATAGTATGCCGTGTATGCTTAACTTTACAACATTTTTGGAACAGTTGGATTTATAGCTTCTGAATAAAACATTGGAGAATGTAGTTAACTAAAGGATTTTTAGTGCATTTGGAACTTTTGTTTTTATATATTTACTAGTTTGGATGCAGATTTAATTTTTAGTATAAATATATTTCGATTTTCAATTAGAATAAACTCTTTCTGAACCTAAAATCACTAAAGTAAATGAACGAAGCACTAACCATAATACTTCGATTTATCAGTCAATGTCAAGTAGCAGACTACAATAGATTCATACTAACTAGATTAAAACATGAAGTACTTCAAAAGAAGCCAAAATACGACAGCCCCTCACTCCCCCCACCCCCCAAAAAAATAAAGACAAGAAGACAAACAATTCATTAAAACACTGAAAGAGATATGGAGTATACGTCACATTCGACAGCAAACTAGAGATTGAGCAGCTCCAATCATAGCAAAATCATTTTTTAAATCAGGTGTTCCGGAGGGCTAAAATGTTTCTGTTGAACTAGGGGCACCAGTCGTGAAGATCAATTAAAATTTAAAAATAAGAAAAGAAAAGTCAAATGTGATGATAATCATAAATGGTAAAATGGAACTGTGGCTCTAACAAATGGCAAATTTCTATGATCATTCACGTCAGTCAAGTGTTTATATCGTCCGTGATACTATCGAAAAGATAACTTCGACTTTACAATTAACAATGTTTGTTTCTGTAGCTTCATTGTCAGCTACAAATCTCTTCCAAAGACATCCATTTACTGTAGTAGTATTGTATAAACTTTGAGGAACACATGATTATGCTGTTTGGATGTAGCTACATACAAACGGATAGTTCAGGGGAGGGAAATACACGTTACCTCTTTCGTAGTAAAGTCGAAAGTAATTGTTAATTTCTAATATGAAAAGGACATATATACAACTATCATATTCCTAGCTACCAAATAAAGTGCAAACAAATGTATCCACATTCGTTCCAACACTGTCAACATGTAGAATATATTTCTTGATAATAATATGCAACAAATAATTTATGTACAAATGTTTTCATTGAAACATTACATGTATATATAATGGATATTTAAAAAAAAAATGTTTTTTTATAAAAATACCTGGAATTCTTATAATCATGAGGATCTATCTTGCTTCGCCACCAATGTTGTAAACACAAAAAGGGAAACATGAATTACCAAGAATATTTGAAAATACACACCACATCAACATAACACAGTTCTACACCAACATGAATAAACGTACAAAGACAAAAAACAACTATCAGCGCATAGTCCATATAACCTGACTTGGTCCAGGTACAATACGCGGTGGGTTTAATCGAGTTTTAAATCATGTTAACACTAATGTATTGATACCCTAGGCATATATGAACTTTAGTCAGATTTTAAACAAAATTTGGTTATTATGGTCTTGAATGCTCTTTAACTTTGTACATGATTTGGCCAACTGATATGAGCGCCACTGATTAATTCTATCTAGATCTGAGTAACTCGAATCCCACCAAAAATCGGGGTTGATCTTGGGTGCTCGGGAAGGGTAAGCAGATCCCGACAACTTGATGGTTTCATTTTTATCAATGTTAACTCTTTCAATGTGTTTGTGCAATAATATGCCCTTTGTCCAAATCTACGGCGTTACGTATATCGGTTAAATACGATATACAAAAGATTGTTTCAATAAGGCAATTTCACTCTTAGAGAGGGTAGCATAACCTAAACATGCTAAAGGCAAGGTAATGAAAAACGACTGAAATTCTTTTCATAAGTTCTTCAATGATCATTGTGAATTTGTTAATCGATATAGTATTTACGTTTCTCAACTTACGGGTAACATTGTAACTCTGTCATAGACCTCATTTTTGTCAATGTCAATCGGATAGTATTAGTGGTCTTCGATACTCACTACTGAATAATACTTTGAAATAGTGCGACGAATGATACATGCACATGACAGCAGGATATAGTTTCTATGTTGTGTTTTGTTCTGTGTTGATTGTCTTTTGGTCGTTTTGGGTTTTTTGAAATAGCATTGTCAGTTCTTTTTCACATATGAGTTTGAATATCCTTTGGTATCTTCCGCTTCTCTTGATAAAAAAACGATTTCAGATTTTCTGGGTAAGGATATACAAGACAGATACAACCTGCGTCATTATTATCTGTAATATATATTTTATGGATTAAAATGCATACCTCCAATTTAATTTATTGTCCGTGCTTTCCATAGTATTGTTACTAGAATGAGCAACATGAAAAAAAAGAGATCTTCACATTCATATGCTTGTTCAAAGTTAAGAACCTCGTTAGTTTACGTCTTTTGTTATATCTTAATGTTGTTTTTTTGCCATTTAGAGAATTGGTATTGGTATTGGTAGCAGATCATGGATAGTCAGGATTAAATGTATTTTAACTTTTCAAAAATCGATTTAAAGCTTGGCATATGGTATAATAACTTGATCTATCGGTCATTAGCCTGATTCATGGCAAGGTCATGAAACAAATGACAAGCTTCATAACATGTTAAAGTATTGACGGAAATTTCCGGAGAAGCATGTTGCCACTATAACAGTTTTAAAAGAATTTTTTACTTATTTGTTTATTTCATAAGACTAGTGTTTTTTTTTCCATAGAGTTATTTTAAACAGGTTTCGTTATGGAAACAACTGTGTTAACTAATACAGATAACCGATCATTCAATGATGATATTTTACCTTGCTACTTTCTCAATATACTATTTTTGATTTTCAAGAGGAAGTTTTGCTTAAAGTGCATTGCTATCCATCATTTGAAATTAAATTATTTTAAGATGCATGTAGGGTCCGGTCTTTTAGACTCGGATGTTCAGTATTCCTACAATTCGGCTTTCTCCAAGAATGATAAATGGATTCCATGATGTAGCAAAGGGCGATGAAAGTGGCGTTAAAACAACCATCAATTAATTATACTGCATGTGAATCTTAATCTCCTGATTTTAAGTTCATCAGTGTTTACTTTCAGGACCTTTATGAAATATATATCTTCAGTAGATGTTTGATACATTATGACGATTTACAGATCGCGTTTGTGTTTCGATAAACGATTCGTCGTTTTTTTTTTTTGGGGGGGGGAGGGGGAATCGCTGAATTTTCGCAATAAAGCTCCATGCAGGGAACAATTGTGTCATGCAGACACACCTAGTTTTTTTCATTCGTTAAGGCATATAAGGAAATGACAAAGATGTTTAATCATATCTTCAAAATCAGCAACACATGCAATATCATGTTAATGAGCAATTACTGCATGATAGCTGTAAGTGTGATAAAAATTAAATCAAGATCGCACACCAAAAACGTTCATGACTATTTATTCAGAAATTATACACATATGATGAAAAGTCAATATGCACACAGTCACCGCAGATCCATACATCTACATACAAAACAAAAATATGATTGTTGCAAAAGAAATACAAAGTAATAATAGAGTCTGATATTTTGAACTTTTCAAGAAGAAAACACTTAGATAATAGTTTTGCAATTTGTTTCAAAGGTTTTCCTTCTCGTCACTAACCTCTGTTAATTTGACTGGATGGTATTCTACACTACTTGTTGGTTGATTTTTGTCTATTCCTCCTCCAATGTTTTGGTTTACATTATAACTTACATTATATGATGCCTGTTTATATTTTCTGTAAGCAATGAAACCTAGAATCGACAAAACAACAACAACAATGATGGCACTCACTACTATCGGTATGACAATTTCTGTATGACTACCATCCTAAAAAATATGAAATACAGTTTCCGAAGTTCAATTAGAAATTAGTTTAATACTACAAATCATATGATGTAATATAAAAAAATGAGGAAAAGTGATTGCAGAGACATTACGCGCAGTGTTTGTACTTCCTAAATGTTTTTGAAATTAGTATTAATACTAAATTCAAATTCTGCATAGTTAATATACATAGAAGAGAGGCGAAAGATAGCAAAGGGACATTCAAACTCATAAGTCGAAAATAAACTGGCAAAGCCATTGATAAAAAAACACCAAAAGACAATCAACAGTACACAAAACACAACATAGAAAACTGAAGACTGAGCAATGTCTCCGATATTGACATTTCGTTAATTTCAATTAGTGTACAAGTTAACATTTTTTTCTCTAAAAGTTCCAACTGCTGCTTTAGTTTTTAGTAGTAATCATTGACAATATGCTGCCTAATCCCTCGCGCAAGTCTAACCTTTATTGACGCCATAATATATTGGTTTAGTTGTGAAGTCAGACAACATATTTCACCGTAATGAAAATAGTCAAAGTTTACATATATTGTCACATCTGGTTGATGGATTGATGTTTGGTTTACCTTCACGTGTATGTATTTCACGCATGTGCAGGTAAATGGGGAAATATGGTTTCAATCCGTAATGGTGAAAGCCATAATAGAACCAAGGGTGCAAAAGTGAATATCTTAGAAGTCACCGTATGGTCATCCCATATAGGAAAATATCAATAATTTAATGACAGTTAACTGTGATAACGACAAAACATACATTCATTATATGCACTGTAGTGCTATAGAAAAGAAAAAAACAACGACAATACGTGTATGATTTTTGTACTTTACGCTTGTGTAGCATTTGTTTCTCGATCATGATGGATGAATGAAATGTGTCAACGACATTAACATTTTTTCAAAGATATAAAGTTTGTTCATTTCTTTTTTTAATTAACTTCTGTTTAAAAGACATTGGATGTTGGATGTGTACGGATTGATAATTTAGTCTTAGATGCATGATTTTTTTTATTAGTTGTTGGTGGCTTTGAACTAGCTGTCAGTAACTGCGAGTACTCTCAGATCTGTACTTAGTGTCTTTTTGTTGTTTGGATGTACAAGTACCAGGCCACGTCCTCTTGTATTCGTAGTATTTGTATTTTTATCTATCTGATGAGTTAAGCCTCTTTCAACTGATTTTTAAAGTTCGTTCTTATGTTGTATTGTTACACCACTGTCCCAGGTTAGGGGGAGGATTGGGATCCCGCTAACACTTTTTAACCCCACCACATTCTGTATGTATGTGCCTGTCCCAAGTCAGGAGCCTGTAATTCAGTGGTTGTCGTTTGTTTATGTGTTGCATATTTGTTTTTCGTTCATTTTTTGTACATAAATTAGGCCGTTAGTTTTCTCATTTGAATTGTTTTACATTGTCATTTCGGGGTCTTTTATAGCTGACTGTGCGGTATGGGTTTTGCTCATTGTTTAAGGCCGTAATGTGACCTATAGTTGCTAATTTCTGTGTTATTTGGTCTCTTGTGGAGAGTTGTCTCATTGGCAATCATACCACATCTTCTTTTTTATATTGAACACTTATCAAATTGAATAGTAAACGCCTTTTCACCTATTCTTATATTACTAATCGTTGTTTTAAACATATGTAATAACGCGTAATATTTGTTGATTTTTGTTTGAATAATCCTTTAGCTTTTTGCCTGTGCTTTTTGAAATTATTTTGTTTTTGTTGTTGCACGTTTTGTAACTGATAGTATAGATGAGAGAATCTCCAATGTATGTCTTCATGGATTCAATGTTTCAAACAAATCCTACCTGATATAGTTATACTTCCATGATCTATTTGACTATCTTAATACAAATATATTTTTTTCCATTTCAGTTTGGAAGGATCAATACCCTAATACATTTACAAATATACCATAATTATTATGTTACCGATTTGTCTGTGTTCACTTGGGTATCATCGATGTCATAAAATTTCATTGGTGTTACAATCTGTCCTCCTGAAAATTCTATTTTACACTGCGCTATATAACCATCAGTGTCCACAGCAGCAAGAATAACTGAAGGTGTACAGCAACTCCCTCTGTGTTGAGATGAAGCAATATATTAATACTATATGAAATGCATATATCTATCAGTTATGGCTGTACGGAGACCAGTGTGTTTCTTGAAGCGCATAATATACATGCACGTAAATCTTTTATTTGATACAAATATAATATATATCGATTTCATATCTTTTAACTTAAATGCAAATAAACTCATCATAGATACCAGGATTAAAATTGTGTACGTTAGACGCGCGTTTCGTCTACATAAGACTCATCACTGATAAAAACCGACCGTGCAGGACTCTCGTGGGTAGTCAAGGTCGTTAAACCCCCCCCTCCTTCCCTCGTTGTCGACTGATAAATTTTACATATTAAAATGCCTTACGATGGTGCCAAGGGAAAGTCACCACATAAAAACGGATAATTGACAATAGAAAATTAGAACTCATCTTTTTTTTTTATCGTAAATGATAGTATTGAGCTTTCCGTTCGGGATATAGATATCAAGATCATGGAAAGGACCGTGTTCATTGTAAGTATAAGCTTTTGTAAAGTAATTTCAACAGGATACATCTCTTTTGTGTACATACTAAAATCGTCATTATTGAGAGCCAAAATATCATTTGAATATCTACAAGTGTTATTACATTTTTGTATCAGATGTTGTTTCTATGGGTCTTTGCTATGCACAGTTAGTACCCATTGGAATTCCGATAACTTGGCGACAAAGCTTACTTGATACTGATGTTCGCAAGAACGTGCCATTGACTAGATAAATACTCATATTCCAATTATATAATACATAGCTTACTTGATACTGATTTTATGTAATACAAAGATTACTTGATATACTGATATTCACAGGACCATGTCATGGACTAGGTAAAGACCATTAAGATAATACAAAGTTTACTCAACACTGATATTCACAGAACCATGCTCTTGGCTATATAGAAAATCGTATTCCACTTTAATACTACAATGCTTACTTGATACTGATATTCACAGGACCATGCCTCAGACCAGAAATATCATCATAAACCAATTCGGTTGCTGATCCAACGGATGAAGTAAAATTTTCCAACTCAGTTCCTTTGAATGTTATCTCAGCATTTACGAACCAGTGATATTTATGGCATTGTGCGGTATTCAAGGAAGAATTATTACAAGTTCCATTCAAAACTACAACTGTACAATCCGGTCTTTCAATATCAGTTACCTTCAAAGATCAATTTCAACATCAGCGTAAAAGTAATTCCATCGAAGCAGGATAACATTTAAGTTAATTATCTATTCCTATTCTACATTTGGGAATGGAAAAACAAGATAGATGAAAATAAATACGACTGTCATAGTAAATAGTTGGCACTTATATAAGAAAGACTTCCTTAACAAAATTAATTGATATTTTGGAAAGTAAAACTCAATATTTTCATTCAAATACAACGTAATTAATTTTGGTTAGAGACGTCCTTTGATGCTTAGTTGCTTTACAATAAGCATGTACAATTTTCAATATTGTCTTTAACAGCATTATGCAGCGTTAAAAAATATTTCTACTTGATTGAAATGTGTTAGCAATGTTGATAATTTGAGGGAGAATATCATAGCAACTCTGTGAATAAAACAAATACAGGGAAAATTGGTTCAACCTCTTTCCTTATTCAAATTCACGTTAATACTATTTTAGTCAAGAAAATAACTTATCAAACAGTTGTTTCTAGTTGTTCTCGTACATTTTTGTATGTGCAGCTAAAATCTAAATCGCCGGAAGTCTTATACATGAGTTTAAATTTAATTTAACTAAAACCAACTAACTCATGTCATCAACAAACGTGTTTACGGACACCACAACTAAGACATCACTAAAGATAAGTTAAATCAAATACCTTATTACTTTATAAGATGTGCAAACATATTTGTTTGAAAAACGCGCTGACGGACATTGCAATATAGCCTAACTCTCAGTATAGGTTAATATTTTCAATCTTTAAATTCGAGTTTAAGAGACAAAATCTGTAAGATATGAAAATTTATGTCTGTTAGTCATTCCTCATATCACACAGTTGCTGATGAACTTTCGCATTTAAGGCAAACCTGAAAATACTAAAAAAACAGCCTACTTTTGTGAAATTCATTAACATTTATTTAATTTGTGAGCAATAGTCTTGCACAAAAATATATTTTGTTACAAATGCCTTACACAAAAATGTTTATATGAATAAAACATCTCTTTTCTAAGGAAATTGGTTCATAATTAATGCGGCGTTCATACATTGCCGATTATGGCTCCCGTTTGAGATTAGACAGCGATAAGACACGAAAAGTGAAAAAGTCGGATTACTATCCTCAATGATCTGGAATGTCCTATCATTGTCTGAACGCAGTCGTATACGTTTGTAGCAGTTTCCTACGGATCGGGAATGGTCCGGAGAGGTCGGCCAAGCACCGCGACAGTTAGGTGCGTCCCGTAACTTTCGGGGGGACTCAGTCGATTTTGTCTAGTCGGATTACAATCGTGACTATATCGTGACAGATTCTGCTGTATCGGATCAAAATCGTAATAATGTTCTGTGTTTTCTAAACGTTGTCCTGTGGAACGGGCATGATCTGGAGAAATTTGTCATTGCTGTTTTTTTGCCAATTGAGTCCAGATTGCAACCAGATGATGCCGAATGCGAAACGTCTTTGCCGAAACCGTTCCGGAAAAGTCCCGTTATTAATATGAAATTCGACAATTATGCCCACGTCAGAGTCTCGACAATTACAGAACACAATACGACTGAGTCCAGACCAAGCCGTTTGCAATGCGATACATCAGACTGTGATAGGATTGAGTTCCAACAGTACCTGATCATCCCGAATATGGCGACAGTTTTCTAACAGATATCTTCCGTCGTCGTCGGTTCACTGTCTGGTCACTGTCTGATATCTGTCGGATCACTGACTTTTATGCATCCTAATCATTTCAAAAGAATAAACACAATTTGGAAAAGAATGAAGATTGTTTTGGGGGAAATTTTAGGGCTCAAGTACGGCTTGTATTATTCGTATCATATTCTTTTTAAGTAAACTGGTGTCTGATTTATTTCAACTTTGTTTTTATTTTTGCATATTGTTTAGCTGCATGTTCTTGTCTTAAGTCAATCTACCAATTTGCACTACTGTGCTCTACTGTGCAATCATTATTTTGTTGAACCCCTAATGATTGTAGAACTGAGAAAAAGTTATCACATTTGCAAATCTACAAATTTTGTTTTTTTCCAGAGAATTATTGAATAACTGAAAAAAAACACG
Source organism: Mytilus californianus (assembly GCF_021869535.1). Classification (NCBI taxonomy): domain Eukaryota; kingdom Metazoa; phylum Mollusca; class Bivalvia; order Mytilida; family Mytilidae; genus Mytilus; species Mytilus californianus. The sequence continues at coordinate 6,068,018 of NW_026262745.1, forward strand.
TTGGCGCTTTCCAGGATTTACCTTCTCCGGAACGCTCAAACCCAAACATGAGGGAGCAAATGAAAGTAAGAATATATGAACACATGATTAGCTATGTGACCAAAAGGGATTTAAAACAACCAAAACCATCCAAGATCAAGTTTCTTAATAATTACCAAAATTGATTAACGTAGAATTTAAAGAAAGTATTCTACAAATAATGTCAGTACTTAAACAATGACTACACATTTAATGAAACCAACGGAGACTAACATTCCACTAGCACCGGTATCAACCAGTTGCTATGAAAATAAAAATAACACTCAAATACATTTGATGTGCCAAAAGGATGTACATATACTTGATAAGCAAAATCGGTATCTTTACTTACGAGAACCGTTTTTGTAATTCTTTGAGTTATTTCGGATGTGGATCCTAGATACACTGTTATGGCATATTTCCTACAAGTTATAAGTAGATTAGTTTACCGTTGATATTTCATATATATATATATATATATATAAACAAGTCTAAATTGAAAACAACGTTCAAACCTATGATTGCGTTGGATAAAAACCGCAATTTTTATACGTGTGCATGCAAAACAAATTTCTTGGAAGAAGGGTCTAAATACAGCACAAACAACATTTTCCAAAAGACCAAAAAAGTGAAAGATATATATATATAAAGATCCATTTCGTTACATCTTGTGATCCGTTTATTTGGCAATCGCCAATGGCAGTCAGCAGGATTTAAGAACATCTGTTGTTCGACCTGTTAGTCAAATGCGTTTTGTTTAAATATACTTTTTCACTTTTTTGGTCTTTTGGAAAATGTTGTTTGTGCTGTATTTAGACCTCTCTACCAAGAAATTTGTTTTGCATGCACACGTATAAAAATTGCGGTTTTTATCCAACGCAATCGCAGGTTTGAACGTTGTTTTCAATTTAGTCTTATTTATATATATATATAAATATATTCTTTAATATTTTTCCTAATGAACGCAAAAGTAGTTCAAAAGAATTAATCAATATCTATCTTTATAGAAATGAGCCAGATTCGACCGTAATGTTTTTTTTTTGTCTTAATGAAAACATTTTACACTTCAACTAATGCATATATATTGATAGTCTATATAGTGTAAGAATGAATTTCAAACATTGCAATGGTGAATTTCAGACATATTCTAACCCAGTTATCTAGCAAATATCCTGTACAGAGTTGAAATCTAATGGAGACAATATGTCGTAGAGTTGTAAAAAAAATAAATATATGACGAATGAAAAACTAAATTGTGTGTGCTTTAATGACAGCTGCAAATACATATTACTAGTATATATAAGATTTTTACATGACAGGTACTGTGCTAGTAGTATCATTATTAAATTAGAATAATTATTTATCATTTTGTTTATCATTATGATTGTAATTATAGTTAGTTATACATACAAATAACAGCTTTCAATATAAAATTCAAATCCTGATACTTTAGGCTATTCCGAATGAATTGCTGTGAAGTATATTTCAATTATTGTTCTCTTTTATTTGTTGTATCATAGTACTCATTTAACGATTAATAATCAGAGCTCTCTCCAAAAACCAATAACTAGAGGCACTCATGAGCCTGTGTCGCTCACCTTGGTCTATATGCATATTCAACAAAGGACACTCTCCAACATTGTAGACGAGAATAGAATTAATCACAATAATCTCTGGGCTTTTATTTGTATCTTATATTGCTGATCATTGAAGTCTGTTCAGTTTCTCTCTATCTTCATGATCTTATTTAGCTTTTGCTCCAAACACAAAAGAGGGTAAAAAAACTCCTATAAAGAGTAACAATCTACAAATTATATCAGCAAAATTTGACATGTTAGTAAGTCTTGTCTTGCTTATCATTTTTGATTATTCAAGTTTCTATCAATCTATTATAATTTTATCATAAAAGGCAAAATCCCCCAAAAAATGGTAAAAATCGTAACTAAAGGGCAATAACTCTCATAAGGCGTCGTCGGACAATTTCTGCCATTTGTTTTAATTGTAGATCTTGTCTTGTTGATCATTTTTGTATATTTAAGTTTCTTTCTATCTATTATAAGTTTTTTAAAGATATAAGACAAAAACGCAAAAACAATTGTACAAATCGGCATCAAAGGGCAATAACTCTAATAAGAAGTCAACTGATGATTTCAACATTAAAACTTCTTTGAAGAACTTGTCCTTCTGATCATTTTTGCAGTTTAATGTTTCTCTCTATCTTTTATAGTTTTCAAGATATTAGACAAAATCGAAAAAAGTGGTAAAATTTGTCATTTAAGGGCAATTACTCCTACAGGAAATCGTCTAACAGTTTTGACGTATATGGATAATTGGAAGAACTCAACATTTTGAACAATTTTACCCCTTTCAGATTTCATCTCTTTATAACGGTTATCAGAATAATAGACAAAACTTGCATTTGACCCCATATTTTCAATTTATGCCATGTCGACCATCTTTGTTGGCGGGCAGGGTCATCGGACACATTTTATAAACTAAATACCCTAATGATGATTTTGGCCAAGTTTGATTCTATTTGGCCTAGAAGTTTCAGAGGAGAAGATTTTTGTAAAAGATTACAAAAATTTACGAAAAATTGTTAAAAATTGACTATAAAGGGCGAAACTCCTTAAGGGGTCAATTGACAATTATGGTCATGTTAACTTATTTGTAGATCTTACTTTGCTAAACATTATTGCTGTTTACAGTTTATCTCTATCTATAATAATATTCAAGATAATTTCCAAAAAACTGCAAAATTTCCTTAAAATAACTAATTCAGGGTTAGCAACCCAACAACGGGTTGTCTGATTCGTCTGAAAATATCAGGGCAGATATAACTTTACTTGATGAACATTTTTATCAGTTTTCAGATTTGCTCTCAATGCTTTAGTTTCAGAGATATAAGACATAAACTGCATTTTACCCCTATGTTCTATTTTTAGCCTAGTCGGCCATTTTGATCGGCGGGCGGGATCATCGGACAAATTTTTTAAACTAAATACCCTAATGATGATTGTGGCAAAGTTTGATTCTATTTGGCCCAGTAGTTTCAGAGGAGAAGATTTTTGTGAAAGATTACAAAAATTATGAAAAATTGTTAAAAATTGACTATAAAGGGCAATAACTCCTTAAGAGATCAATTGACCATTTTGTTCATGTTGACTTATTTGTAGATCTTACTTTGTTGTACATTATTGCTGTTTACAGTTTATCTATATCTATAATAATATTGAAGATAAAAAGCAAAAACTGCAAAATTTTCTTGAAATTACCAATTCAGGGACAGCAACCCAACAACGGGTTGTCTAATTTGTCTGAAAATTTCAGAGCAGATAGATCTTGACCTGATGAACAATTTTATCAAATTTGCTCCAAATGCTTTAGTTTCAGAGATATAAGCCAAAATCTACATTTTACCCCTATGTTCTATTTTTAGCCATGGTGGCCATCTTGGTTAGCGGGCCGGGTCGTCGGACATAATTTTTAAACTAGATATCCCAATGATGATTGTGGCTAAGTTTGGTTACCTTTGGGCCAGTAGTTTTAGAGAAGAAGATTCTTGTAAAAGTTAACGGACGACGGACGACGACGGACGACGACGGACGACAGACGCAAAGTGATGAGAAAAGCTCACTTGGCCCTTTGGGCAAGGTGAGCTAAAAAGGTAACTAAAAAGTAAAGAAACGTACAAGATATTAGATACTGAGGTAGGCTTCAATGTAAACGATCCATTACTTGTTTCTCCCGCTAAAATTGTATGCTGTCTTCTAATTGGTAATACTGAAGCAGAATGGTCGTCTGATATCGCTACTTCAGAAGTTTCATTAATTGTTCCTGTATTTTCCACCTCATAATATACTAACACTTCTTTTCCAATAACTGCACCTAGGTTTATAAATGAATTAGATGATGTAAATTGAAGGTTTCTAAAGGTAAGATTAATCCGACAAATATTTTTATTCATTATAGTAACATGCTAGATTAAAACCGATTGCATTACTAGAAAGATCAGAATAGAATATTGCGATTAGAGAAAGGGAAACATTAGATATGATTTCATTCTTAAATTAATTGACCAAAAACTATTTGTAATATGATCAATCTCTGAAGAATCATACTTTCATAACCAGCGAATTAGGAAAACAACTGTTCAAAACTGAGTCTGAAAGATGCAGATGCTAAGGCTGATATATAGTTATAAAAAATGGTGAGTTAACACATTAAAATATGCAGAATTAGTTGGTATCAGCTTTGTTTACCGTTTTGATTTTAAAGTCATTTCTATGTTTCTTTAAATATTCGTTTTACATACTCACTATCAGGAGGAATTATTCTTAGCTTCATATTTGTAGGTTTAAAAACTAGTGAATTTTTCCTGGAAAATTCAAATCCGTTCGTGTCTGTTCCGTTTAATTTCAGTTGAAAAAACTACAACGACAATTTCATATGAACACGCACAGTTGAATATGAAATAAGCTACGAACAAGTAAACATTTTCATCTCTTTTTAAGGCAAATAAAAATGACTATGTCATTACGGTACTGAATTGTGACAACATGCTTCAAACGACATGATATACGATGAAAAAAATAAGTCTGCAAGAATCGACTTTAAATGATCAGTATATATCCAAAACTTAATCCTAATGTCCAATATAAGCTTGTAAAATCTGTACAGTCGACATATTAATGACAAATAAATAATGTCTTAATGACCGACTGGTACTAAATACATCACTTGCAGTAAGTACGCTATTGAAGCTTCGTCAAAATATTTTTACTAGTCTAACATTTTCACAAGCAAATTAGTTCAATTAAATAAATGAACTGATTTTTTTTATATAAAGGCTTATGCAAATCTATGTATACATTAAGAAAGGCTACCTCTGATAATATCTAACGATGTAGGCTAAAAAAAAAAATTCCAATTTTTTTATTCTTTTTTAAATTTTGAAAATTTCACCAAATAATTAAAATTTAAATTTATAAACTTCGTTTTAAAATTTAATAGTTTAGATATTTAAGCAAACTTTAAAAATACTAAACTGAACGAAATGAAATTTACCAAAACAAATCAAAACGAAAACAATATTTTCTGAAAAAAATAAATATAATGAAAATTATAAAACAAGAGGCTAACTTGTGACTTACCGAATTACATATTACCGGGTTTGTAATAAAATGAGCAAGACGAGTTTTTGGTGGGGTTCGTGTTGGTCAGTCTTTAGTTTTCTATGTTGTGTTTTGTGTACTATTGTTTGTCTATTCGCCCCTCTTTTATTTGATCCACAGGGTGCAAAGGAAAAATATGTTTCTTTAATTCTACAAAATAATTAGTAAGACGTGATTTTGACACACTTTGATTCTCTAACTAAAAGAACAATATGCAGAAATTACTTGTCGACTTTGTGATTACTGCTTTTTTTAAATAGCGAATAAAAGGAAACGGAATATTCGATTTTCGAAATAAGGGATAGTTCCGTATTTGTTATTTGCACTTTTGTAAGTTATCGTGCGACAATCAAATTTGAGCAAAATACAAGTACACAGCCACGTCTAGTCAGAATGGAGTGTGCCGAAAGAGTACCACTCTCTCTGCACGTTACGAACCGTAACAACAACTTTTTGAGTGGTTCGTTGATTGCAAAGTTTCTGTCCATATCAAATATACCTTCATTTTCCAGTGACGATCTAGATTTGTTGACCTTCATCCTGAACGGACTCTATTACAGGACCTACCTATTGTATTTATTGTTAATTTGTTATCGTCTTGGGTATGCATGCACTGGCAACAGACAATCAATCATTTAAAATAGGCCGTGTATATATAAATTAAAAAGAAACTCAGGTTTCAACTCCCTCGGAATAAGTTTCCCTTAGCTGGATTTTGCTACTTTTAATGTCCCTTTTGGCAATACACCTTTTCAATTGTTTTCTTATTCCTAGTTTTAAAACTCATGAGTTCGCCTCTGTAATATGTATCAATCATTTTATTATTGACTGTAAATACAAAGTTAGCATGAGATTGAATTGAAAAGACTATGAATCCCCTGTACTCGGTTCTAAGGACCGTTTTAAAAAGCACCCAGAGATTTCTTATATATCGTAATACTGTAAGGTTATTGTAAAATATTTTCAGTACAGAAAATTAACATTAAATCAAAAAGGTTAAATTTGATCAATATTGAAATATATTTTGTGACTTCATGGGAATATATATTATTATTCTTCGCTAAAGATAATAGTTGAAATCTAGAAAAAAAAGTTATTAATGCAAAGAATGCCTTCTTTCGTATTCACATGTTTTCTTTAAAAAAAACAGTGCATTTGTTAAAAAAACTAGGACGTTTTAAAATTTGCTCTCTAAAAACCAGGGCAATGTAAAACGCTGAATTTTAAGTGGAATTCAAGGACATAGTTTTTGCCTTAAATATGTATAGTATTTAGAATAAGATGGACAGTCATGAATTGATCCATTATACTTGCTAAATAGCAGGGGGAAAAAAGAATTTTTTTTGCCCGAAAACAAAAGCAAACGAAACGAAACAAAACGAAATGAATATGTTTAAATACCAATCAAGGTAAAAAAAAAAAAAATCAAGAGACAGACTGGCATCAAAGCGGAGAAAATTGAATAAAACAAATAAATATTTCTAAAGAGTGGAGACTTAATTTAAAAAAAGAAAGAAGAAACACTTTGATTATGGTAATTCTTATGTAGGAATAAAAAGAACAAAAAAAGTTGAATCATTTTTAATTGCAAAAACAATATTTAAGGTAGAGGCTTTATTTCTTTAAACAAATCGGACATCACATGATATATCAGTATCCTGAAATTTTTAAGGTAATATTAAAAAAAAACAATTCCCGAACCTATTTCAAACTCCATCAAACATGTTAACTTTACCTACAATAAAAAATCTCCAACAGAAGCTAAGCATTTCAGATAATTTATTTATAACTATTTGGTTATCACAATCAATCAAAAGATAACAGCGAATTTCGAATTTATTGGTCGTAATGGACAAAAGGAATTCTAGATTGGAAAGTCTACTCCAATTTAACAATTGTGTTTGTTCTACACTTTTACTCAAACGTCACTTGCTTGATAAAGCGCCCATCAATTCATGAGAACAGTGAAAACTGACCAACTCGCAGTTAGTCGAATAATGTGGTAAGATTGAGTATGTAAATATGTATGTTAAGCAATAATGATTCAACCAAAATGGTTTAATGAAGGTGAATTCCCTAAAATTTGAAGTCAGATTTTTTATTTTGCTTTTCGGCTTCTTACTATCTGCATCCATGTCGGCTGATAGAATCATTGAACGTACATTTTGAACGATCATCTTTAGTCTTTTATCCATTTCATGACGATCATATATTGCCTTTTATTATTGATTTCAAGTCCAAGTATTGGTACGGTAACTGAAATACCGAATCAGTGGTGTCGTAATGAACGTCGCCTCAAATGTGGGAGGTTGTGGATTGGATTTTATTTTGTATACAAGTATCTGCTTTACCCTGTTTATCCCCTATACATGCTGTCTAAACCAATCATTAGAAGCTTGTAGCCAGGATAATGGTAAGAGGTAGACCATTTATATCAACTCAGCGTGATACTTTCTGAAAGTTAAATGAATTCATACCACATAAACATATCACAGAAACATTTCAGTCTGAATATCCATGTAATAGTCGCCGCTGTACATAAAGCGTCATTCTATCCATATGAGCTGTTTGCATTTTGATTAATGTGTGCCCTCAGTTTTAATTACATGAGCAACACCATGCAATGTTAATGATAAGGAAATATTTGTTTGTGTTGTCATAAGTTTGTGTATATGATGTTTTATCTCTCTTGGAGAGGCTTGCAGATACTTAGCCTTTTGTCCAGTCCAATTTAATATATTTTGAAAAAGAAAAACACATTGTTAAACAAAACCGCAATTTAAATATTATGTTTTATAAGTTCACATCACCGATACACATTTTAGAAAGTTGAAGTGACCAATTTTAGTGGTAAATAATTTTGGTTGATTTTTGTCTTTATTGATTAAGCATTATTTTGGTCGTTGGTAGTCTTATTTTATTATGTCATGTAAAACTATAGGTAAAACATCCGGCTGAGATATTGTATTTTCGAGTGATATTAAATGCAATCAGATCGATTAACTGCTATTTCGCAAGTATTTATAGATTATCGTTGATCATCTCAACGAGATTGATTTTCTCGCTTGAGCCGGTACGGCGAAAGTGAGAAAAGCAATCGAATTGAGATGACCAATGATAATCTGTTTATCGCTATTTTACCTATGACGACGTTGTTAATTTCATTGACAATGGGCACGTGCGTCCTTAGTTTCTAGCGATAATTTTTCATATCATTCGACTCCGCTGAGAAAGAAAATTATCAGTCAGCAAGATCAAAGGTAAATTTCGTAAAATAGCGATAAAATAATTTATTCATGACTGTTCATCTTATTCTGAATGCTATAAATATTTAAGGCAAAAACTATTTCCTTGAATTTAACTTAATACTCAGCGTTTTAAATTGCCCTGGTTTTTCGAGGACAAATTTCAAAACGTCCTAGGTTTTTAAAAAATGGGCCGGGTTTTGTTTTAAAAGAAAAAATGTGAATACGAAAAAAGGGATTTTTTGCATTAAAAACTATTTTTTCTAGATTTCAACTGTTATCTATAGTTAATTTTCAGTACTGAAAATATTTTACAATAATCTTGCAGTATTACGATATATAAGAAATCTTTGGGTGCTTTTTAAAACTGCCTTTAGCACCGAGTACAGGGGATTCATAGTCTTTGCGTTTCAATCCCATGCTAACTTTGTATTTACAGTTAATAATAGAATGATTGATACATATTACAGAGGCGAACTCATGAGTTCTAGAAATAGGGATAAGAAAACTTAGGAATAGCAGTGAAATGTCAGAAAAAATTATATAAAACCAAATTTTCTACTAAAAGAGAACTCCCCGCAATAAATTAGATTACAGTAACAAAAACCTTAATCCGCCCATGTACTATTTGCCATTGACAATACCATTTGAAGTGAATGGAATATCCAATAAGAATTTAAACAAAACTTGACAGCATACGTTCGAAGCGCTTTTCTGTATTAACCTACATCCGGAACGCTCAAAGCTGAATATTTGGAAGCCAAGTAAATATAAGAACCGAAACAATTGAAAAGGTGAATGGCCAAAAGGGACATTAAAAATAGCAAAATCCACCTAAGGGAAACTTTGCCCGAGGGATTTGAAACCTGAGTTTCTTTATAATTTATATATAAACGACCTATTTTAAATGATTGATTGTTGGTGGCCAGTGGCAGATATTTCATGCATGTTCAGGACGATAACAAATTAACAATAGATAAAATAGGTAGGTCCTGTAATAGAGTCAGTTCAGGATGAAGGTCGGCAAATTTAGATAGCCACTGGAAAATGAGAGTATATTGGATAGGGACAGAAACTTTGCAATCAACGAACCACTCTAAGAACTGTTGCAACGGTTTGTAACATGCAGAGAGCGTGGCACTCTCTCTTCACGCCCCATTCTGACTGGACGTGGCTGCGTACTTGTATTTTACTCAAAGTTGATTTTCGCACGATAACTTACAAAAGTGCAAATAACAAATACGGATCTATCCCTTATTTAATAAATCGAATATCCCGTTTTCTTTTATTTGCTATTTAAAAATAGCAGTAATCACAAAGTCGACAAGTAATTTCTGCATATTGTTCATTTAGTTAGAGAATCAAAGTGTGTCAAAATCAGGTCTTACTAATTATTTTTAAGACTTAAAGAAACATATTTCTCTTTTTTCACCCTGTAGATCAAACAAAAGAGGGGCGAAAGATAACAGAGGGACATTCACTCATATGTCGAAAATAAACAGACAACGCCATGGCTAAAAAAGAAAAAGACCAATAGACACAGTACACAAAACGCAACATAGAAAACTAAAGACTGAGCGACACGAACCCCATAAAAAAATGGGGGTGATCTCAGGTGCTCCGGAAGAGTAAGCAGATACTGCTCCACATGTGGCACCTGTCGTGTTGCTCATGTTATTACAAACCCGGTAATAAGTAATTCGGTAGGTCACAAGTTAGCCTCTTGTTTTATCATTTTAATTATATTTAGTTTTTTTTTCAGAAAATATTGTTTTCGTTTTGATTTGTTTTGGTAAATTTCATTTCGTTTCCTTCCATTCTTATTCCGTTTCGCACTTGTAACAGGTATCCACTTTTTAGTCCTTTCCCCTTTTTCTATATTTTAATCAAAGATCTAAAAATTCAAACTTTCAAAAAGCGAAATGATCAAAACTGTACGTTCAGTTTAGTATTTTTAACGTTTGCTTAAATATCTAAACTATCAAATTTTAAAACGAAATTTTGAAATTTTAATCATTTGGTGAAATTTTCAAAATTTAAAAAAAAATAAAAAATTTGGAATTTTGATATTTTAAAACTTTGATCAAAAATCAAAAAAACTTAAATTTGAAAACTTTTTGAAATTTTGAATTGATAAGTGTTACACGGACCGTAATAGACAACAATAACCTAGGCACAATTAAAGTGAGAAAGGGGAAAATATAATATAATAGATAAGACGGCGTACTTCGGAGAGGAAAGCGGAATTTTAAGAAATTTTCAATAATCGAATTGATATAAATATAAAGTATACCAAACGCAGTGATTACAAAACAACTGTATAATAAAAATGTACTAGACTAATTACAAACGTCTGTGCTTGAATAATGATATAACCGTGAACAAATATATAAAATGCCAATTTCTATGAACCTTTTGCGATATAGTCATATAAATTAGTATGTACATTTTGTTGTAGAACTTTAGTCTATGACATTATAATAATATTCATAATAGAAAAGAGTTCCAATGTCCCCAGCGTTGCACATATTTGAACTGTCCAACGGCAATAACTAAAGAACAAAAAAAATATTTCAACTAATTTACACATATTTTACAAGAAACAAAGGAATGAGATAATGCACAAATAAAGCAATTGAAAATTCATGCTTTGGCAAGGGAAACCCAAAACTGATCGGACACAAAAACAAAAAAGGAGGTTCACAATAGCACCCCGAGAATGTTTCAATAAATTGTAATAACGGTTTAGGAGGAGTGTCAGGTACAAAATGGGTACCATATCAATAATCACTATGATATTCAGATGGTCCATGTCATCACAAAGTATATCCAAAATCTTTCAGATGAAGAAAAGAAATAGAATAGCAAAGGAGATTATGTAATTAAGATTCTATGAAAATGCCACATAATTCTGTTCATCAGGTCAGGAGCAGTTGTCGATACAAAAATGACACACAAGGACAAACAAACTCCCACTTAGAATGTTGGGGTATAATAATTCAATCCCTTTCATTTTAAGATTATTTCATTACAAAATGGTAACTATCTATTTACTAGGGTTATCATACCTGGTTTGGAGTAGTGAATATGGCGGCACATCTTACTGCCATAAGTGTTGTCGTCTGAATAATAGGAATATTAAACAATGCATTCCCCAATATATCAGTGAGGATAAGGTCATTACATGTCCCATTTTCTCCAAGGTTATAAATGTTTACATAAAATGTATAGTTCTTTCCTACAATTTAAAGAAAAATGTTAAGTATATTGAAAAGTACATTTTTATCATTTTTGTTACCATTACATGTATGAAAAACCATGAATCAATAACCATTTCCCAAACAAAGGCACATGTATTTTCAAAATTTATTACCAAATACGAAGTTACAGATTCACCAGTTCAATTAAAGGGAGGAAGAAAAGAATAAATGGTTTTAAAAAGAAAAACGTAATCAAAACCAAAAAAGTATGCATGCAGTTAGATTACGGATTTCAAACTATTTTTTATATAAGGCCTTTTTCAATTAGATAAACAGAATTGTGGTTGTAAAATGTTTTATTACTTTACCCGCAATAGGACTTCCTTTCAGGATAGGTAAGGCACCACTTTCAGTGTATTCAAGTATCTCTGTTTCTAGTTTAACTGGACTTTGTGCTGTTATATTAACTGACCATTTATAAGATGAACTCCTCTCTAAATTATATCTGCCTGAAGGTGGATGCTGAATTTTGAAGAAATTAAACGGCTATAATTGTATTCATGTAAACCTCTTACACAATACGATATGACATTATTTATCTCTATCATTATCTTTATATTTGAAGATGTTTAGCAATGAAAACGCTTTTTATTTAGATGTCATATATCAGAAGCATGCAGATATCTTTTCCTGCAAATAGAACAAACACAACCTCATTATTGCCATTTTTATCATGCATATATCTGACATCAGACTCGGACTTCTCTGAACTGAATTTTAATGTGCGTATTGTTATGCGTTTACTTTTCTACATTGGCTAGAGGTATAGGGGGAGGGTTGAGATCTCATAAACATGTTTAATCCCGCCGCATTTTTGCACCTGTCCCACGTCAGGAGCCTCTAGCCTTTGTTAGTCTTGTATTATTTTTAATTTTAGTTTCTTGTGTACAATTTGGAGTTTAGTATGGCGTTCATTATCACTGAACTAGTATATATATATTTGTTTAGGGGCCAGCTGAAGGACGCCTCCGGGTGCGGGAATTTCTCGCTGCATTGAAGACCTGTTGGTGACCTTCTGCTGTTGTCTGTTCTATGGTCGGGTTGTTGTCTCTTTGACACATTCCCCATTTCCATTCTCAATTTTATATATAGTTAGTTTTGAAATACACAGTCTTTATTTTAATCATTTGCATTATAAATAGGTAACACATGTAATAATATCAGTAGCTATCGCCATTAGAATCGTTTTCCTCGAGTTTAATGAATATTTTAATCATAAAAAATGAAATAGGAAAAATAAGAACCTGCAGGGATATTATTACTTCTTTCCTATTAGTGACCAGTTTTCGTGATAATCTACTTGCAAACGTTTCTTTTGTTCCTGGGAAAACATAAAATAAAAAAATGCAGAAGAGCAAATTTACCAATAATTTAAGAAAAAAAAATTGGGTAAATACCAATTAGATGGCAACTAAGCAGCTACTATGAAAACAAAAATGACGGCTCGAGTTACAAAAATGCTTTTATTCAGCAGAAATATACGGGAAAAATGACACAACTATCCACCAAAGGCCAAATGACTTAAAATGTTAGCAAGAATATGTCGCCGTACGGCCTTGAATGAACGAAACCCATGCCGCATAGTAAGCTATAAAAAACCCCGACATAACAAAATGTAAATCAATGCATTTGAGAAAAATCCTCAAAGGTCTGATTTATGTACAAAAATAAAACAAAAAACAGTTGTTTAGATATTAAAACATGTTCACACTTACATCGTCATCCAAGTTAAACTTTTTTACAATATATTAATGAAATGTATGCATGCTTTTGGCAAAATCTTTTCGAATTTTGTGTCCTCAATGTTCTTCAACTTTGTATTTTATTTGGCCTTTTGAACTTATTTGATTCGAGCATCACTGATGAGTCTTTGGTAGACGAAACCTGCGTCTAGCGTACAAAATTTTAATTTTGGAATCTATGATGAGTTTTAGTCTTAGATACATGATTTATTTATTAGTTGTTATTGGCATTGAATAAGCTGTCAGTAACTGCGAATACTCTCAGATCTGTACTTAGTGTCTTATTTGTTGTGGGGTATGTATAAATTCCCTGCCAAATCCAGTCTGTGTTATTGTTAGTTGTTTGTCTGCTTTGTATCGATATGAAGAGTTACAACCTTTTCAACTGATTTTTTTTAGTTTGTTCTTATGTTGTATTGTTACACTACTGTCCCAGGTTAAAGGGAGGGTTTGATGCCTGTAAACATTTTTATGTGCCTGACCCAAGTCAGGACCCTGTAGTTCAATGGTTGGCGTTGGTTCATGTCTGTCATATAAGTTTTTTGTAAATTGTTGTTATTAATCAAGCCGTTAGTTTTCTCAATTGAATTGTTTCACATTTTTCATGTCGGGGCCTTTTATAGCCGACTATACGGTATGGGTTTTTCTCATTTTTCTCATTGTTGAAGCCAAGTCATGACCCTGTAGTTCAGTGGTTGTCGTTAGTTCATGTCTGCCATATGAGTTTTTCGCAAATTGTTTTGTTATTAATTAGGCCGTTAGTTTTCTCAATTGAATTGTTTCACATTTTTCATGTCGGGGCCTTTTATAGCCGACTATACGGTATGGGTTTTTTCTCATTGTTGAAGCCATTATTGAAATAAAATAATACTTCTGTTCTAATTTTGAGTATAATTGTCTAAAAACCTTACATAAAACGACTGTTGGTACGAATAAGTAAGTACATATAATTCAGGATGAACATGTGTGCTATTAAAATCGCATTGTTTAATTCAATAAATTTACCATTTGGGTAAAACAGTTCTACTCCGCTGTCTTCTCCTGGACAGCACACAGCAACCTTAAGGACTGTAACTGTACTATCAACAACAAATATTGTGTTGTCATCGCATGTCAGTGACCATTCAAATGAATCCACTATTACTTCAGCAACAGGAAATGTTTTCTGGAAAGAAAGAAGATAATATTTATGTTAAAACTAGTCGAAATACATGGAGAGTCCATGGGACACAGATGACGCCCCCGCTTGCATATAAAGTTATCAAGGGGCATAATTCGAGAACGTTAAAAGTGACGCCATCCAAATTCGAACTTTATTTGTGTTTTGTGGTAATAAGCATTGTGTACAAGTTTTTAAACATTTGGTTGAGGTGAAATAAAGTTAAAGAACGGACGGATGGACGGATAAGGGTAACACTAAATGCCACCTTCGGTGACGGCAGGGCCATAATTAGAAAAGTAAAATGACAAGAGTGAAACTAACTATAGTTATTACACACTGAAAGAAAACCTAATTCAACATGCAAGGTCAGAATTCTAGAACACAGATAAAGGTTGCAGAATGAACTACATAAATTTTAACAAGAGACCAGAAAAAGACAAAAATATTAAGAAGGCTGCTGTTCCGGAAAGATTTGATGATGAATGTGGATACTTTATTAACGATAATTATATGAAAAAATAAAACATATGGCTGGTCATTCAATTGCATGATCTATGGTTAAGTATAGAGCGCCAAACTAGAAACAGTGCAAAATCTAATCTTAAACTGTACAACATATAATGCAATACACATACGATTAAAAAAACGAAACGATAAATGAAATATATAGCTGTCAAAACGTTTTCGTGTTTAATTTACTATTTTTACCTCAATAATAGCATCCAATACAACGTTTATTTCTTCTTTACTTGTATGATAAATCGTTCCTCCTGTTGCCTGAGCAAGACGCTGAAAGAATGATGTAGTATCCCTTCGCTTTACATGTATATCTGACAATAGCAAAAGAGAGTTACAAAAGTTAATGTACCATGGATCAAGACAGTTTAATAAAATATGACAGAAATGGAAATGAATATTCTGCCCCATACAATTCAGGAAACAGTTGTGTACAAAAGTGACAATAAGCTAGCAACAGGCGTAAATAAATATTATGTTTCCAAAACATCATACTCCCCCTCCCCTCCCCTCTCCTCCGTGAAAATTGATTTTTTTCACTAAATGTGTAAGGTATCCTTTAAACCCGTGCTTGCATTAATTACTTTCTAGAAATTCATAACGAAAACTTATTTTAGGTATGATAAATTAAGACATTTAACAATATTTACGTTCAAAACTAATATAACAAATGTAGGAGAACTGATCATATTGGGAAATATGAGGTTCTAAATTCTCTTAATTTATCTAAGACTGCATTGGCGAAAACATTTTTTGACTTAAACGAACACTTGCATCAATTATAAATTTTAATAGGATCCCGTGGAAAACCTAGCTAATGTGTATAGTTTTTACCTTTGAACTGGACATACCCCGCCCAAATTCTGATTTTTTTCTACATTGATAATTCGGTAATTTCAATGTATTTGTAATTATGAGAGAGAGAGAGAGAGAGAGAGAGAGAGAGAGAGAGAATATGCAAATGGAGCAATAAAAATCATATCAGCAAAACAGAAAACGCCATGCCCCAAAAAGCAAAACGTTAACTGTGTGGTAAACGATTGTGATTGTAAAAATTAGGTTTCATCTTTATCAAATGTTTTAAAAATGTAAGAATTCCACAAATATACGATACCGACTGATAAAGCCAGCAGTCACTGTGTATCAAAGACTCTCGTTTTTTCCAAGTCTACAAATGCCGTTCTAGCTAAACCAGCTGTTGCCTTAGTAACTGTCTCATTGAGTTATACCCAATATGTCTTCTTGTTCATATCGCAGTACATGTAATATAGGACGGGATGATATATTTTATAAACGCAAAAAAATAAGATATTTTCAGTAAGTCATATGACTCTCCAAAATATCTTAAAATTATAGATATCTTTTTTCTTACTTACTGTGGGACCTCTGTGGCCGAGTGGTCTAAGTAGTCGAACTAGTGTATCACAAGCCTGTCAACACTGAGGTTGTGAGTTGGAATCCCGCACCTGGCAGGTGAGCTCGACTCCAATCTTAGTGTGACGTCCATATTCACTGAACTAGTACACAATTTTATTTAGGGGTCAGCTGAGGACCACCTCCGGGTGCGGGATTTTCTCGCTGCGTTGAAGACCCATTGGTGGCCTTCTGCTGTTGTCTGCTCTTTAGTCGGGTTGTTGTCTCTTTGACATATTCCCCATTTCCATTCTCAATTTTAGGCTACCGAAGGCCGGTGGTTCTCTCCGGGCACACCAACTTCCTCCACCAAATAGGGCTGAAAGTGGCATTAAACACCAATCAATCAATCATGTGTACTTACTGTGCATTGATCTCCGTCTCCTAGAACAGGTGCCGGTCGTTACTGTGGTTATGGGAATAGTTTTAGCCCTTGCAGCATTTGCTGCCTCTTGCTGTCTATCTGCATCTTTAGCGTCAGCGTCAGTAAACACATATAATGTAGAACCGCTTCGAGATAAATTGATAGCTACAAATAATACTACTTTACAAATCATCATATACACATATCTTTTTTAAACTGCAGAAAAATTCCTTTAAGCAAATAGCACAACGGCAGAAATCGAATGATACAGTTTAAGTTAGTTTTAATTGATTCTCCAAAAAGTAGTTTTTTGGAATTAAAAAAAGACGACTTAAATGGTGTTTTTTTTTCTTAGTTTCTAATTTGATTGACCTATTAGTAAGCTGTGATTCCTTGACTTGGTTTGAATATATATTATTTATCATTATGGATTATACAAAATGTATCAGCCTGTTCAAATTTAGCGTTAGTCTTTGGAGTTTCTTATATTTTGGACCTCTATCATCACTGAAGAGACATTAATGGTAGAAATGCGTATCTGGTGCAGTAAAATGTTATTATTCGATTTTAATGGTAGATAGATACAATATATGGTGTTACGTATTATATAATGTAAAACTAATTCACTTGATGTTTACCTTTCAAAATACCATCGGCTGCAAATTCAGGGCAGTCACCACCTCCAGCTACTTTGATACCGTCGATTTTCTTAATCATTTCATACCCGTCCCTAAACACAAATGCTTCATTCATTGTGACTAAGAAAGTAAATAAACTGAATCAAAAATTGCCGTGAATAATATTAATTCAGTAATGTATAGATTTATTGCTCAGTCTTTAGCTTTTATATAACATATGTTATGTTTAATTTGTAGACTTGTTTTTTCTTTTTTTTTTGCCATAGACTTATAGGTTTGAAATATCCCTTTGTTAACTTTTACCGCTCTTTTACACATATTGAATAACACTATGACAATAAAGCAATATGGACACTTGACTTACACTTGTATCTGTGGCCTTCCCAGTTTATTTAAGGAATGACTGTAATATTTTTTCTGTCTATGAAGAAATAACATCAAAAATGTGGTGCTACTATTGTGACAGATATTTGACATACATTTTGGATATAGATGACGTTACAATTATTCCTTCGATTTTATGTTTATCACGTTTTATACCATTTGTTCTCCGGTCAAGTAAAGTTTATTTATCATCACCATTGTTAAAGTGACCTCTCTCTCTATTATATACGAGACATTAATTTTACTTAAACAACATGTCGATCCTATTTCGGACAATAACCACATTTGATAATTTCTAATTTTATGCTGACAAAGAAAGTGATGTTGGCATACCATCAAATAAATGATTGCTATATAAGTAAACATTCTGTTCGGAGACGTCAAAGGTTTGAATTTTGAAACTTATAGGTGTCAGTCGATCCCGGCCTGCCTCTACATCGACAACAACGCCCGGTCTGCCTCTACATCGGCAACAAAGGGCCTGCCTTTACATCGGCAGCAATGCCATGCATCATCCTAGGAATTGTCCACAGCTAGTTCCCCCATCATGTAAAAATTAAGTACCAACTCTCACAGAAACATTCTTCTGTTGAGAGTATGGGTCCAGAAGGAATAACCCATCAGCACACCAACCTTCTACATAACATCTACAATACGGATATCAACGTCGTCCATAATTTTCTTATTACAATATATGGCGGAGGACCTTTCAAAGCTGACACCAACATCATTTATTACAATAAATTGGTGGACGACATTTAAAAGCTGACACCAAACATCGACATCCAGACCTTACAGCATGTTAGAATAAGACAGTGTTTCGACAATTCGAACCGGAATATTTACATTTGAACATTATTTTTGTACCGTTCGGACTATTTAATTTTATATGTATTTCCAGTAAATGATTTATTTGTGAATTTATCAGAATACACCATTGAACAACGACACCAGCTGAATATCAAAGAACATATATATAATGCATTATTTTCAAAGAAGAACTTTTATCAACACCAGTGACATTAATAACTTTAAAGTTATATTGTTGTGTATTTTTATTGTAAACATATGTTTTCATGAAACTGTGAGTATATCAAATGCTTATTTAAAATCTATTTTACAATCTAAGTTTAAATCTAAAATTTTCAGCTATGAAACAAAATGTTCATACTCATTTCACAAATCGTATTGCGATTCATGCCTTAAAATTTAAAAAAAAGACTTTACTAAAATACTGTTAAAATAAGTTATAAAATTATTTTTTGATAAAATGTTGTAAAATTTATTCATTTAAATCATTGTTTTATTGAATAACTTTCAGAATGATATTAATTTGATCTTTGTTTGTATTTCAAATGCTTGTCAATATTATCATTTGCAATCAGTCATCTTTAAGATTAGGTTCAACTTTCATTTAGGGTTGCATAAAGTGAATTTCCTTGTTTGTAAGTTACCTATTAGGAACAAGTTTGACAAATCCTTGTTGCCGTTAACTGTTGGATAATCTTATACGAAAGTTAAAATAACTTAATATATATATATATATATATATAGGCACACATATTGCATAGGCTGCCTCAGGAACAGGGACGCCACAAGCATTAGCATAAATGCTAATGGGTTACCTCAGGAGCAGGAACGCCATAAAACATATACGCATGGGCTACCTCAGGAGCAGGAACGCCACAAAACGAATAAAACAGTAACTTAGAGACTGAAGTAAGCAAAATCAAATTCTGTTTAAGATTTATTCATGTGTATTCATCCTTCATGTATTTTTTCAACATTTTGTTTAAACACTTTGCATATATTTCTAATTAAATTTCATCAACTGTCAAGATAAACGTTCAATTGAAAGCATGCGGGTAACAAACTTTCAAGAACAACGATTTAAAATTAATACTTAATAGTATTTTAAAATCATTCACATCAATTAATTTATAAAGATTTAGAATAAAACCACCAACTAAATAGTATGATTAACATGAAGTCTCAAAAAATGAAAAAAAAAGAGAAAAATTTGAAAAAAAATAAGTTCAAGTTTTTTTTTATCGGTTAAAATCAAAAACAAAATACTATACTTAATTTTTTTTTTTGCATCGCAATCTTCTCAATTGCTTGTCTTCTATATTGTTTTGATGTTAAGATATGGATATTGATTATTTACTTACATTAATAATTAAAAGTTATAAATCCTTCAGATTGATATAGTAAACATAAAATTGTATGCAATTTCTTTAAAATGTTTAATTTATTAATTTTGGAGTCCAAAATTTCTAAGGAGAGTGATATATTGTGAAAAATATTTGACATAAATTTTGGATATAGATGACGTTACAATTATTCCTTCGATTTTATGTTTATCACGTTTTATACCATTTGTTCTCCGGTAAAGTAAAGTTTATTTATCATCACCATTGTTAAAGTGACCTCTCTCTCTATTATATACGGGACATTAATTTTACTTATAAAACATGTCGATCCTATTTCGGACAATAACCATATTTGATAATTTCTAATTTTATGCTGACAAAGAAAGTGATGTTGGCATACCATCAAATAAATGATTGCTATATAAGTAAACATTCTGTTTTGAGACATCAAAGGTTTGAATTTTGAAACTTATAGGTGTCAGTCGATCCCGGCTTACCTCTACATCGACAACAACGCCCGGCCTGCCTCTACATCGGCAGCAATTCCATAGATCATCCAAGGAATTGTCCACAGCTAGTTCCCCAATCATGTAAAAATCAAGTACCAACTCTCACAGAGACATTCTTCTGTTGAGAGTATGGGTCCAGAAGGAATAACCCATCAGCACATCAACCTACTACATAACATCTACAATACGGATATCAACGTCGTCCATAATTTTCTTATTACAATACTACGCAAGTTATTCAAAAGTGTGCACCACATTTTTTAGGTTATTTCGAATAGACAGAAAATTTTTACAGTCATTCCTTATGATTTAATTCTAAACAGGAGTAAATCATGATAAAAAAGTTGATGACGTCACGGTCACATGACAAAATAATGTCTATGAGCTTATAGACAAAACACGTTCAGCCAATCAGAAGACGTGTTACATCCAAAATTAAATTTTTCAGATATGTTTTTTCTTAATTGAGACTTACGTGTTTTAAGAAAATAAGATATTTAAAAATAAGAAGATGTGATATGAGTACCAATGAGACAACTCTCCATTTGCACGTTTAATTTTAGCAGATTTATGATAAATATACTGTTCTCTTGTTTCTAGTTTAAACGAATTTTAGGCTGCGAATCGGAATACTATGTTATTTTTCAAGATGTCTTATTTGAATCAATAACCTTTACATTTTCGAACCTGGATCATTAAACAGCGATAATACATAATCAGCTGGTTCATTGTCAGAACCGATTGTAGCAGTCACGTGTTGAATTGTTCTTTCTTTAACAGCAACAATTTCTTCCCCCATGGAACTTGAATAGTCTATGACAAACGCTAGTGACAAATCTTTTCTCGTTTTGATGTGGAATATTTCGTCGAACGTTTTACTTCCAAGCAAACTAAGAATACCAGTGTCTTAAATATAAAACGTTAAATATCAAAAAAAGGTTCGCTATATATATAGCTATGATATCAGAAATCGTTGGGTCCCTTAGCTACACTATTGTAATTTAAATTTCTAACTTTTTAGTGCTATTTTATTTCAGTTAACCTTTATCTAATCAGTTTGCACGATTTTAATATAATCATAGTAACACTTAAGACATGACTCCGCAGTTTCAAAAGCGCAAGACAATCCTTTAAGTTCCTTATTGTTGCAACATGTGTTGAGTAGATATGTTTCAACTTTGAACGTTTTAAATTTTGAAGGTGGTGCGTCAACAAGGTAAACACCTCTTTCTTCAAATGCTGACCATTCAATTTTCATGGGATTACAAATACGTTATAAGTTATTTAGAAAAATAATGTTGACACCAGTACGTATTTGTAACTATACCAGCAACATCACAATATGAAAATAATTGATCATTACGAGTAAAAAAGAGATAACACTTTGTTTATTATATGTGTTCGAAGCGCTTTTCTGGTCAAATCCATCTGAGGTCAAATTTGCCTGTAAAAGTCATCAAAATTTTGTCAATATATAATTCCTGTAATCTAAACTTTACGCAGTTGAATTTTAAGTATTGAGTCATTCACAAGACTAAATACATTGTAACTATCCAAATGAATCTCAAATACCTTCCATTATTAGAAAGTCTTTAGTTGCGGCTACAGCAGATAGATATGCCTGATAATGAAGATAATAATGTGGAGATAAATGTTCTTTAAATGTTTCCTTGTTTATTCCACATTTTGCTACCATTTTACGACTTTCGTCGTACGGCCCGCCATGACTACATTTTCCAGTGGTTGCACCTGGTGGTCCTATAAAATTAGTTTATTAAACATGCAATTGTTTTTATGTAGAGAATAAAAGCCGTGGAAATTAATAATTTTAAGTATAATGAATCATAACGTCTACCAAATTATTTCATCATTGAAAATAACTTATAATGTGATCTATATGGGTAAAAAGGTGGGACGGTTTCGTGCGCATCTAAAACGGGTTTAACCCTACTACATTTTGTATCTGTACCATGTTAATCATCTAGACCGTTTTTTTTTATCGTTGTTGGTTGTCTTTCTTTGTATGTCTATTATTTTTGTTGGTGGAGTCGGGTGCTTTCCAATATTCATTGTGATTTCTGTTACCCTTTTTTATATCATTATGTGACTTCATTGGTTGGTTGGCATACACATTTTAAAATGTGTATTCACTTTTTGATTTAATGAAGTGCAAAGACTTCTGAAACAGGAAAACAATGTCGAACGTGTTGCCTCTATTGCAAATTTATTGGCTGGTATTTTTATACAAATAATCTCATAATATATTAATTTACATTCTACGGTAGAAAATCATGATGTCGATCGCAACCATAGAAATTGTTTTTATTTTGCATCGCTACTTAATTCTCCTTTGATAACTTTTTGCGCTACAATGACATATATGAACTAATCGTACTTGTAGGTTTTGTGTTTCCCCTTCCATGATGGTAACCACTGGTTAACTTGTCTTTTACTATAATATTTTGTTCACAATTTAAACTACAAATACACATTGAAAATGTCAGTCCAAATTATTTGTACAGAATAATACCAAAACATGTTTACGAACAATATGAAAGAGTCTGGATAAATTACGACAATTCTAAAATTAAATCAAAACTCTCAAAAGACATCTATATCAAAGTCTTTAATAAAAATTAAGCAGAAAAGCTGATTTATATTACAATGATAGTAACCCAACTTTAGTTAAATATAAACGATTTTCAGTAAATTATGTTTTACAAAAGTAGTTCTTACGTTACTGATGTAATAAACAATTTATGTATTCATACGCAATGGACCTTTGTATAATAATTATCCTATATAGTTATTGGTCTTTAATCAAGTGCATCATTTATCATATATTTTGCTAGCAATGAATTAAATTATGTTATCGAAATGCGGCAATCAACTTATTTCTTTTGTCTTTTATGATTGAAGATTGTGGGATATTTGTACACGAGACAACGGGTTACTCCCTGTGAAAATGTGATGTTTTCTTTTTATAACATTTAATTGTCATATTATGTAAAGAGCATACACGACTTACTCTGTATTTTTGACATCTTTACATGTATCTTCCTCTGGTAGAGCTACTGCCATAAGTCTCTTCCCTTTAATACCTACACTTTCGTGAATTCATATTCAGAAATTAATGATTTTTATTTTTGTATGCAGCTTTCATACACAAAATATTCTAGATGATATTGAGTACAAAGGACAATATACGCATGACAGAGATCATATGTAGACAAGTATATGCAATGAACATAAATAGCAATTTCTCTAAATTACATTCTTAACATATTTAAAAATTTCCCAACGTATTGATCATTATTTTTTAAATCAACGTGTGGTTCGTTTGATCTCAACTTTGTTCATTGGTCAAAAGGTTATTATGACGTCATATTTTCTTGCTTTCTTCTGATATTGTGATTGTGACGTCAAGGCAAAAGGATAAAAGATAAAATTATCATTGTCTTACCTACATTTTCACAATTATGGAAATTTCTTGTTGAAGTTAAATTCTATGTCATCTGCAGAAATTCAATGTGTTGTGGTATTTTACATCATTTATCGGAATAAATGATATTTCGAAAGTATTTGTATGGTTAAAGTGGTCAGCATTTTTTGTTTTGCGCAAATTCCCACGCGTGAAAGTGTGTGTCTTCTTTCAAAGAACACACATTCAAAGTAAACCATTAATACATGTATTATTGATTTGTGTAGTTGAGTGTTATTTGAATAAGGTTCACCTTTATCTCAAGTTTTCACCTACTTTTAATTTTATTTTTATCGTGTGGATTTGTTTATCTTAAATGTTGTTTCCTCACTTACCAAAATCTTCATAAGGCACTGCACCGTACATTTCGACCCAGTTTGTGTTGCTGTAAAACGACTGCACAGTATAAAGACATTCTCCCAACTGCTTTCGCAGCTCCACTGCATCGTTTTTCAATTGGCTGAGTTTATCCCTACACGATATCACATGTCGATGAGCTGTAAAATTAGCTGAGTATGTATGATCTACTTATTGTATACATTACGTTTTCTAATTTTACTGATTTAAAGGGTGACTGTTTCATTGACGGTCTTTATTTATTCAAATGGTACGTAAGTTATGTATAATATCCTGTAATGAAAATGCCTGCACCAGGGCTGGAACATGACAGTTGTTTTCCATCGCTTGATATATTCGAGCTTTTGATTTTGCCATTTGATAAGGGACTTTCCGTTTGGAATTTTCCTTGGAGTTCGGTATTTTTGTTATTTTACTTTTTATCTAACGGTATTGCTGCTGAGATTCTAAAATTCCTTGGAAGAATGTATTATCATTGGCAACGATTTAACAAAAAAAGGCAAGCTGATATTTCTTTTTCATTTAAAAAAAATATATGTGTAGGAACTTACAAACCTGTCTCGTTTTAAGACAGACATTTTTGGTTTCGAGGTTAAAAACGTTTCATTACTCTATACAAATATAAAATGAGGTAAAGTATAAATGCTAATCTCTGGCAAAATAACAATAATAATGGAAGACGCTTAAGATTTCTTAAGAAAATATTGTTTCAATCTTATCAAATACGCTTACGTTTCCATCCAATATTTTTGTTTGTTACAAGGCCGAATAAGTTCTTTTATCTTACCGCCTATACACTTCTAGGTATATGGTTGGTTAAAAGCAACCGCGTGGAGACCGTGTTTATTCCATATCAGGTTAGTAGGCGGGGCTTATTTCAATATACGGTTAGTGGTGGTGTTACGTCCCTTTATAAAAACAACACGGTGTTGAGGAAAAATCTTAAAGGTTTCAACAGACGAAGAAATTGATGATGAACGACTGAAATAAATTCATAAAACACATTTAAAACTAAAAAGTTGTTATTGTTGGCATTTTTTTTTGTATGGACCAATGGAAGTAGGTTCTTAAAATTACGGTATTGAAGACTTAATCACTTTGATAGGCCACTAGTCTAAATACCACATGTTAAGATAGTCGGTAATATAAAATCGTTACGTAGTGTGCTAGTGACCGAATACGATATATATGGGGTCAATAAATTCCATGTGGGGCGAGAGCAAATTTACTGACCCCATACATATCGTGTTAGGTCAATAGCACACTATGTAACTAATACCGGTATTATGCGTAGTGATACCCGCTGTATTCCGGGTGGGAATTTAAATCATTCGACAGTTTGCATTCAACAAGTCGACAAGTTTAATTTACTTTGCTATTCAGGTCCGTTTTACTTTATTCTAAAAAAAATCAGCACTGTCTTTCACATGAACACATCATGTTTTGTTGAATTGTAAAAATATAATTGATGAACATCTACAACATACACAGCTCAGTATACAGTTTTAGTTGAAAATTTATGATAATATTTTTTTAATTCATTGTAAAGTTTTGTAAATTGTGTAGGCTGTTAGACGTACTTCTAGTTAATATAACGAGATAAGGACACTGTTTGGTAGATGTTTGATTTTAATTTACATAACATATGTGATGTTTGAATTTTTTACATATCAAAAACATATCAAAATATTTACTGATATGTATATTATATTGATCTATGACCAAATTTCAAACCACAGAAATGAATACAGAGTATTCTTGTATTTACGCCAATCAATGTCTCAGCTAACTGAGTTAGATGAACATACAGATTTGGTTGATCATGAACGCTTGCCTCCCCTTGATATATGTTTAATTAAGTGTTTGGCAGTGAAACGTTCAGCCACAGAATAATGTAAATATATATACTGCTTTATACTAGACTGATACGTTAAGTTTAACATGCTAGTTTACGAACTTAAGTCTCCAGGAAGACATATGTTAACCTATCCATTTAGACATTTTGACATTTAATTACATATGACATTATGACTACGAGTCGAGCAGTTTGTTTGTTCTTTCTGCTAAACTGTACGTGATTATTAGAGAAGCAACAAATGCCAGTTTAATACCTGTACAGCCATCGGTATAACCATGATTGCGATTAAACCACCCACAGCAAGTTAGGTATAGTATCAAGATCACATCCATATAACATAGCGCGAGACATCCACCGAGGAAGTATGTTTTGGATATACATTTAATATTTTGTTACCTAGTAATATTTGATCAGCATGACAATGCACGTAGGCGGTATCCTGCTTTTCCACTTGTGTATCAGCAATTGCCTGTACAATGGCATTTATTGATTTCCGCATTTCTATTTTACTGGTAGCATCTAAAATTTAAATGTCAAGAAAAAATTTGAAAACTTTTAAAGTTTTGTAGTTATTTTGACCCTTATATTTAACCAAGGTCCTATGTCAAAGGGTCAATAATGCGACAATTCAAATTAAAAAAAAGTAATTTGATTAAGGCGTACGTAAGTAGTACTGTTACGACAAAGCATTCTTTATCTCAATGATATCGTGTGCAACAATTTTTATGTCTTTTAAAATAATGCGCAAATGTCCTATCAAAAAGCGCAAACGTCTCTAACCGTTCCAGACTATCTTGTACATATACATAGACATATACATAGTTAATACTAGCTTTAAGAAGGCAACTGACCTTTTTCGTAAAAGACTTCTACAGCTGATATTTCAGAGCCAATCTGTTTCAATTTGTTTTTCCAAATATAACTTGACAGTGCCTGCAATGTTCCTATTTCAGTCATGGATTCATGAGTTTTAGTCCTTCTATCTGGCGACTGACGCGTGTAAAATGCGGAAGTAAGAATTGGTATTGTAATCAATATCGAAACAACAATTCCTTTCATTTTTATAACGCTATCATTGCTATGAATCACGTTAATGTCTTCGCTTATATAAGTTGGCAATATGTCACAAAAACTGTGACTTGTTGTTTAGTTAATTTAAAAACAGTCTTTTTAGAGATAAGATCTTTTGCGGAGTCAATAAAAATGTTATAAACCATCCAGTATTTATATCTTTAAATAGATAACAATATCCTTAAAATGTGAAGGTCTTCTGTAATTTTACCTGGTTTTAAACAAGTCGAAGATTTACCTTGATGATGACTACATTCAATACATGCATGTACAATGTGTATTTGTTATCATAGAATTATAAACGTGCATTTCAACTAAAATCGGACAGTTATTTGATATCAATTATTTACCAAAATGACATCCGGCTCTATTATACCATATACAGTGTGTTCGTTTTGAGTGTTTTTTTGAGAATTCTCGCTTTATTAAACCTTACGACATTTGTTCTTTCCGTGGGATAAAATTGTGTTTTGTGCAAAGAGTATAAGTTACCCTGCTCGTGTGAAAATTATTTTCATTCGATTCTTTATGCGTAAACATGATTTTCTTAATGAAAAGACTTAGTCGTTTTTTTTTTTAATTACTAAGCTCTTTCGTGCAGGCGCAAACATTTCACTCACATTGAAGACAAGGATTGCGATTGCACATCTCATGACTGACAAATGGCAGTTATGTTTTGTAATTAATTCAACGTATCATAGCGCACCTGAGATTGCACAACAAGCTCAATGTGAACAAACAGTAGTTTGCACTGGTAAATCTTGTTTTATAATGTGTGAAATCCTATCCCTTGATATCGTATCATTTTTCTTCTTTGTCTTTCTTTTTAAAAATATAATGTGGAAAAGAGTTTAGGTCAAGGAACAGTAAATGGGCTATGTCACAGATTTTGGAAAAATAATGCTTGTATGAAGAATATAATAGAATTATATTTTATTACAGAATTCATTCATGCATGTTTAAACCCGCGAATTCTGCATGTGCCTAATGTATATCATATTTGTTTTTCGTTTAATGTTTTTTATGTTAAATGGCAGTTAGCCTTTTCGTTTGAATTGTTTTACTTTTGTCATTTCGGGACCTTTAAAAGCTTGCTATATGGTATGGGTTTTGCTCATGGTCGAAGGCCGTACGGTGATCTATATTTGCTGACTTCTACGTTGTTGTTTTTTTTAATTTTTTTTTAGGGGGGGGGGGTGTTGTCTCATTGGCAATCATACCACATTTTCTCGTTTTATATTGTTGTGTATTTCATAAACAAGACACCTATACGATGTGTAAGGAATGGCCAATAGTTGAGAACACCAAACAGACATCCCAGGAATTACCTTTCAACATTATTAACAAAAATTGTGATCGCTTCTTAAGTGTCGAATGTTTACAATTAAACTAGTTTATGTAATAAAACAGTCTAGTGAAGAAAAAAATGAAAAAAAATAAAATAAAATGGGATACATAATGATATATCAAATTATTATTGCAGGTGTTTTATCTAAATCTTGGAAATTGTAAAGGTTTCTGTCTGATGAAACCTGAAGTTGAACATTATCTATCATAAATCTTTTGATTCACTAAGATAGTTGGTATTATACCGATTACATCTACTTATATTAAACTTTATTATGAATACTAGTGATAGGTCAGAGTGTTGTTTGAATTGAAAGAATAAAGAATGACATGTTTAATTCCATAAATGTAACAAATAAAATATATATGATCAACGATGTATTATGTGTAAAACTATAACAAAAGGTTAGAGAACTACACCATGCAGACTATATGACATTGCCACAACACACGTATTAGATGCACCTATTATTGTCAATTCAGAATGATAGTTTTCAATAATTAAGGAGGGGGTCTTTCGGCAATTTGACCATATGTTACTGAAAAGCATAATAAATGCAGGGTACCAAATTTCATTTAACGACGTCTTGGTGTAAATGAAAATAAAAGGGGATAGGAAAACTTTATTTTATAATTGAGTTGTTAAGTACAAATTTATATATATTAAAATCATATCTTAATAAACAGATACGGTTTAGAGATTTCTACTGAGAGTAGTGATCTAAACGATTAGCAAATGATCTATTAAACATAATACTGTGGATTCATTTATATTCGTGGGTACCAATTTTCGTGGATTGGGGAAAAATTGTATTTTTGTGGATATTTGATTTCGTGGTTTGCCAAAGTCTGCATACAATCCTATAGATAATTGGTACTTCGTTGAACATCTTAATTCGTGGTTTACCTTAACCCACGAAATCAACGAAAATTGGTATCCCACGAATATTAATGAGTCCACAGTAATGGAAAATAATTCTGATATTTAAAAAAGAATCGGTAAATATCACGACATAAAATATTATTTAAAAAGATAAAAATGAAAATGATAGAAACTATAGTTTAAAGAGAAACATATGTTAACTATTAATTACGTAAGATGAAGGTTAATTTATCTGGGGGACGATAGAAATCAATGTTTGATTGATCAATGAAATATATGTTTTCTAACAGTGTTCTAATCATAATAAAAACGCCTAGGCTTTCGATTGATTCCAAAACATCAAATTTCCGTTCGATATGACACAAAGCACATAATTTATCTAAAACATCCAGTTATTTACTATCATACAAATAATTAATTCAATTATTTTCATATGCTTTACTAAGTATTACAAAAGTTATTAACAAGTTCTTTTATTTTAGTTAAAAGTTATCCTACAAGATGCTGACATTTGACTGTTATATAACCGTTAAAAGAATGACTTTTACATTCAAAGCATGCCGTAAAATGTGGCAGTGACATGTTTGATTACTTTTTGACTCTCTATGGAGCGGACGGTCATGACTGTAAAAAAATCATAATGTCATTCTTTCGTGTTGTATTTATGTCATACCACTACATCATTATTGACTGCTTTGACGGCCAATACAAACTGTATGTCCGTTAAATTATTTTAGTTATATATATATATATATATATATATATCCATAGATTGGCGTATTTTTGATAGCATATATAACGTAACAATTTAGATGTGCAAAGATGAATTTCCAATCATAACAAAACTTCTAATTCAAGAACAAACAAACAGATATTCTAAAATTTGTACTTAGAGTAGTAGTCAGAGATGCATTAATGCAAGGTGATATATACAATAGACAATGATAAAAAAATATTGTATTTTGTTTATGTTGCCCAGATGATTTTTTTTTAATAAATCATCTTCGTCTCTTTCTGTCAAGCTTATAATAACCTATACAAATTGGTTTCTTATATTTTGGTTGACATGGGATTTTGATTCACATAGTTTACTCAATATTCTACCTTCTGTCTTTTATCTAGTTCCATTTATGTAAGTCATCTGATCATTCCTTCTTTAGTTTCAGTTTACACCACCGAGCAAAATGACTTGAGTCATTTGAAAAGAAAACAAACAGTTGTTCCCCTATTCTCTTGTGTGCTCTATTTACGACAACATCCGGGTCATATGTGTCGTATTTTGGAGGTCCGTATTCCAACATAGTAAATGTGCCATCAAAATGTATTTTCAGTTCTTCTTTAATAATTGTCCTATATGAAAAGAGTCCACAAAACGCATAATGAGCAATGTAGCATTTAAGATAGGATTTATTATCATCTTCTATGCTTAAGACAACAGCTTCGTGCCACAAGTGCCAATAACTGTACCTAATTATGTCCCCTTTCTGTACATCTTCAGCTTTCTTTATAGGTCGTAATTTTACGTCTAATAACGTTTTGTTAATATTGAAACATTGTTCGCAGATGATCCCATTTTCGAATTCTTTTTCATTTCGTTTCATTTCATTACTTATCCCTTGAAAGCCACTTTTAAAAAAAAGACGAGAGGTTAATCTTAATTTCGTTACCTGGATACTAAATTGTTTTCCTGTGACGCAGAATGTTGCAAAATGTTCGCAATTGTTATCGAGAAGGTTATACTTATATGTTGTTCCCTTTGCCGTTTCATCACAATAATTCCTAGCACATTCAGCTGTAGCTTTTTTGGAATGTTTCCTGAAATTGTAGACCACAACATGAAGATTGTCTGTTGCAAAATTAAAGGATTTGACTGATGACTTAATGAGAGCTTTTCTGCAAAGGAACACACCTGTAGCAACCCCAATACCTGTATTTGTAGCCTCTACTATTTCAAACGTTTCGTCCTGTAGCTTTTTAACAACTATCGCATGATGATCATATATCATGCCTGCAAAAACAATGTGATCACCTTCATCAATTTCCTCAGAGTTGAAAACAGGTATTGCTTTAACACATTCAATACAGCCAACGTAATAGCTGGCGGCACTAGTTTCACTTTTTCCTATTTTCTTGCCTTCGAAATAAGAATTTTGTTCAGAAATAAAAGAATCATTTAAACTTGCATCAACTACTGTATCGTTGCCTAATTTCTGTATAGTATCTAATTCCTGTATAGTATCTAATTCCTGTATAGTAACTAATTCCTGTATAGTACCTAATTCCTGTATAGTATCTAATTCCTTTATGGTACCTACCGACGTTTTGTTTATAATCAATCCGTCAATAACTATTGGTCGACGAATGTTTTGTTTGATAGAAAAGATAGAACGAGTTCGTTGCAAATTATCATTGTCTAGTTGTTTTTCTTCATCTCCCAGCGTTGATAGGTTTTCAGATTTACCAATACAAGTCGTGTGGTCATCTTTTATTTCAGATGACGGTTTATGATCCAATAGGACATCAACGGAAGAACGTTTTAGAACGACCTTATTACTTTGAGAAGTCATTTCAAAGATGATAACAGTTCTAGGAGTAAAAGAGACCAAAATACATTACAAGTTAGGTAATGGCTTTAAAAAATTTAACTTTACAAGCACATTCAAATATTTATATTTATCTTTGCATTTAAATATGAGACACGTCAAGTTTTCAAATGAAACAAGGCTAAAGATTTTTTAGATTTAGTTATGAGATAAAGGTTTTTAAAACATGTTTCATCTAAAATCCTCAGTTGTTTGTAAGATATGTTTCATAGGAATGTAATGATTTGAACAAAGCAATAAACGAAGTCTTATTGTCTTGAATCAAAGTTGTAGGTTTTTACTGAATTTACATTAATAACAGGATTTGCTATATTTTTATAATATTTTATTGCACTAGAGTAACATTGCGCGGAAATGCATCTGCCTTGTTCCTGTTTATAAAATAAGTAAAATTTGCAAATGTCCGTTATTTTGTTTTATATATTATTATTTATGGATATATCACACTTGTTACAGCGCTATGTAACAAATGTAAACCAAACTCTCGATACAGAAGGAACATATAACCTATCGATATCATGCCTAGACAACAAGCAACTCTATGGTCAAAAAAGAAAACTACGAAAAGACATATTACAATAGCAAAATGCTACATAGGAAAATAAGGATTAAGCAAATATGAATCATAGTGATGTATTCTAAACGCTTTGTGTATAAAGAGTAGAATGAAATTAAAGGAGACATTTAACTACTGAGCAGATGATAACCTCGTGGACAGTCCATCAACAACCGTATCAACCCACTGCTAGTAAATGAGATAAACACTGAAAAGATTGTGTGTGTCCGAATCGTTTGAATCGTTTTTCTCTTTTTAGCCCACCTGGCCCAAAGGGCCATTGCTATCTTTTGCTATCGCTGTCCATCGTCTGTCGTCGTCAATCGTCTTCGTTGTTTGTAGTCCGTAAACTTTTACAAAGATCATCTCCTCTGAAACTACTGAGCCAAATTTTACCACAATCATCATTAGGGTATTTAGTTTTGAAAATGTGTCCGATGACCCCACTTGCCAACCAACATGGCCGACATGGCTTTAAATAGAACATAGGGGTGAGATGCAAGTTTTGTCTATTATTTTGAAAACCACTATGGACAGAGAAAATCTGACTGGGGTAAAAATGTTAAGAACAATGGGATCTACTCTCTGTCTATTAAAGTCAAAACTGTCAGATGACTTCTTGTAGGTGTTATTGCCCTTACATGACGAATGGTGCCTAATTTCTGTTTTGTCTATTATCTTGAAAACTATGATAGATAAATAGAAACTATAAAAAACTAAAATAACCAGCAAGAAAAGATCTGTCAATAGGTCAGCTAACATGCAAATGAATTTTCCAGTTGTCTTTAGATAGGAGTGATCTAAAGACGATTTTAACTCTTGTTTGTGTTTTAGAAAAACAACTATAGAAGATAGAGAAACTTACAGAAAAATTGATCAGCAATACAGGTGCAACACAAAATGAATAATATTCACGTCTAAAATGTTGGCGAGTTTCCATGATGAAGATGCACATAGACTTAAGGGAGCAACACAGGTTCTTTCGATCTTTGAGTTTGGATATACCTGCAATAGGAACACTCAAACTTTACTATGAAAGCCAGGGATGCGTACAAGCGATGGAACGTTATGAGCTATATGACCTAAATGGACCTAAACAATATAGACAAATTTGACTTTTCCTGCAGGAATTTGAACATAAGTTACTTAATTTGAATTATTTAGAAACTAAGGTTTCATCTCACTGAAGCAAACTTAATCTAAAATGAATATAATTTCCCTTCTGGTCCCTTTTCTGCATATTACTTCTCACGTATTTCGGTACTTATACATTCTTGGCTTTCGCATATTTAGATTTGAGAAAAGCGCGTCGGACACATACATTTTAAAGTATCATTGTTATTTCTTTTATCTTACTTTATTGTGTCAGAGTTTATATAATATAAAAATGTGTAAAAACTTACCTTTTAGATCTATACTAATAAAGAATTATTTTAAATGCCAAGCTAAATTACATGTTTGACCTGACAAAATGGCGTAACATTAGCTTCTCATTCATGTGATAATTTTAGAACAAGTTGAAAAACACTCTATTGGAATTATATAGATGCCAATTTCGGGAGCTTTAAGAAATAATATTTTTATATGTTTGTTTTGGATAAATTTTCTACTGGCGATTTTAGATTTTGTTTCTTATAATTTTGAAATTCTTATTATATTAATTATTGCCACATGTTTCTTTGAACATGATTACACAAAAGCATTTACCTATTTTAAAGTGTATAATTGTTTACTTCTGTTGAAACAAAGGTAATTACTGAGGTATTTCATGACGATTTGCAATTCAGTGTAGTTATAGTTATATTGAGTTAAAGGAGTAAACTATTTAGATAAATGACTTAAAATTGAGAATGGAAATGAGGAATATGTCAAAGAGACAACAACCCGACCAAAGAGCAGACAACAGCCGAAGGCCACCAATGGGTCTTCAATGCAGCGAGAAAATTCCGCACTCGGAGGTGGTCTACAGCTGGCCCCTAACTAAAATTGTGTGCTAGTTCAGTGAAAATGGACGTCACACTAACTCCAAAACATATAAATGAACTAAAATTAAAAAAACATACTGACTAACAAAGGCCAGAGGCTCCTGACTTGGGACAGGCGCAAAAATGCGGCGG
This sequence comes from Mytilus californianus, assembly GCF_021869535.1. Lineage (NCBI taxonomy): Eukaryota > Metazoa > Mollusca > Bivalvia > Mytilida > Mytilidae > Mytilus > Mytilus californianus. Next base: position 6,102,869 of record NW_026262745.1, read on the forward strand.
GGTTAAACATGTTTTGTGAGATCTCAACCCTTCCCCTATACCTCTAGCCAATGTAGAATAAAGAAACACATAGCAACACGCACAGTAAAACTCAGTTTAAACAGAAGTCCGAGTCCGATGTCAGAATAGGTAACATAAGAAACTAAGCAAAATGACAATGATACATAAATGAACAAAGCACTACTAGCAGTTACTAACATGCCAGCTCCAGACCTCAGTTAAACTGATTGAAAGACTATGTCTTCATCATATGAAAATCAAGTACAATCCCTCCAGTTAGGGGTTTAGTATCATACCATCATAAAATATATGAGAAGAACATAACCCGCATCATGCCAACAACTGGTTTTAGAATAAATGTGTTTATTTTCGATGCAAAGACCGTATGAGTGAATCAATATTAATACCAAAATATGCAATCCTTAATGACTTGACAACAGTATCGTAACTATATCCTTTCCGAATAAGTCTGTTTTAAGGTTTGGTTAGCTTTTGAGGTGAATGCCGACATTTTTGTGCTTTGTAAAGAATATTACCATAAAATATTGGATGTGAAATACCTGAACGTATAAGATGTTTGCATGTTGATTTATATTTACGAATGATGTCCTTGTACCGATTATAAAATTTAATAAATGTTTTGACTAGTTTGTGATATCGAAAACCCTGGTGTAATAATTTTTCAGTAATACAGAGATTTCTTTCGTTGAAATCAAATACGTTGTTACATACACGAGCGAATCGAACAAGTTGAGATATATAAACACCATATGATGGCGACAAGGGAACGTCACCATCTAAAAATGGATAATTAACAATAGGAAATGAAAAATCATCTCTTTTATCATAAATTTTGGTATTAAGCTTCCCGTCAAGTACTTTCAACGAATTTTTGACACTCCAAAAGTAATTAATTCCACTATTTTCAAAGGCCTTACTTGAACAATTTATTACTAGGTTTTTTATTGTACCAAGTGTACTAGTAAGTAGAATAGATAGTTTAGTAGTGGAACAATGGCTTGAAGACGAAATAAATCTATATTTGTATGGAGTTTTATGCAGCTTCGGAAGCCAGTTCATAGTTGGAACTTTCATTGTATTTGGTTCTGCTTGAAAAGAGGTAGCTAAAAGTTTATGTTTGTTACAGGTGTCATTTTCCGAAAATGGAGTCCGTTAGAATGTTGGTGAATTCGTGACTTCCTTTTGTAGAACATCAATGTAAAATTTACGTCAAACAATAATGATATTGTTAGCAGCCTTATCAGCCGGGACATAAATATATTCCTTGGCGAGTTCTTTTAGCTTGTGTTTGATACTAGAAATTGGGCTATTATGGTTGTTGTTAGGAGTAAAATGGTCTTTAAAATGTTGAATACGTATATCAACTATGTTTATTACCGAATTAAAAAAAGAATCTAATGATTTCTAGTCAGCTTTTACTCGTTTTATTCATTTAGAGCAGTAAGTACGGAGTGAGTCGTGAATGACTCATTCCAATTAAGAATTGACGGGGGACGATATCTAGGTCCTTTACTGAGAAATGATTTCAACTCTCGGTCACAAAGGTTGTTAAGGTCTCCTGTTATAACATGGGAACTGGGGCCATAAATGTATTCGGATTTACTGCAATTTCATGAGGTAGGTGTATTGTCACTGATATTAACATCTTTACACACTTTGCTGTAATTAAACACATATTTCCGGATAGATTTTTTGTAAACATAACAAATAAGAGGGAGTTCAGTATTATCAAAATAGCCAGGAATGTGTTCTTTAATAGCATGATCATTAAAAATACCGACAATATTTACAAAATCAAAACCTTTATTGACATATTTAATTTTAATAAAAAAATTTGGTGATCTTCAGGGCGATCAATTTTGGGAAACAATTTAGAATAACAATATGCAATTATAATTTGGACGGTTTCATGCTTAGGACTGCAATATGGAATTGTGTTGCATTCCTCCAAAATTTGATGTAATTTATTAACAGGCAAAGAACAGAGCTTGGTTAATAGATAGTGTCTACTTGTTTTTTGAAATAGAAATTAGGTCCGAAATATTTGTATTGTTATTACGAAATTTTCTTTGATTGCGATTTATTCTACGCACATGAGAACGGTTTTTACGTACTGTTTTAGAAACTATATCCAAAATGTTAACAGAATCTGTTCTAGATATATTACCAATTCCCATGATATTGTCGTTAAGACCAAGGATAGACTGTCTGTAATATTTTAATCCAATTTAATTCAATTATTTTTCGTGATCGTACAAATTTTGAATGATATTCCCCAGGCTGCTTATTAACTACTTCTAAAGTTGGACTGTTAAATGTTTAAAAGGATGATTGTGCTTCTTAAGGTATTGATAAATGATACTTTTGAATTTATTGGGTCTTTTAAAACGATAAATGTGTTCTTGCGTGCGTTTTGATAAATATCGTCCAGTTTCACCTACGTACTGAATACTGCATCCCGGTTTGTTTCATGTGAGTAAATATATAATACTGTTAGTTTTTCAAGTTTCAGTTTCAGTTTCAAAATTTAGGGAAAATGTGCGACCATTAAACGTGGACCTTACCGTATTGTTGGTGGAAAGACGGGGACATGTAAGTCATTTTTTGGCATGACACTTATAGATAGAAGGGTAACCACGATTTTTGTTATTAAAAATGTTAGCGATTGTAGTATTTTTAGATAATCGATTTTGAAGATTGAGACGTGTAGATACCCTTTGAACGAGTTTAGTATTAAGTATTTTTCCATTTCGAAGTTTCATGATTTGTTTTTATTATCTGTTTTACCAATTGAAAGGAGCAAAGAATGGCGTCCAGAATATGAACCAGCAAACGGGAATATAAAAAAGTAATACTTGAATGTTTTGGATTCTAGTTTAATCCAAAAACGTGTATGGTGTATTTCATATAGAGTGTACATATATAAATAAGAAAATGTGGTATGATTGCCAACGAGACAACTCTCCACCAGACACCAAATTAACACCTATAGGTCACCATTCGACCCTAAAAAATGAGCAAAACCCATACCACATAGTCAGCTATAAAAGGCCCCGAATGACAAATGTAAAACAAGAAAACAAGAAATCTAACGGCCTGATTGAAGTACAAAACAATGAACGAAAAACAACTATGATATACAGCAACAAACGACAACCACTGAATTACATCCTCCTGACTTGGGACAGGCACATACAGAATGTGGCTGAGTTAAACTAGTTTGCTGGCGCCAAACCCTCTCCCTAACCTGGGACAGTTGTGTAACGGTACAACATAAGAACAACCTATAAAAATCACTAAAAAACTCGTCGGATCGATATAAAGCAGAAACATCTAACAAAAATACAGACCGGACGTGGCAGTGTATACATACATCCCCACAACAGAACAAGACGCTAAGTACAGATCTGAGAGTATTCGTAATTACTGACATTACCAAATCTTTGATATTGTACAAAACTAGCAGGATGCCTAATCTCTCTGATCACTCCTTATTACAGTCATATGTTATGGTTCATTATCCCATGGAAGTATTATATTGACCATGTCAATATAATACTTCCATGATTGTCTATAGGATGTGAAAAATTACAATCCGACTTATCTTAAGATTAATAACTGTATGAAACATTTGTCCCTAGTTTTGACCACAGGAAACAATGAGTTGGAAAAGTTTCTAAACATGTGTATTTCAACTTTCTAAAGTGTTAAAATCATTTTGATGTGATTTCTTGGGATAGATGTCGGACTGTAAAAGGTGTGTACATTCTAAAATCATTGGTAAATAGGTAAAATTATTTCATGAAATTATTACAAAGATATCGAGTAAGAAAAAGAAGATTTAATGTTCCAATCTAGAGTCTTTGTGGGGCAACATGACATTCACACACACAAAACAAAACACTGGAATTTCGTAAAACATTTTCACATTAAAATGAAATATTGAATGTTCATATAGTTATCAACCTACATATGTATTTCTTTATCTCAAATAAAATATGTACATATTTATTCCAGGAAGGTCAAGAATAATAACATCAGTAATATTTGTAATGTGTTATTTTCAGTTGTACTTCCTAGCGTGGGATTGAAATAAAAAAATAACTATAAGATAAGAAAATTTAAATCCAAGAAACATTTATAAAACATCAAAATGTTAATAAAGGCATAACAAGAATTGGGACATGTTTCTTCTTCTTTTTCTATACATTTTTTTTTCATTCACAAATAATTCTGTGTCAGACAGTAAATTTTTTTCATAATATAGAGTAAAAATCATTATTGAAATATATATAAACAAATTTGGCTAATCGGCCTGTAAAAGCTTTACTTTTTAAGGATTAGCAGTTTCAAAATCAGGCACAATCTGTATAGGTATGACTTCACTCTGTACATGAAGGTTCAATTTAATTTGCAATATATATATTTTTTTCATTTAAATGCTTATTTTGTCACTTTTTCATCTTGCGGGTGTCAGATTTTCATATTCGAAAGAAAAAATCAAGAAGAGAAATTCTATGTTATACTCAGAGTTTTCTCAAAGAAAAATAAAACGTAAAAATGTTTACTAAAATAAGTTGCATCAGCTTCAAAGCAAAGAATATGGAAGGCCTTGATGAAACATCAAGGCAATATAATATTTACAAAATATCACTAACTAATGACTGTAAGCCAGACAAAATAAATTATCTTTATCAAATTAATTAGTTCAAGCTACTTATATAAAATAACGGAACTATAGTGTAGAGTGTCTTATAAAAAATCAGTTAAAAAATCGAAGTAAATGAGTACTGCAATCAAGGAAAATCTCTTTCTGTTGTACTCTGTTACAGATAGTGTCAATGTCCACATAATTCTCATAGCTATATTTCAAGTCAGTGCCTGCAACTATGTAGCTTGCAGTCATCATCTTCTCCATGCCGGGATAGGGATTTTTGTTGGAGGGGTCAAACTTTTGAGGGGGGCGGTCATTTTGTGGTTCATATGAATAACGAGGGGGGGGGGGGGGCAAAAATACTTTTTAATGTGTAACTTTTGATCCTACCCCCTCAGCTGATAAATAATGACCGTTCCCTTAAATTTCACTATTCAGATATATTGATGATGTTCTTTCCATTAACAATCCAAACTTTTCGAATTGGGTTCCATTAATATATCCTCCAGAACTAGAATTTAAAGAAACAATAGACATGGCTTCCTCCGCCTCATTTTTAAACTTATACCTCGAATTTGACATAAGCGGTCATCTTAGTACCAAAATCTATGACAAACGAGACGATTTTAATTTTGAAAATATAAATTTCTACCACCTAAGCAACAATATACCAAATTCACCTGCATATGGGATATACATTTCCCAACTCATTCGGTATTCAAGAGCTTGCAGCTGCTACTCAGACTTTATAAAACGTCACCAGTGTCTGAGCAGAAAGTTGATGAACCAGGGTTATATAAAGGAACTTCTCGTGCTTTTTCTAAAAAAAATTCATCGGAAGATACCAAGACCTTGTTGATAAATATTAATTGTCAACTTCATAAATAATACATGATGGTCTTGAAGTATAGATTCTAGGTATCATCTTAATTACGTGTTATAGTGTTCTTTTTATTTGTCGTTGTATATATTTAACCTTTACTGTTTAGTCCATGTTTGGTAATATCCTTTTGCTTGGCTCGGTATTTATACATCCCGCCATTGTGTTATTGTGCTATGGTAATTTTTTTTTAATTCTTGTCTTTCATTTTTGCTTATGTGCTTTGTCTATAGAGTGTCTACATGCCATTTTGTTTTTTCTTTGTTGACATAGTTGTTTGTTTTTATAGTGATTAAGATAATAACACAATGTTGACTGCTGTACCCCAATTGTAAACATTTTTACCTATTATGTCTGTTTGTTTTGCTCACACATTGTTGTCAATATAATGGAATTTTACGCGACTGTCATAAAAGTGAGAGGTTTAGTTATTTATAAAATCAGGTTTAATCCAACATTTTCTACATTAGGAATTCCTGTACCAAGTCAGGAATATGACAGTTGTTTTCTATGCGTTTGATGCGTTTTGAGCTTTTGATTTTGCCATTTGTTAAGGGACTTTCCGTTTTGAATTTTCCTTTGAGTTTTTTTATTTTACTTTTTTTCACATCAAAATTCGAATAATTCTCAAAAATTTGTTTCAATGTGTTTCAAAATTAATGTCGTTAATAAAATCACTGCAGTTAATTATAAATGAATAAACAAAATAAATTATACCTTCAAATCCAATTACAGTGCTTCAAAGTTGACTTCCTTCACCTTCCTTGGGTGCACAAAAGGCCAACATAAAGCCAAGAAAAGGTCATACTACTTTTTTCTCCTTTCTGCAACATCAAGACATAAAGAATTCTTATAATACTATCAATGCAATGCCGCGTCATTGTGAAACTATTTGCTGTAAGGAATACTGGTCTGTCCCCATGACTTATAGAAACATTGATCAATTTATATCCCTACCCCTACATGCTAGTTTACCTCTTTCTGTACTGCCTTAAGATAAGGCATGGTAAACTACCTGTATCCAATCACATCTCATCGTATTTTAAAAGGATAGTAAACAGTATCATTTAAACAGATAAAACCACTGTTCCATTCAATATGTATTCATTCTATCCCAAATTTACAACATTAGCACACAATCTAGATTTTTTATACTAATCTCAATTCCATATACATACTCTTTCTATGTTGTGATGTTACACTATTGTTTCTGATAAGGGTGAAGGTTTGGTACCATTATAACGTTTAAACACGCTGCAATTGTTTGCACCTGTCCTAAGTCAGGAATCTGATGTTCAGTAGTTGTCGTTTGTTGATGTGGTTCATAAGTGTTTCTCGTTTCTCGTTTTTTATATAGATTAGACTGTTGGTTTTCCCGTTTGAATGGTTTTACACTAGTAATTTTTGGGGCCCTTTATAGCTTGCTGTTTGGTGTGAGCCAAGGCTCCGTGTTGAAGACCGTACTTTGACCTATAATGGTTTACTTTTATAAATTTTGACTTGGATGGAGAGTCTCATTGGCACTCCTACCACATCTTCTTATATCTATTTAGTATATGCCATATTTTGGTTCAAATTTCAGAGCTAGTTATAAAATCAATTATACTGTGTTGAGATTAGGAAAACAAAAATGTTGGACACTTAAAACATTAAATAGCAAAAGCCACAGCTGTAAAGTTGCCTATGTTGCCTGTATTCATCTATAAAAAAGTTAAATTACGTCCCTTGGGAGTATTCATTTCTAAAAAGAAGTCCTATAAAAAAAATGAAATATTAGATACATTTAACATATTTAAAGATAGACACTATAAAATAAAGCACTATTGAAATATTTGCTGCATGAACTTGCCAGAATGTGAGCAATTCTTTCGAACTTTTTTTGATCTGAGCGTCACTGATGGGTCTTATGTAGACGAAACGCGCGTCTGGCGTATTAAATTATAGGCCTGTTACCTTTTGATAGCTATTATTTGTGTGTGTCTCTGTTCTTTATGTTCTCCCATTTATTTGTATTGTAGTCCTGTCATGTAATCTTGTCATTTTAATGTTATATCTAACATTGCCATAAAATCGGGAGGTTTGGCTAGCCACAAAACCAGGTTCAACCCACCGTTTTTTCTTAAAATGTCCTGTACCAAGTCAGGAAAATTGCCATTGTTATATTATAGTTCGTTTCTGTGTGTGTTGCATTTTAGTGTTGTGTTTCTGTTGTGTCGTTGTTCTCCTCTTATATTTGATGTGTTTCCCTCAGTTTTAGTCTGTAACCCGGATTTGTTTTTTTTCTCAATCGATTTATGAATTTCGAATAGCGGTATACTACTGTTGCCTTTACTTTACACAGGAGAGTATAAATTCTATCTCTTTTTTCCTTAATTGGACATCTTTAACACTGAAAATGCTTCTAGTTTGCCCAAATATTGACTTATTCCATAATCAGTACAAACTAAAACAGACAGTATCCAATTTTGATAGATTTTGTCTTAGGAAATACCCAAGTGATACATTTAGGGCATTATCCAGCCAAAAAGGGAAATATTTCAGAAAAAAATAGTTTTGCGACTTGAAATCTGGTGTTTCCAATTGAATCAATTATAACGAAAGGTTAAATCAAATTCAAAAGAACTAGAGTTTGGTGCTTTTTATACAATATAGCTAATATTAAATTTATTCCTAGAATAATTTTTTATATCTGTACCCATCATTTTGACTTATCGTGATGACTCAGCATTTTTTTCAACACAGTGTTGGTCTAGGTGAATAATTTGTATTTTGCTGATAAAAATCAAATGTAACAATTAAAACTTTAAAACAGTGCAATATAATTGAAATCTGATTTTGATATCCCTTGCTATCTATGGTATAGGGAAAACGGTAGTATTTTTTCCTCCATGGACGACATTTACTAACATTTTCTAAATTTACAACTTTTTATAATAAAAACCTGTCAAAAACAGTTATGTATGATATTAGTACTGTATTATACTGTTTTAGAAATCGATGACAAATGATAGCATGACCATCTTCGAACGGAGCTTGTTTAAAGTATCCATTGCCACCGTCATCATGCATCAATTTTCTGAAAATTTAGAAGCCTTTTCGAATAATTCTCAAGAAAATATTTCAAAGTGTTTCAAAACTTATATATTGTAAATATTAAAACTGCAGTTATTCATATAAAAATAAAAAAAATATATACCCTTATATTCAATCACAGCGCTTCAAAGTTTACTTCCGTTACCTGCCTTGGGTACACAAAAGGCCAACCTAAAGACCGGAAAAGGTAATACTACTTTTTAAGACAGACACCTAGATACCATAAACATACTACGTATACACAGGCCAGAGTCTGAGCTTGTTTTGCTATATGATATAAAAACTAAATTGACGAAAAAAGGTCATTTATTCAAAATCATAAAATGCAAAAAATTCATTTTGCAAATAAAACATTTGACATAAAAGTTCATATTTAGTATGAAATTATAATACATAATTAATACGAAATTACATCAACTAAAATCATATCAATTGAATAAATGACAAAGAATAGCAAAGGTGGGGAGAAAAATCTGCCCCACTAATAAACATATATACATATCTAATTATAAAGATAACATTAAGGGAGGTATGTGGGTGGGAATTTTCCACAAATTGTTTGATGAGAATTACAAGTGAACACGTCAAAGGCTGATGATAAAAGGAAGTGACCACAACGCACTTACACGTGAACTCGTGCTGACCCCGCAAGATCATTGACCAATAAGAAAGATGTAATCCAATCATGCACTGGTCATAAGTGAAATTTCTCTGCACGTGTAAACATGTTATCTAATTTCAACAATTTATCGTTTAATTAAGTAGGACAACTCTGACCCATTGACCAGACTAGAGACATCATAAATTTACAGTATAAATAGCTCACTCTTTATTTAAGTCTAAGTAATAAACAATTAATACAGACTTATCTTCTCTGCTGTCTTAAATGATTTTATTCAGCTTAATTTTCAATAAGCAAATAAAATTGGTTTTCCATGTAGTTGAAGAGTTATTGTCGTCGATTGGCGATTAAACGGTCGGAAATGAAGTTACGCCTCGCCAGTAAAACGGGAATTTCAAAAAGAAATAATACGTTAGAACTTAAATGGGTATAATTTGAAATAAAATAAAATTCTGCGTAACTTTATAAACGATTTTGCACATAAACGTCGTATTTATTGATTTTTTGTGTGATCATATGAACATTTTATAATTGATTCTGTTCGTACTCATTACCCTATATTGTTCTCAGTGTCTAATGACAAAAACCTACAATCATACACTATTTTGTTCACAATATACATCTCCTTTAATATCTTAACTGAACGTATACTTGTCAAAATATATATGAAATCTGAAAGCTCTGTTATGGACAGCAAAATTGATCACGGAAAATTGATGTACCAATATGATGCACACTAACATATTAATGATCAGGAAGTACCTAAACAATATTCAAAAGAGTACTGTGCTTTACTTTTTACAATTGGGAAACATCGTCAAAACTTACAGACCTTGCATCCGCTTTTATGCACTAATCCAACCTTTGTGTTAAGTACAGTAAAGTCACGTGTAGTCTTTCTCCATTCATTAGAACTTATGTCAACATTATTCGCAGATATTTGAAACAGGAATACTATACGTACGTTTTTATACTTTAAAATAAATGAATTTGATGTTTATTCAAACGTAGGATTCTAGAAATACAAAAACCATCAGACTTATCTTAACGATTATTTAAAAAAATTGGTTACCATAATTTACATAAAACATCCAACAGAACTTGTAATTTTACTTTTGGGGAATTTAAATTTTTTGGGTGATTTGATGAGACTGCGCAAGCCAGAGAATTCACACTCAACCAAAATGTCATATTCGGAAATCAGGAATAGGACACATTGGGTAAATTCACGGATCATATGACTATTCTCATATCTTTTATCTAAGTGGCTTGTCAGTTGAAACACAGGTACATCGTATCAGTCACCCAAATGGTGACGGAAAAGTAAATATTTTGTAGTATCGGTATAACTTGTTTGCCTGTTGGGGTCAGATGATATATTGAAGAGGGACGAAAGATACCAGAGGGAAAGTCAAACTCATAGATCGAAAACAAACTGACAACGCCATGGCCAAAAATAAAAAGACAAACAGACAAATAATAGTACAGATGACACAACATAGAAAACCAAAGACTAAGCAACACGAACCCCACCAAAAACTGGGGGTGATCTCAGGTGCTCCGGAAGGGTAAGCAGATCCTGCTCCACATGTGGCACCCGTCTTTGAAGATGACGTTGCCTAACGACAGACAGAGATTGGACGCACAGTAATACACAACAAGTCCTTGAAATCAGAAGCGCTTTTCTAAATATTTCATCATCAGGAACGCTCAATCCCAAACATTACCCGAGGGAGTTTGAGCCTTTGTTTTTTGGTAATTTTTCAATGGGGAATTTAGAATAATATATTTTAAATCATGTCAGTTTCGAAGCAGTGATTGCTGAGTTGAAGATACACTTGGGGTAAGACGGTTCCCCAGTAGTGGTATCACTCAAATGCCTTTAAATGAAAACAAGGTCTAATTAATTTCGTGCGTCTTAATCTTTACTTGATTTACTTTCATCAGGAAAGAATCGTTGTATAAAATTTTCAAATTGTAACAACATATATGAAAGAAGAGAGTACAATTTAGACATAATACACTCTAAAATCAAACTTTCGATAAAGACGCACCAACATTCATATAAAAAGACTCCACAGAGAAATAAACTATTCATTTCTTTTGACTACAAAGATGATTATAAAAAAATGTCCTGTGAAGACATTTACTTAATTGAAGCAATCGGAAAGGACAGTAGCTTACTTTTACACAAATCCCACTCATCTTATTTTGGAGAGGAGGGTCAATTTGATTTTTAAGGGGGAGAACCGTTTTTTCAACTTCAAATTAAAAGTAATGTATATACCATAATTTTCAATTCGCATGCTCAGAGTTAAACAAAATATATTCCTCGACTTCATCATTTGACTTTTTATGGTCTTTACAAAGTTGTAAAAATCAGGTTTTGTCTATTGTTATGCACTGTACCTGTGCATTCATTCACTTGGAATCAATAACGAAGTATCCAATAATAGTAAAACTTCATGAGCTCTTTAAACTAGTAAACTATTGTGTGGCAAAAGAAAGCAATTGTGAGTAAATTTTACGGATATTTGACAATGATAATTTTCCATACATTACGAGATAAATAAAATGTTCAAGGAGGATCTTGAATGCAAGTACAAATGCTCATTTTTTGGGGGCTTTTTGTGTCGTTTTATTGCTGTCTCGCGAACGAAGGACTGAACAATCTTTGTGTATTAAAACATAATATTAGTGGCTATGGTTCAAGTATTTCAAACACTTTTTTCTTAAGACTGAAACAATTGTTCGTTATTTTGAGCATAGAACTGACGCTTTATATCATGATCTGTAAATATTATCACAAAAGGAAAACATCTAAGATGAAATCTTTTTCCTGCAATCTGTGAAAAATTGCATTGTTTGTAATGTAAAAAAAAATGTTCTCGGCAAATTGTAAACACGTTGTAGTCCATCATGCATTGCAAGTCAATCAGCTGAATGGCCCCGGTAAAAACATCAGTATTGTTTAAACAAACAATTATATTGACGGGAACATTAGTTTGCTGAATTATTCATACCCGTATAAGGTATTGCAGCCGATCTGATCAATATATGATTGTTTTTCACCAAGATTGCAAACAAAATATAACAAATAAATAACATTATATATTTGGTAAATTCTTCTTTCAGGGTAAAGAAAATATCGTTGATCCTTTATTGCACATAATGATGTTATCAGAAAAAATTAAAGTCATTTTTTTTAAATGTCGTGCACTATGCTTGGATGAAACTACTAAAAACTTAACATTGTTGTTAGAATTTGTGAATGTAGACCCGCTTATGATTTTGAAAATTGCTTGATTTGTCATTCAAGAGTTATAGGACTTATAACGGTCATATTTGACACAATCTTTACACGACTAATGGTTTCTTATGCATATTTTTCAACAGATTCATTTTATTTGCTTCTGATTAAATGCTTTCTAAATGTCCAATTTTATTTTTGGTAAGTCACATATGAATAGCTGCGTTCAATGTCTAATTTCAAATTTAATTCCTGCAAACTGAGATCCCTCTCAGCTACAACATCATTCTACAATTATTGTTACCTTTTGAATTATCTGTCATATTGTCGACACCTTGAATATCTTAGATCTATGATTTAATAAACATTTGATAGGTGATAATGTATGACAAGGAATTGATCGTATCTAACGTCATGTATGGTAAAAAAAGTCTGAAACTTTACGTTTACTTTTTAAAATATTTTGAAGATACTCATTACTCCTGGTATGAAATGGAATGATAACAAAATCTCGAATTATTTAAAGTGAAAGTTATTTTTCAATTTTCACTCGGGTCAATTGTTCACCACATGTATAAGTGTACTGTCAAAATTTGGGATCAAACAAAATTGTAACTTAAAATAGATTTTTTTTCTTTAAACTGTTTTGAGAATCATAAAAGTACCGTACACATTGATTGATAAGATTGATTGGTGTTAACAGCCACTTTTGTGCTATTTAGTGGCGGTCAGTTTTTATTGGTTTTTATATACCGTACACAATTTTCATGTTAATTCTAATATCTTAAATAAAAAATAAGTTTCAAAATTGTCCCCTGTACCTTATTTACTCAGAGGATGCACGAGTAAAATTGGGAATATTAATGGAATTTGTATTCCGGTTATCCCATATTAAAGACGAATATATATATAAACATGTATAAAAAAATTAAGCTTTGCCAGGGTTATTTGTGCAAAAACAAAAGGTGTATTATAAATAAGACAGCAACCAAATTAACAAAGACTTTAAAAAATATGCAATCAACGCAAAATCCCTTAAATAGCCAATTCAAAATACACAAATTTAGGAGACTTTAAGGCAATGAACAGGAACAAACTCCGTTTGCTAACATCGTAGAAAACAATAATCACAGCTTCATGTACATGTTTGTATTATAATGTTTTGACAACAGATGGTATATAGTTAAACTTTGATCGATGTATTTGCCATGGTCCAGAAAATAAGACAGTCATATATGTATAACAAAAAAATAAGATGTGGTTTGATTACTAATGAGATAGATATCCACCAGAGACAAAATGTCGTAGATGTTATAAATATACGTCAGCCTACGACATTCAACAATGAGAAAAACTCATACTGCATTGCAACCTATACAAGGATCCGACATGACAAATGTAAAAAATGTCAAACAACAAAACCAACGGCATGTCAGTGATTTATGTACAAAACAATTAAAAAAAGCAAATATAATACACTACAACAAACGACAACCAATGAATGAAATCTATGCTTATGATTTTGCCACCGTCACACTTCCTACATTGCGGGGTTAAATAAAAATAAGAAGATGTGTAATGATTGCCAATGAGACAACTCTCCACAAGAGACCAAATGACACAGAAATTTAGAACTATAGGTCACTGTACCGCCTTCAACAATGCGCAAAGCCAATTTCGCATAGTCAGCTATAAAAGACCCCGAAATGACAAATGTGAAACAATTCAAACGAGAAAACTAATGGCCTAATTTATGAACAAAATAATGAACGGAAAACAAATATGTTACAGAGCAACAAACAACAACAACTGAATTACGTGCTCCTGACTTGGGACAGGCACTTACAGAATGTTGCACATACATAACCATGTTTGCGGGTGCCCAATCTGAGACTTTGGTGTTGAGGTGGAACACACATCGATATATAAAAGCGCTGCTCCTTTGTTGTTGTTTTTTTTATGTTTTTTATGACTGTGCATGAACTGACTTTGTGTCATGGATGGATATCCCTTATCCTTTCTTTTCTATTATATAAGAACTTATTGTAAAAATCAGTTGAAAAGGGGTTGATTCATCAGATTGATACAGAGCTAAAATAAATGAATAAGAAAACCTATATAACCGGCTTTAAACCGATTGATCATTCACTCTATAAACATCATTTGCAGGAACAATGTACCCTTAGAAACTAATGGAACATGCTCAAGTAGGATATAGGGACAATTAGTGCCGTTATAATACAGATTTAGTGGACTCTTAACCGTTTTTGGTTGATTTATCTCACGGGACAATTAATGAAAGATATTTATCACACTTTTCTTTATCAAACATGTCAACCACAAACAAATAAACAGAGAGTAAATAAATGACATGTCTTTTAAAAAAAATAGTAATAGAAAATTTACCGAAATCAGTACAGGCAAAAATGCAAGTGATGTAGAAATTAGGCTCTTTCCACGGGTAAAAATTGCCACGCACAAAAAGAAAATTGTAACTCTTAAAAAAACATATTGGTCTTTCCAATGTTCTACTTATTTTTACCCCAATACAATTTATATGCAGAGTAATATTTTGAATGGATGATACTACAAATTAGAAATCATTTTACAACATAATAAGCTAAAAAAAACGGCAAGCTTTTTTGAAAAGCTATTACTTGTAACTATAGCTTTCAACTTTTATCGTCAACTTTGTAGAATTTACCTATTCATCACCTAATTTTCGAAATGTTAGAACTATAAGTGCACATCCTTAGGGACTTTGGTAAATATAGATACAACCGAAAGGAAAAGATTCTACCCTACACAATAATATATTTGAATCAGAGTTAGGAGTAATTGTAAGCCAGTTCATCAGATATAAAGAATTAAACGTGAAAATAAGGAAGGTGTTTATATAATATTTTGGAGACCTGCTCTGTTCACATTTGGGATTATATTTGTCGACAACGAAAATTAAAATTCAACTATTGTGGTCCTTGACAATATTATTATCAACTGTTTCGTCCGTTTGTGTGTCCATTAAGTTTAAGTTTTGCTGTATGGTCGAAAACTAGACGACTAAAGTCAAAGGGAAATAATATTTCGTCAGTGGATACATTTTGAAAAGTGAAGAAATCATGTCACCTTGACCGTCATTTGATGAGTGAATAATTCTGGTTACAATGTAAGTTATGCATGAAATCTTGTTATACATGTACTTTGAAATAAATATAAAATTAATGTTCTAAACCATCCTGTACATGTTGTTGGCATAAACAAGCTTAATTGCCAAAGTTGGACTATATATTTTTCATATTTATTCTGTAACAGGTCAGCGTCGCTGGATCGACACATGCATATAAAAAACACGTCTTGCGTCATTATTGTCCATGTGAATCTTTAGTTATCTCCAACTACTTTAAACGACTTGAAAAAAATCAACCTGCATTTGTGTAACTTGCGTTACAGAACAGAACAGGACAATTTACATCCGATTATTTTGTTTGGAACTGAGTGATTTAGGAATTTTAAAAATATTTTAATACCTAATCATGCTAATCTATCAATTTTTGTCTAAATGAACATTCTGAAGTATGCTTTGAAAAAACACATTTCATCATGCCGACATTTCATGTTGAGATGCTATAGGGACATCTTGATAATAAGGATACATTCAAAAGTGTACAAGATGTTTAAAGATTCCATGTACACTTCTTGATTTCGTCGAGTTGCAAACCAACAGACGACATGACAAAACTATGTCAACAAATCGTTTTACAGTCATTACCTGTTAAAGAAGCCTAGCCGCACCTTATCTTACCATGTCAGATACAAATTACTCGACAACTGGATTACCTTATGCACTTCCATATAACCACATCTCCTTATACAATTTTTTGATAAATAAGATGATTTTAATGTTAGATATAACTTCGTTGCAGATCTTCTTGCTATTGGAGAAAATTCGTTAAACATGTGAAGTTTTGACACGATTTAATTATGATTCCATCACTGGTCTTAATTTATACACCAAATTACCAAATCAGTCAACTTTTCTGCGGTGAAACGGAATAGATGGCCCAATATTCACGAAATTGAAGTATGATAATTTATTTACCATGATATAGTTAACAGTTTAAGTCCGTTCAATTGACTAAATACAAGAAAAAATCAGGTAAACTGTCTAATCACCGAATTTTGTCCAACCAATGTTAAAATATTAAACTTTAAATACAGAAGTAATTACAAATTTAGTCCCAAACCATTTTCTTAGGACACCAATATTACTTAACTACATTACTTTTCAAGTCGCAAACTTCATCGCTTCATGACTTAAAATTAGGTTTCAATTCTAATAGGAAAGATTTATTAGTTAATGATATTTTACCTTTGGTTAACTCTTATTATAAATAGAAGTAGTAACACAATTTTAAAACGAAGTTTTAAGCATGAACTCTAGGCAAACACAATTTTGCTTACTAATTTGTTGCGATCGACAACGTCAAAACACGTCACGTTGCCCGTTATGGAAATCGTTTCGCAGAATCACTAGCCTGAAAACAAAGTAAAACAACAATTAACAAATTATCATCAAAGTTTTTATTTTAACATACAGTAAACAAATATTGTGTTCTTCAAAATAGTGTATTACGTTTGAATCATAAAAGGTCAGGGTATTAATATTTTTAAAACGAAAGTTCAAGCAGGAAATGTGAAGATGAAGATTAGCGGTCTTTTCTACAAGAATAGGAAATTCATTTACTAAACTAATTCGATCACTATAATAAAATTTTCAACCAAACACCACAGTTCTCTTCGTTTCTTTCGAGGTATTAATCAAATGGAAGTTGTAAATGAATAAATTAAGCCTGTATTCTCTATTAACTCGAACACTCAATGCAATTTTACAATAGGCTTACCTGAAGAAATCAAATTAAAACATCCCTAGGCATCAACAGCCCAGTATTCAGCACTCCTACCCTGACATGAAATATCATTAGTATGGTCATGTTTTGTAAATTAGTAGTTTATTAATGTTGAATTATTCTAGACTTTAGGGTTATCTACGCCCAAGGCATATATATGGCATAACTCGTATTTTGAACAACCTTTTGGAATTTTTGGTTTTTAATGCACTTGAAAATGAATGGAAAAAAAATCGCTTTTTAAATTTGGTGCGCCAGAAGCGTTTTTCTAGATTTACCTTCACCAGGAACACTCGAACCATAAAGGTTGAAATACATAATGTATTAATACCCAAATATCGTGAGGGGCTCTTTTGATCTTAATCTTTGAGAAGCTTTATTGAAATTTATATTTGAGAGCTATAAAACCAGGTTTAATTACCCATTTTCTACTTAAGGAAATGCCTGTACCAAGTCAGGAATATGACAGTTGTTTTCCCGTTGTTTTCCATTCTTTTGATGTGTATGAGCTTTTGATTTTGCCATTTGATAAAGGACTTTCCGTTTTGAATTTTCCTTAGAGTTCGGTATTTTTGTTATTTTACTTTATAATCGTATTTGAGTTGCTTCCTTATTTTTCATTCGAGTACCGTTGATGAGTCTTGTCTAGACGAAACACGCGACTGGCATAATAAATTAAAAGCCCTGTATCTTCGTCCCTATATCAGAGGATATCACCAATCCCAGTCGTCAGCACCCGTGTGCTGACACGAAATAACATTTAAAAGTCACTCAAGTGTTTTCAAACCAGGTCATATTTGGCTGTTTCAATTTTAGACTTTCATTGCTATACAGTTCGGTATTGATTTTGTTTCGAACTGTTTTAGTTTGAGCGCCATTGATGAATCTTGCGAAGACGAAACGAGCGACCATCGTGTTAAATTATAAGCCTGGTGTCTTTGATGAGTTATGATATGATTATTCTTTCAGACAATCTAATGTCACTCTCGTTTTTTATGGAAAATTTGCGTTGTTCTTACATGTATGGCTCCTTGACGTACAATTTTCCAGTTAGCACTAATTAGTTATGAGGTTCACCCCTAGTTTCTTGTGGTACGTGTTGCTTAGTCTTTAGTTGTCTATTTAGTGTATTGTGAACTTGTTTGTCTTTTCTTGTTCATTCGATATTTGCCATGGCGTTGTCGGTTTCTCTCTGCTTGAATGTCCCATGGTGTCTTTTTCTATGGAGTGGTTGTTCAGATGATGTCACTGGCTACTTTGAAATATCAGTTTGTTTTTAACTTGCTGTTTCAGGTACAGTTGCGTAAATGATTGATTGTTGTTGATTTACACCATGTTACAAACATTTCATGTATATTCAGGACGACTACATGTAGCTGAATACAGGTCATTCAGAAAGACATCAAAGAAGCAATAATAAAAAGCCCTGTTTCCGTGTGTGAAGTGACGATCTTTAGTTTGTTTTTGTTGTATCTAGTATATAAACCAGTGGCATTTATCCATTTTTAATAACTTCTTATAAATCAAACATTTAAAGGGATTATTGTTCTTTTAGTCCTTGATATAAGACATAACCACGTTTTTCTTCAAATGCTAACAGAAAAATCAGAAAATCTCAATTTTAAAGTCTTATCTTACTCTAAACTATCGTATGATGATAACAAAATGAATACCAAAAATAAATTGCCGTATTAAAGAAAGTTTGCAGTTAAGTTAGCAAGTTCAAAGTACTTAAATTTCTGATATGAAATCATGTTGCTCGTTCCGTAATCGAATCCACGTCCGTTTGCTCATAAGACTGTAAAATTGCAAGTTCATGCGATACTACTAAACAACTTTATATAATCTAAAGATGTTTTATACTATGCAAATAGACTTCTTCATTCCGTGTACAACATTAAAAGGCAATCTAAGTAAGCATTGTTCAGTTACCATAAACCGTAATGATATTAAGATTTGATTTATGTACTTTTATGTGTATATAACGTTTTGTTATTTTTTTGTAGGAATTTAAAGAATGGCATTGAGTAGGTTTTAACATTAGATCTATTTGTGTGACCTAATAAATGATTGTGTAATATAAATATCTATTTATAGTTTATTGACATAGTTTGGAATGCTTTAAATGGTAATAGAAGGTAAGACGTTCAGCTCTCAAGAAAGCCCTGCACTTTTAAATTTGTAATTGACATCATTATTCCTAATAAAATAAAATGTTATTAAGATCATTGCTAGCTTGAAAGTTTGTAAATGGACATACGATTTCTTTGAGTTAGAATAACGATTCAAACCTCGGAGTCCATCACTTCATTTCATACCCAAAAAGACAGTTCAGTTACCCCATACACTATTTTCTATATTTAATTTTGTAGTTTTCAATTCCTTTGTTTTTAAAATGATGTTTGTTCTTGACAGTTACCATTCTTTTATGATGAAAGATAAGTCTGAGGATCGGTTTGCGAAATGTGAAACACTCGAGGTATAAAATTAAGATTTAATATTGTTTATAGCAGCCTAAATCTAAATCCGTTAGATTTATACTGATTTGTACTGATTGGCATTTTTACATTGGACATATTCTCAGTTGGCATGGGCCTTGAACTAGCTGTCAGGAACTGCGAGTGCTCGTAGATTTATAATCTGTGCTATTTGACATGTGTTTTTTGTTCTTTGTGCCGGTTTGATGCGTCGAGCCTTTTCGAACTATTTTTTTACAGTTTGTTCTTATATTGTTTTGTAACAACTGTCCCAGTTAAGGGGGAATTGAGCTTAAAAAAAAAAATAACCCCGGCACGTACATTCTTTAGTTTTCTTGACTAAGTCAGAAACCTGTGATTCGGTGGTTGTCGTTTGTTGCTAATTGCCATATTTGTTTTTCATTTTTGGGTTTTAGCATACTTTGGTTGTCTCTTTTGAATTGTTTAACATGTTTTCTCAGGGCATTAAATGGCATAGTAAATGATATGAACAAGATCTTAGAATTGTATGAATGCACAAAACGCAAAGTGAATTGTGAAAACTAAGCTTTCCACTACAGATTTTCTATTCGGTAAATTTAAAATGTCCATATAAGCTTGAAAATCGTTTGATTTGGATTATAGGTCACATGAAACTTTTGATATGACCTATTTATGACGATTAAAAGAATATATGCGATCACAATAATTATATTAGTAGTCATCAACAAATGACAATAAATAAGGAACATTTATGGAAAGATAATTTAGATATCAACCCACATTCAAGAAAATTTCTGTGTTTCCTTTTATTTTTTTTATATAAATAAATATGAGTGGAAGATTTATAGTGCATTTTAAATAAGATGAACCATGTAATTACTTTCCATCAAGAAATCCTTTATTATCAGTGCAGTTGAAATGCAACTATTGTTTGCGATTTGCAAAACCTGATGATACATTGTTTATCATCTAGGTTATTTTCTTAGAAACATTATTGTATATATGATGAAGAGAATAGCAAAATAAATTTAAGTCTAAAAAATGTCATTTCACAACCCACTTCTCCTACTGGAATCATCTCACAATATTTCCTTTCCTTTTACTTGATTTATATGTCACAATTTTGTTGTCAATTGTCTGTTTCTGTTTAAGAGCATAAAATAGTTCCTGAATATGTAGGTCCAGGTTATCCATGAAGTTAATCTTGGGTTTCCGTCCCAATAATTAGGAACAAGATTTTCCAGTATTAGAACATTCCGTATATTATTATATGATTATTTCAATTGAAAGGAATATTAGAGTCAGGCATAATAGATATATTTTCAAATATGAAAATGTAATGTACACTTTCATTTGTATGTAGAATGAACTGTTATTTATTTGAATGAAAGCCAAAACAAAAACAAAAAAAAAACATAAAAAACAGGTGAAACGATATCTTTTTTTCATTTTACGCATTCACAACATTATAATACAAGAACAGCTTATACTTGTTAAAGGGCAGCTACCTTGAAAATGTTTTATCCGTGTCTATCAATATTGTAGTTTCACCATCAAATTTGTGCATGTACATTTGTAAAATAATATACATTACATAATACAGTTCCCCCTTTCAATATAATTTTTGAAATTTAATACAGGTATTGATATAATATGTGGTTTCAATTACTTCAAATAGACAATATTCAAAAGACCAAAGTGAATTGAAATTTTCCAGCCAATTGAACATACAAACAATTGTTGTTCTATATTCTGACATTTGAGTTAGAACCAAAACTTTAAAGGGTAAAAATAAAGTCAATTCAGTCAATACATGTAGACACGGAATGGACACACTTAGGGTAATTCCCTACCTTTACAGTGGTTCATAACATTCCTGGCTATATTTGTGGTGTGGAATGTATAACAAGACAAGGTAAATATTTTAAAAGCTATGAACAATGTAGATATGTGACCATTGTTGTCAATATAATGTAAATGGACTATGCAAAAGCTTGCCATATCAATAAGGATTTGTAATTGTTGTTTAAGCTTTTGTAAACTGTATATTTTGTTGTTGTTGTGGAGGGATATACTGCAGTTTAAAACTAAGTATTTTGCCAAATTTTGTAATTATGAATTTGAATAAATAACTAATGTTTCGCATGTTTTGATTAATTATTTTCGTTGTTGTTCAAATTGGAAAATCACTTATAAAATTGATTGAAGGAGAAGGAAACCAAATTATACTTGTATTATTCACAGAATCAATTATTTAACAAAATAGTTATTAAACATTTCATATGTATGTTATGGTAAAAAGAATATCAGAAGTCTGTTTATTTGGTATTTTTAAGTAAATTGTATATGAATTTCCCATCCCGCCTGAACTTGTGACGTCACTACTAAAATTCAGTTTCCTTTTGGCATCAGTATAAACACAACTCGAATCCCAAAATATTAACAAAAACACTTGGTCGAGTATTGAAAATGAGAGAATCAGATAAATTTATGATAAGTTCTAAATGCGAACCAAAATACTAGGCGGTGGAAGTTAAGACGCAGTTCCGTAGCCAAGTCAGTATTCGTCTGCTGATCAAGTCCTAATTTAACTTACAAAGGATGTTGCGATTATGGAAATTGGTAGGACATGCCAACTATCAAGGAGTGATTTCTTTACATGCAAATTCGTCCATCAAATTTATACGGGCATACATTCTCGTGTATATAACAACGTATTTGATTTTAACGAAAGAAATATCTATAGTACCAAGGATTTGTATAGTAAGAAGGATTGGAATATCGTGGTTTATCGTTTTATCTTACTCGGCGAGACTTCGCGCTACTCATCACTGCTACTTGCCACTTACGATAACGAAACAAATATTCGGTCATTTTTTGTATACATGTATCGAGTTATTTTCTTGTTTTTGTTACGTATAGACAGTGTTGTGATGGTAAGCGACATTATATTTGTTTTAAATTAAATAAAGTATTCAGTTTTCAATCAATCGCAAATGTAATTATTATTGATTCCCACTTACTTTTGATGAGAAAACGTAATTAAAGTGTTAACTTTTGATAAAAAAGCGTAATTAAAGTGTCTAACCAATTATCATGTGTAAGAACCGTGTTTTTGTAAGTTAACTTCTGTAAACTTTTAATTTCAATCAATTGTCAAAACATTAAAAAAAGATCCTTTTCTTGTAAATGATGACATTATTGCAATATGAAAATTTGCTTCTTCCGAAACTATCAGGTCAACTTCGGGAAGTAGGTGCAAAACCTTTTTTGTGACAAGCTCAACTTATCTTACCACAGCAAGTGATTGTGAGCTGCTATTTCGCCAATTACATAGTTTGAGAACTGACCACACGTTTCAAGAAGAAGTTACTGTATTGTGTCTAGCAATTACTCCAACTATTGTCAATTTGTTTATCCAACTATTTTTCTATTTTTCGAGGACATAATTGGTGAGCTTTTTGTGCTACAAATTAAGGTCGTCAAGCATGAATCTGACACACAACAGTCAAATCTATGTACAAATGACCAGTCCATCTTGTATTATATAGCCGGTTTCATTATAAAGGCATTGAAGAAACCTTACTCAGTGTTTTCAGTAATAAATTATCCACTGCAAGCAACTTTTTGAACTAATAACATTACATTTGTAAATGCATATGGGAAATGAGTTTAACATAAAGGACAGAAGGGGTCATCAGAACCTAAGTGATACATTTTTCGTTCTTGTCAGAGAACTTGAAACAATTGTGCGTAAATTAATAGGTCAACCTTAAAGTGCCAGCTCTCTGTCATAGCAGCCTCTCAAAGAGTCAATCATGAAATTATTCATGGTTACGTATTATACAGACATTATCTTGAAAAGAGAAACTTGTGATACCGTGTCATCTATCACAGAAGACATCGTTCATCTTTTTCTGACTGTACGTGGGTACGCTTTCACACGTATTGAAGGAAATAAGATAAGTAACAGCATGTAGTAAAGCTTCATCTGGTTTGCGTCAAGTATTAAGGGAAAAAGTTTCTAATTAGTCTGACTTTTTAGTGTGTTGTAACATTCATGTATGCTAGGTGTAACTATTATGAATATTGTCTTGGTAAACATGATAACTTTTGTGTTTATTATCTAACAGTATATACTTTTTGAACGTTTTTAGCTTGTATTGACCTTATAGCATACATGTACATGTAAAACACTATGACTTCTGTCTAACGTGATATGAAAAAATTATGTTTTTACTTAAGAGTTTGTCTAAAAACTGATTTTCGCACATTGATTTTTTATGTATTGGGCTGTTGGTTTTCTCGTTTGAATTGTTTTACATTTTGTCATGTGAGAGATTTTAATAACTTGCTATGATGTATGGGTTTGCTCATAGTTGATTACTGTACGATGACATACATGTAGACTACTAGTTGCTAAAATCTTAATTTGATATTAGGTGGATAGTTGTCTCATTTTCTATCATACCACGTCACCTTATTTTGCTACATGTACTCATAGACATTATTAATCACACTTATTAATATGAAAAACTGGACTAAGGCAATGGCGGGAGAGAGACATAATTAATATACACTCACCACCAAGGAGTTATAGCAGATTCACAAAATATTATATGAATCTGGCATGTTAAGGAATTTGATAAATGATGTTCAATAATATATTTTTACATTAAAATATAGACATCCGATTCAACTGGTATCACATCTATCAAGTCACTATCAAAGTTCACTAAACACATAGAGTCGCTCTCAAGTTCTGATAAAAGAGATTGAATGTAATTAATCCAATGTAATAAGAGCAAAGTTCTGTTCAATAGTCACATTCAGGTTTACCGATAGAGTGCCTGTAGATTGGTACAACTAGATTATTTGAAGGTAGTCACAGTTTTGCTTAAGTGTATATGTTTGTACACTAGTTGTTAAATCTTCAAAAGGCATTGATTGTCAAACTAACTAGGTTAGAATAAACGTTCTTTTAGAGTTGAACATCTTCTACATCTGGCTGTGTGCATATTGATTCAATTTCTACGATCACTGCAGAATTTTTTCAATTTCATATCTTTTTGAAGGCATGCTGTCAGTAAGTCCACATGATTGGTGTATGAATGGTCAACTGCTGTTGGCACACAACTGCTTAGGGTGTTTTGGGGACTTTCTTTGTGATGGACATTTCTTCTTTTCTTCAGTTTTGGCATTTTGGAAAATACTGAGGAAAAAAAATTGTGTAATATTTAGTTGGCAATAAAAAGACAATATCATATGGCTTTAAAGTTTTCAATATCACAACTGTATCAACAAGAGACACCAATATAACAACAAGAGCTCTGCTCGAATGCTTATATTGGATGTACACAATGCAGGATTTATGTAAGTGTTCTATAGGTTTACGATTAAGCTACTGCAAATTCAGGAATTTTAGCAATGTTTTTATTATTGTTAAAATTTCTACAGGATAAGTGTAGATGTCGCAAACATAAAAATTCACATTTTTGATTTAATGGTGCTTATATAATAATTACAAAACTACACTATACATACATTTACATATCATAATAGGGAATGCAGGACCTAAATATATTAACTTGTATATAATGTCTTATTAATGCACGTATTTTATTAATAGAATTCTGTCTAAGTCATGTGTAAGTGTGCAAGATTACCCAATATCAATTGTTAGTTTTTTTATTCAATTCACATTTGAACATCAGTCATATTTTGCTTTTTTTATAGCACGAAGGGAAGATGCGTATGATGAAGAAAATACATAGTGAAGCTAGACTATAAATTTGAAAGCTCTTTTTCTTACTCTAAATCTGAATCAATGTCAACAATTTACATACATACAATTATATACAAAACTGAAGAGATGGATAGCTTTTGATTTTTAAATATTTTTTTTAACTCTTTTGAAAGCAATTTTAATTCCAAAACAAGCATATATAAGTGTTTCTCGTTTCTCGTTTTTTAATATAGATTAGACCGTTGGCTTTCCCGTTTGAATGGTTTTACACTAGTAATTTTTGGGGCCCTTTATAGCTTACTGTTCGGTGTGAGCCAAGGCTTCGTGTTGAAGACCGTACTGTGACCTATAATGGTTTACTTTTATAAATTTTGACTTGGATGGAGAGTTGTCTCATTGGCACTCATACCACATCTTCTTGTATCTATATAATTTTCTTTGTCAGAAATTGTTCAGTTCCAAAATCAAGAATGTCACGTCATAACATGTGTGTCTTCAAACGACACTTTAAAAAAACAACAGAAAAAATGATATTTTCATATCTTCATGAGTAATCAAATCAAACAAAACAGGATTGAATAAATATGAAATAAATAACTTCTGAAATTGTTGTAGTGTAATGTATCTTTGTAACACACCTTTCATTGCATATACATGTATCTAAACATGCGGGGTAATTTTAACTGTTGGACTGGTACCAGTATAGGTATTCATATAGATAAAAAATTATTTTTCATAAACTATCATAACATGTATATACAAAGTACCCAAACGTCCAGTTATTTTGTCAGTTTAGTTTGTTCATTTTTTTAACATAAAGTTAAATGAAGAGACTTACCAGACCAACCAAATAACCGTCCAGCATATATAGCATATATGCATAGACCAATCTCAATTGTTTTTTTTAAGAAAGAGTTACGTCCGTCGACCCTAGGTCAATGATGTTAATGATGTTATTGAATAATCTTCTCTTACTGTTATGTTATAACATAAGCATTATGACGTACATGTACGAGATGTATGGGATATTGAGCACATGTGCATTTGAAATGTTTTTGCTTTGAATAGCACTTAACCAAAAATGTCTTATATGTTTTTGTCTGGGTCTATCTTGATGTGGACATACATTTCGCAAACTGGACTTGATTAAATTATTGGCTAGCAGGGTTGCGGGATTAGAGAAGAGAGTTATACATGTGATGTTGTATAAACAGATAGAGTAGCTATAGATGAGAGTTCATAAAGGGAGGCAAGGATTTATATAAGGAGGTAAAGCAAAAATAGCTGACCCTATTATTGAAGAATAACGAAATGTGTTAGGGTAGTAATATCAGTAAAAGAATATAGGGTTCACTTGTATTTTCACAATTAAAGTTCGGGTTAGCTGCGGAACCGTAGCACATGATCATGGTCAGAAAATTGTCAAAAAATATCATAAAGACCTATGAGCTACAGTTCCGCAGCTAAGTTCCGGTCAGCTGGTAAACATTTGGATGTACGTTGGAAAAGAGTACCAACCATGCTTTGTCCCCTTCCACGTCGACAAAGACAAATCTAGGGTTTCTTCTATGACCCATGCCTTGATAAAATTGATGTAAAACTCTTTCAAAGCACATAGTTTATTGTCAATATCGATTTCTGAAACAGGAAGGAAGTATCAGATTAAAATGAAATCCCTCCCTATTTGTGCTTGGTACGTTACGATTTATTTCAGGACCACATTGATTTTTTTTAAGCAAGGAAAGTATCACTATGCCCTAATATAGGGTTCTGAGCTTTCTTCAAAACATTTAATAGGCTATGTTTGACGTATGTAAACATTTGTTAACATTTTTCTCGGACGATTATAGAACTTTAATGACTTTTCCTAGGCCACCCCCATTTTTGTTACTACGCACCCCTTTTTGTGGTGATTAACTCGGGGAAACGGAAAAATAAAGAAAACTAATGCATTCAACAATGAAAATTATATTCAAAACATGAACTAATCATAAATCTATCAGAAAATATACCTTTTATTACTAATCTCCGTTTTTTAAGGGAGTTGGATGAAATCAAAAATGATGTGTGGACCGCCCATTAGGCGGGATAAGTTGAGGTCATTCGGGTAAAAATGCAAATTCATTCTAGGAACCGTGTTTTCGTACTGCAGTCGTAAAAGTTTATAATTTGTACCAGAACCATTTTAAACTTTTTATTTCATGCGTAACATTTGATAAATATGGACTGTAATACCTACATACATGCAACGTTTATCTAGATGTTTAGGCGATGGAAATATCCGCCATTAATCAAGTTGTGCTGAGCATCATCGACATGCACGATGGGTAATTACACAAAATCTCGCGCCGCACAACACATTATAATACAATCTATGCAAAAGTCCACGAGATTCCAATTCTTCTAACTATACAAATCCTTGGTACTACTGAAAAATTATTATACCAGGGTTTTCGATATGACACTCTTGTCAAAACTTTTACTAAATTTTATCATCGGTACAAGGACATCATTCGTAACTATAAATCAACGTGCAAACATCTTATACTTTCAGGTATTTCACATCTCATCTGTTATTGTAATATTCTATACAAAGCACAAACATGTTGTCAGTCACCTCAAAATTTAACCAAATCCTTTAAACAGACTTATTCATGAGAAGGGATATAGTTACGATACTGTTGTCAAATCATTAAAGATGGCATTTTTGACATTAATATTGATTCACTCATAAGGTCTTTGCATCGGAAATAAACACATTAATTATAAAGTCAGATTTATCGTAAGATTTATGATGGCATGCCTAACGGGAGGAATTGTGCTTGATTTTCATACGATGAATACATAATCTTTCAATCATTCTTATTGAGCTCTGGAGCTAGCATGTCAGTAACTGTTGGTAGTCCTTTGTTAATTTGTGTTGATCATTGTCATTTTGCTTAGTTTCTTCTAATACCTATTCTAACATCGGACTCGGACTTCTTTTAAATTGAGATTGTGCGTATTACTGTGTATTTGTTAATTCCAGCTAGAGGTAGAGAAGGGGGGGGGGGGGGGGGGGAGTTGAGATCTCACAAAATGTTTAACCCCGCCGCATTTATGCGCCTGTCAAAAGTAGGGAAATTTTAGCCTTTGTTAGTATAGTGTGTGTGTTTTTTTTTAATTTTGGTTCATTGTAATGTTTCGGAGTTTAGTGTGGCGTCCATTTCGCTGAATATACATTATTGTTTAGGGGCCAGCTGGACCTCAACTCCGGGTGCAGAGTTTTCGCGCTGCCTTGAGGACTCATTGGTGGCCATTTGCAGTTTTCTGTTCTTGGTCGGGTTATTGTCTCTTTGACACATTCCCCGTTTCCATTTTCAATTCTATACATGCATTGTATTGACAAAAATCTTAAAGTTATATCAAGTGGAATCTACATGAGTTCACCGAAATGAAAAAAGGATGGTGGCTGTGATACTTATACTGGTAACATTCCCAAGTTATGTTTCTATGAGATGAATCTTTGAGATCATATCTGGGAACCAGTACGTAAACAAAACAAAATATATATGAATATTATATATCTTCACAAAAGAGGCGTGGTTTGTGAAACAACTGTATTTACAAAGTGCAACCCATAGGTGTAAATTAAGTTTTGTCAATTTAATGTCGGTATTGAAAGAATGATATTGAGGTGGTTTAAACATTATATCAATTTGCTTGACTTTAGATATGTATATAGTTTATTGACACGGAAAGCTTTAAATGGCAATAGGAGGTACGATTTTCTGCTCTCTAGAAAGCCTTGAACTTTTAAAATGAAAACTATAGAAATTGACATCATTATTCCTAATAAGAAATATTTCATTAAGTTTGTTGCTAGCTTGTTAATTTGTAGATCATGTAAATGGTCATACAATTTCTTTGATTAAGAATTACCATTTAAACATCCATTACTTCATTTTAAACCTAAAAAGACACTAGAAAAAAAAATCATCTTAAATTGAAAAGGAATATGCAAATCAGACGTAATAAATAAATTTTCAAATAAGAAAATGTAAGAAACCATTTAATTTTTGTATGGAATTTACCGTAATTGATTTGAATAAATGCCATAAGCAGGTGTAACGATATCATTTTCAAACATTATCCATTTCATTTTACGAATTCAAAACATTAAAAAACAATGACAACTTTGTTAAATTAAAGAGCAGTTACCTTGAAATCGTTTTATTATGGTCTATCAATATTTGTTAGTTTCGCATACACCGTAAACATGACATAATGCAGTTCCCCATTTCAGTATAATTTTTGACAGTAATTGTGTTGATATATTTATGTGATTTAACTGACTTTAAATAAACAATGTTTAGACGGGCAAAGTGAATATAAATTTTCTAGTAAATTGAACATATATTAACACGAACATTTGTTTGTTCTATTTTCTGCTATCCTGAGACAGAAAAGTATAATATTACAAATCCAACGGTAACTAAACTTTACAATGAAAAATAAATTAAAACACGGGTATGGATATGCAAAGGGGAATTCCCCACCTTTACAATGGTTTATAACGTTCGTGCGCCTCTACGTGGTGTGGGTCTACGACAAGGTAAATGACTACAGTTATTGAATATCAGAGGCTCTGAACAATAGTGATATATGACCATTGTCAATATAATGCAGATGGGCAATGCAAAAGTTAAAAGCATACAATTTTGTATCTCGTGTCATGATGGGGGAGGGCTTCAACTGCAGTTTGAAATTTGATATATTTAGGTAATATTGTTTTTACATTTTGACGTCACTAATACCATTCAGTTTAATTTCTGCATCAGTATAAACACGATTTGAATATTCAAGAACAACATTTGGTCAAGTTTTGATAAAAAGAGAATCTGAAAAATAAGAGTTGTAACTTCGAACCAAATTAATTGGAGGTGGAAGTTAAGTTGCAGTTCCGTAGACAAGTCAGTATCCGTCTGCTGATAAAATCCTAACTTACAAAGGATGTTGCGATTATGGAAATTGTCAACACCTGCCGACCATCAATGAGTGATATTTTAACATACAAATTCGTCCACTGAATTTAGACGGAATTTAAATAGACAAAATTTTTAAAATCTTAGACTATATACGATGTTATGGATACCAAATAAATTGGAATGGTGGCTGTGACGTAGAAAAGTACACATTTTGTGCTTTGAAATGTAAAAGAGTACCACAAAATGTTGCAAACTACAAAAGTGCAAAAAGTCAAAATTGAATAATGCATTTCGTGTTTACGATTGACTTGTGCATTTAGCTTAAATCATGTATTTAAAACCAGTTATTTTATGAATTTTTGTTAATGGTTATTTATTCTTGATTCGACGGTTAAGGTTAATTGAGAGGAAATAAATATAATACAGTAACAATCTGTTACACAAAAACAACTTGATATTAAACTAGAGTGAATTATCTTGGCTCATCTTAAAATACAAACGGGAAGTTTAACTAGCTATTAAGCAGATTTAACCCATCATTTTCTTTAGAAAGTGTCTGTATCAGGTCAGGGACATGACAGTTGTTTTCAAATCGTTCCATTGATAGTTATAGTTGACCGTTTGGCCTTGTCAGCTTTTATGTTTTTTGTCACTTTTTACCTTCCAGTATAGTATTTTGCTAATACATTTTTTGATTGGCTACCTTGGCAGGTTATATAACAATATTCATTTCGCCTGACGCATGATGATATATAGAACAATGACAGAGTATATGAATTTATATTCCCGGCAAAGATCCCGAATAACATATAATTAACCAATTTTAAACCAGAAATAAAGAATCTCTAAATTCATATTATTTAAGTGCCGGAACCTATATTTTTATAAATAGAAATGTCAATCATTACTATCTAACTTATAGTAGCAAACTCAATCTGCCGGTATAACAAATTAATGGACGCCGAAGGAGGATAATATAAAACGCATATTTTGACTTAGGTAATTAAAATTGCAATATATATATATATTTGACCTTGTCTTAATGTATTAATGTATTAATGTAGAAACTTAAATTTCCCTTTAAAAATTTCAAGGGAATACGCTTTAATACCACTTGAGCTGAAAAAGCTCAATTGACCTATACAAGTCTGAAATGTTCTTTTACTAGTTCTGAACCTGATTTAAACACCTGGAATTACTGTACAATGTGTTATAATAATTGACACAAAGATCAATATAGCAGTGCACTTAAATGTCGAAATAACAACCAACGGAACGATTAAATTTATCTTAAATGTAACATCTTGAATGTAACATCTTAAATTATGAGATTTTTCATCTTTTTATTTGTTTTATTTTATGTAGCGTATATACCTTTTTTGTTAGTCTAAATTTTGTGTTCTCTAAAATCTCACAAAATAAGCATTTGGTTGACACATTCAACAATACCTACCGTTATCTTGAAGATATTTTTGCCTTACATAATCCAGAGTTCTCTAAATATACTACCGAAATTTACACAAAGGAACTTACTTAAATAAATCTAACATTAACAGCAGTAGTTGTCCTTTTCTAGATTTAGACATTTCATACTAAAATTTACGACAAAAGAGACGATTTGTATTCCTTATTGTTAATTTTCCTTTTTTAGACGGCGATGTTTCTTTGGCTCCATCATACGGTGTTTATATATCCCAACTCGTTCGTTATGTCCGTGTGTGTAGTGATTTCATAAATTTTAACGAACGTAATCAATGCATCACTGGTAAATTATTAAGTCAGGGATTTTGGTACCATAAATTACTTTAAACTTTTACTAAATTCTTTCATAGATACAAAGATTTGGTAAGTAAATTTGGCTGTTCCTGTAGAAAACGTATTAAAAACTGTATTTCACATCCTAAATTTTACGGTAATATTGTACTAAAAGCGCGGAAATCACTTTCTGTCACGTGTAAACTCATCGAACCATTTTACAAACTTATTAGTAAAGGTGATCTTATTAATGTTGTTATAAGATCTTTGAATATTGTTTACATTGGCACAAATATTGATTTTGTCATCAACAAATTAAAAACAAAACTAAATTTGTATTCTTTTCGAATGGTTTTTTGGGATGTACAAATACACATCCACGTTTATTTTCTATATAGAGATTGCTTTATCTATATAGAACATTCTACATATTTATGATAAAGTTAGATACTAAATATCCTTCTGCCTGTCGATAATTTTATTTTGGCATTGCACAAGTCATGTCTTCTTTGACTGTCCATGGTTTTTAAAACATTAAATTTCTGGGATGTGTTTTGATAGATTTTAGTCTCTGATGCATGATTTTTTATTATTAATTGTTTTTTGGCTTTTAACTAGCTTTCAGTAACTGCTAGTACTCTCAAATCGTACTTGCGTGTTGATTTGACCTGTTGACACAATTTGTAATTCATTTTTGTTATTCAATGTTTGCTTGTTTTTTGTGTTATATCTCGTCTCACTTTTTTTATATGTCCCACCTTTGATAAGTGTTTAGTATTACGATAAATTTTCACTTCTGTTTTCGTACTATGAACAACAAAATTATTTTGTAAAAATATTTTCGTACTGCTAACAACAAATTATTTTATTTAAAGTTACCTGTGTACGTTATTTTATTTAACTTCATTTTGTCCCAGGTTATAGTTGTCTTTTTGACATTGTTTTACATTGTATTTATATTGTGTCATGGATCAAATTTATTCGTTCAGTGTATGTTTACTTGTTTTGCTAATATTTCTTTTTGATCGAGTTAAGCCATTTCAATTGATATTTTATAATGTGTCTTTCTATGTTGTAATGTTGTTCTGCTGTTTCAGGTTAGGGTGAAGGTTGGCGCCTATTAAAACGTTTAAACCCGCTGCATTTGATTGCACCTGTCCTAAGTCAGGAACCTGTTGTTCAGTGGTTGTCGTTTTTTGATGTGGTTCATGAGTGTTTCTCGTTTCTCGTTTTTTTATATTGATTAGACCGTTGGTTTTCCTGTTTGAATGGTTTTACACTAGTCATTTTTGGGGTCCTTTATAACTTGCTGTTCGGTGTGAGCCAAGGCTCCGTGTTGAGGACCATACTTTAACCTATAATGGTTTACTTTTTACAAATTGTGACTTGGATAGAGAGTTGTCTCATTGCACTCATACCACATCTTCTTATATCTATGGTTAGACGAGTTCTAAATCCATAGTACATTCTTACAGTATAGTGTGTAAAAAATACATTATAATCTTATAACATAGTTTATGAGTAGACTTAATTTTATGACATAGTTAATGACTAAAAAATTATTTGTACACATTTACTTTTGGCAACTCACAAGATTACTATTAGTTTATATTTTCCTGTGTTTATAATACTTATTTTATAGAATTACATGCCTTTTCATATCTGATGAAAATTGTACGTTATGTACCTTGGTTATCGTTATTGTCGCAACTAAACGGGGGGGATTAGAGTCGTTAAAAGGTATTTAAGCCTTGTCACATGTTCAGTTGCCTTTGCCTGTTGTAATTGAATATTTTTGAGTTTTGTTATATGCTTTTCTTTTTGTGGATTGTGGTGTTATGGTGAATTTCAGGCAATCTTAAGTATAGACTTTAGACGATTTATGTCATGAAATGTTGCATGCATGCTAGTCTGTTGTTAAAGACAGTATGTTTATTTGGATATGTATTTTGTTTGGTTGTTTGTATGTTTGCGCTTTATGATTTCAGCTACCTTAAAAATAGAATGGCAGCCAGTTTTTATTGGTAGGCGATACTGAAGTACCTGATAAAATCACCAACCTTTGCAGGAAATCTGCAAATACTTGTCAAGTAAGATTATATTTCGAACTCACAGCCTCAGACTTGATAGGCTAGTGATAACTGTAGATGAACTACTGAGGCTATTCGACAACGTAGACCCCAAGATGTCTTGCGTTTGAGTTTTGGTGTGTTGCAGTCTCAGTTAAATTTATTGCTTTACTTATCATTATTAATTGCACGTTACGCTCGATCGTTTCAATATTTAAGGTTTATTAAAGAGTCTCAAACATTAACGTTCTCCGTACTCGTTGTTCAAATAAAACTGATATTTTACGATTTCGATTTCTTGTCCAGAATTGGCATTACTTTTGGTCCTTTTTCATCTTTGGTTTTAACAGCTCGTAAACGTTGCATTAGATTTTGCGTGTTCAAACATGTTGGCACTGAAGAGACATTAATTGTCGAAGTGCGCATCTGGTGTAATATTTATACCGTTAATTTTGTTTTTACAATGTAGCTGTTTTGTTGGTGCCCGTTTGTCGTTTTTTGTTCACACAAACTCTCTACGTGGAAGCCTAAAATGTACCTGATAAATACATTTCACGAACCCGTGTCGATAAAAATATGTATTCCTGGTTTTTTGTTCTTTGCAGGAATGTGGGCAGTTTTATGTTCTTCGTTTTTTCTTTCAGTTATGATGACAACACATTAATTATGATTTCAATTGCAACTTTTATGTATATGGTATATTCTGTATCATATATTATCAGACTAATATTGAGTTTCTAATATCAATATGTAAGCAATTTCTTAAATAGATAAAAATAAAACAAGAAATGTCTTTTCCAAACATTGAATCTGAAATCGGAAAATGTGTTCGTTTCATATTAACCATACATTTCTCATGTACAAGAGTGTTAACATATTATTACGCTAAAATTGTTATTTAGAGATTTATAATTTTTGTTCATGACAATCCTACACAAAACTATTAAATGAATAATATATGTTACAAAGTATCAAATTTTTCAAGTAGAAAATGGAGTAAAGGGATTTTACCACTGAACAATTGATAACTCGGGTTATAGCATTGGAAAAGCATAGCGATAGACAGATGGAGAGGTAATTGTTCGGAAGATTCTTTGGGTCTTGAAGGATCTTAAAGTAAATATAGTTGTTCGTTTCATAAAAGCTTTATGGTTAGAAAAATGTGTCTAATGTTTATGCAGTTTATCTGTATCACATTTTCTGTCTCAAAGGTAAAAAAGAAGCCGCAAAACACCATGGCATAAAATCTACTTAAAAATTAAACATAACGTAACATGAACCCAGTCATTGCTGGATCTAAAACAACGTGCTTTCTATCCACAAACAGCGCTTGCTTCAAAAGGGACGCTCGTTGTTAAACTCTTATTAAGACCCACTCATTATTCATAACTCGTGATCTTGGTGATACGACATTAATTAAGGCGACAGTAGTTTACCGATGTTCTAATCTCGTAAATTTGATATGCATTCAACCCTAGCCATGCGAATTCTATACTTGGTCAAAATGGCACACTTGGTTATAGGATAATATCGGTAAAATCACAGATCAGACGACTAAACTTGTACCTAAAGGTATAAGACTGTGAAAACATGTCGTTAGTCAGTTGAGACACCTACACATCGTATCGGTCAACCAAAATTGGTTATGGTGACTGTAAAACTTGTGTTGTGTCAATTTCAGTGGATCTTCTTCCTAACTCTGTTGGAGCCGTTTTTTTGTGTAAGGAGCCATTTCCTGTTAGTGAGGTCAGCATTGTTAGAACATCCACGGTCTTAACGTAATAATTAATTTAAACGCTATACGATTGAGCAAGAATATTTTTCTGCTGACAAATGGGAAGTCGATTATTGGAAAGTTGAAATCATCACGTTATTCATAAATAAGTTTGAAGTCGTCCATCTACGTATGTCAGTATCGAGGAAAAGATGAAGATATTAAACACACCTTCTACTTTCGGTACTATCCTTAATATAGAATCCACCAGGATATACGAGATGTACATATTTACTCATTGAAATGTGGGTTATTGAGTTACCTAACACCATCAATATATCTGAAATTGATATTAAAGAACTTTGCAAGATGCATATGTCTATCCTTCTTGTCTTTGAAAAGTTTCTATAATAAATCTGCTTCATTTAAGTACAAAAATAAAATGACTAGTAGTAGTTCAAAATCATATAAAAATTGAGAATGGAAATTGGGAATGTGTCAAAGAAACAACAACCCGACCAGAGAGCAGAAAACAGCCGAAGGCCACCAATGGGTCTTCAACACAGGAGAAAATCCGCACCCGGAGGTGCATTTTTACTAAGTACCCATTGGAATACTAAATGTTGCTGAAATATCATTCGACCAAACTTCACAAATATGTTGTCGATCAAACAGTCCAGTATTTTGATGATATCATCTTCGGTGTGTTTGTTGTTGGTACCAGACAAAGTGTCGTTTACACAAAGTAACATTTTTCGTGTAAAGCAAGGAATTTATATCTGCATTTCCCGTTTTTGTAGAAAGCGCCCTGAATAACACGATTATCTCTCAATTGAGCATGGTGAAAGAGTGTAAAGCGAAGAAAAATCAAAGATTTAAATACATGTATCACTGCAAAATTATAAAAATTGTGATTTCAATTTTGGATTAGAATTTTTAAGACTCCACATTTTACTTACCCTGCTGACTGAATATACCTCATCACAGTTTTTCTAAAGGCCACCTTATTCCGCAGAATGAAGTCTGGTAAGAGCATTAGAACGATGTTTAGTCGAACATATAGACGACCTAGCTATATATTTTATTTTTAAAGGGATATTTGTGAAGTTATGGTATTCAGTATAAAGCTGGAACATATTTATCGTTTTTTAAGTTAACTTCAAAGGAGAGAAAAACGGATTCGCGATTTCCTAAAACTTTGTCTTCCGTGAATAAAGAAGAAGTATAGATAGGATTCCCATTTTTTTCAAGTTTTTGAGTGAGACATTCCACATAGTTGTTTTTGCACATAAAATCAATATTTTTTTAAGGCTTTGGCAAATCGAAAAGCAACATATTTGTCGTGAATAGAGAATTAAGCATCAAAGCATCGAGAAATTTTGTATTAAAATATAAGCACAACCCCACACCTTAAATTCTACAAACTAGTTTATTGAAAACGTTTGTCGTATGAACCCGAATGAATCGATCATGCAAGCAAATTGAAAACATTGACTTTATAAAATATTTAGGAAATATTTTTTTGAGATCTAAAGTTTTAAATCATACTAAATGTAATGACATCTGTATTGTATAATGTTGATTTCATATATTTATTGCAGATATGTAAAAGAGATAACGGAATACAAAGGAACTGTGATTGAACTGCAAAGGGAAAAAGAACGTTCTGAAAAAAAAAATAACGAACTGAACGAACAAATCAAATATATTAAAAAGTCTTGGGAATCAATAAAAAATCTACATATTTTGGATAGAGAACGACATTACAAATCGTTCCGCGAATCTTCGTATTTATTAGATAATGAAAATCTTCACAGGTATTGGTATATTATGTTATCGTTCTATAGCAACTGTCTACCAATTTCCACATAGGAATATAATGTGTTGCGTATTGTGGTTCAATTAACTTTTATGATGTAACAGCTAAAATATCACATATTTTATACTACGAAAACCATAACTACTTTTAACATGTTTAAATTTAATTATAATCGGACGTGTGTATATAACGTTTAACACTATTCTGAAAAAAAAAAAAAAAATTAATGAAAAAAAAAATTTTGTTCTAAAATTGAATTGAATGTATTAAATAAATTAATTGGCAAAAGTTAATTGTTAAATAATGCCTAACTGAACATGTGCTGTGACGTTTACAGCTTGACAGTGCGTTACGACAATGCTGATGTTTATGCAAGTAAGGAATTTTTAAAGTCTCTCTTATTAAAGCAAACAGAGAATGAAGTGCAACAAGAAAAACAGTAAGTATCCTTGTCATCTTATTTTGATATTTATTTCAGTCAATGTATTGGCATAAAGAGTATTGTATTTCCGTAATCTGGATGAAATTAACTTGATTTTCTCTTGTTTTATTGTTTTCTGATCTTATAGCTTACAAAAATGTTGGCAATCACATCATCTTGTTTTAATGGAAGGCTACTAAAATTTACTCAAAATTATTCCTGCGTTCTGAAATATTCAAATTCATGGTAAACGGGAGGCAACTCATTATATTCATTTCATTATAGACCTATGAAAAAAAAATCTGTTTAAAAGAATAAAACTATCTCATGGGAACGCAATAAAGGAAACGTAAACGGAATTCACCTGTTTTCACAAAATTTTCGCTTAACATTTAACTTACGGTTGAACTTGTTACTGATTTAAATGCATGTCAAATTGAAAGAAGAATGTAAGAATACAAAGCTTAATTCTGTGATATGTATTAATACATTTTCATTGGCTTCATACATTACTCATTTTTATTCTATAAGTTCTTGTCACAAGTGTATGTCCGTACTCAAATACTTTGATAAATCAACAATTGCTGAGAAAGCATGACAATCCGAAATTTGTCAATCACTTTTAGCAAAAAAATCTAAAATATAATTATTGCCGCCAAGAAATAAATGTAAAGGCTATAATATATCAGTTTTTATGTTTCGTTAAATCAGGAGACTGCTTTCAATTACGAATCAACCGTATCTGAAATCATAAATGAGATAGCTAACATAAGGAAATAAAATAAAACTATATTAAATGGTGCGTTTGAAGGGTTATTTTGGATCGCTCGAACTAAAACGATTTTAAAAACAATGTTGGGGAGCTATATGAATAAAAATGACCGCGGGTTGTGAGTCAATGAGGCCGCAGCACAAGTCACAAAATAACAAAAAAAAATCTTGATGAAGATAAAATAAGAAAATTGAGCTGGAAAACTGAAAAAATA
This sequence comes from Mytilus californianus, assembly GCF_021869535.1. Taxonomy (NCBI): domain Eukaryota; kingdom Metazoa; phylum Mollusca; class Bivalvia; order Mytilida; family Mytilidae; genus Mytilus; species Mytilus californianus. Next base: position 6,142,232 of record NW_026262745.1, read on the forward strand.
TGTACAACTGTAATGAAAGAATTTATTGGACATGTCACGTACAAGGCAGCGACTGTGTTTCCTAACCTTTTGTTTCCTTTTTCATGAATCTGGTGTTGATAACTTTATAGTATTTGGATAATTCCATAATTTCGTTTAAAAAAGCCGCTGTAATGCTTCATAGATGAGTTCAAAAATCAAACATTTGTGGTATAGTTTTCCCCCTTGAAAATGAAAATAATATGCAAATTTTACATTTTTAGATTATTAATATTTTAATAATATAGCAGTTAAATTTAAAAATCACTACATATTGGTTCATTTCTCTGGAATCACGTCTTTAAAATATAATAACTGGATATGGCGGGTGACTTTCACCACTCTGTAACAGTAGTCATAGTTTTTAGATTTTTTTAAATGCCTCTTTTTCAGATTGAATGCGGCAAAAGCGAAAGAAAATGAAATGACTAAGGAAATAGAGTTGCTGTATATATCTTTGGAAAACGAACGGAAAGAATTCGACAAAACAAAAACACGGTATGGCAGCCTATATTCTACTAATGGACCTTATGAAACTTTTGTTTTTGGTTGTTCTGATACACCACTGTCACAGATTAGGGGAGGGTTGAGTGCTATTTACATGTTAACCCTGCAACATTCTTTTGTGTGCCTGTCGATAGCTAACGCCAGGGGTTTGTTATTCGGTTGTTTATATGAACCATATTTTGTCTCTCTTCCATTGTATTTAACATAAATCGTGCAATTAGTTTTTTCTTATAAGTTGTTCATATTCATCATGCCAGGGACTATAATCGCATATTATACGGTATGTACGTCACTGTAAGCATATAATTCAGTGGTTGTTGTCGGTTACTGGCTGTCATATTTTTGTTTTGTTCTTTATTTATTCTTAGTATAAATCAGATCGTTGATATTCTTTGTTCAATTGTTTTACTTTTTGTAATGTCGAGACCTTTTAAAGTTTTAAAATCGGCATGTGTTTCGCTTAAATGATGCATGAACAAATATGATTCATCAGTGATTCCTTAATAATCAATAGAATTCGTGGTCCTATTCCAAAAAGGAAATGTAAAGGTCACCGTATGCATGTAAGTATAAGACATACGACACCAAGCATTATGCATCAATTAGCAGACGAACGTTTCTTCGTAATATTAGCGCATACGAACTCTACGTAAACACAAAACTTAACCGGATAGACAAATGAAAATATGAACTCACGAATGAAAGACAAAACGTTATATCCCCTTATCAACTGTCTTTTACGATGAAATATTTCACATATCATACCAATATATAACTTATGACCACGTGAACACTAACTGAAGTACAATTAACTAATATCTATTTCGAGTTGAGATGAAATTATTTCAAGCATACCGATAGAATCAACAATTATTTTGCCCATTCCGTAATTGAGCCCTGTCATTAGAGATCCATTTGGTCAGTTTTTTTCCTTAAAAAATTAAGAGCTATTGGAATGAGCTAATTCATCTGTTCATGATTTGTGTAACCTTTAAGTTTTTAAAATCTTTTAATTACGTTTAATATTTTTTTAAGCTAAAGACATAAATACTTGTTTTTAATTGTAATTGGTTAACTTAATAAAACGAAGGATATATGGTATAACTGCCAATGAGACAACTATTCACCAACGTTCAAATGAAGTGGATGTACAGCAGTACTTACAGTAATTATAGACAACCGTACGGCATTTAACAATGAGAAAAACCCATATCGTATAGTCGGCTATAAAAGATCCCGACATGAAAAATATTAAACAATTCAATCGAGAACACTAACGGCCTAATTTTATAACCGCAAAAAAAAAAAAAAAATACGAAAACCAAATATGACAAATATAAACAAACAAAAACCACTGAACTACTGGCTCCTGGCTTGGGACAGACACACAAAGAATATGGTGGGGTAAAACATGTTTGAACGGGCCAACCCTCCCCTATCATAGAACATTGATGTAACGGCACAACATAAGAACATATGCAAAACAATTAACGAAACAGAAACATGAGAAACAGCAATAAACGGCAAACAGGTTACAGGTTCTGGACTTGAGACAGGCACATATAGAATGTGGCGGGGTTAAGCAAGTTTTAAGGCGCCAATCCTCTCCTAACATTGGACAATGGTGTAAAAATACAACATAAGATCAAACTATGAAAATCAGTTGAGAAGGGTTTAACTCATCATCTAACAAAAACACAGACCGGACGTGGCAGGGTATTTATTCATCCCTTACTACAAAAAAGGCTCAAAGTAAGATTTGAGAGTACTCGCAGTTACTGACAGCTAATTCAAAACAAACAACAACCAATTCAAAAAATCATGTATCTAAGACTTAAATATCAATCAGTACACATCTGTAAAACATGGATTTAGTTTAAAGACGTCATTAACAGTCAGAGAAAAACATGATCTTGTGCATTGTATCGACAGATTGTAGAACCGTGAATGTGCATATGTGTATAACAATAATATTAAGTATGTTTTAAATTTACTGATAACAAAATTAATATTTATACCAATAAAAAAATTTTCAAAGATCTAATTAAAGTGTTGAGTTTGTAATTTATTTAGAATAAGCATATTTTAAGTGTACCCGGATCTAGGTTGGTTCCCTCCGTAAAATATTCACTATGCCTGTGGAATATACAAGTATCAAACTTGTCAAAAACGGCTGGATACCAGTCTTACATGGATCGTATCTAAATTTTCGGACTCCCAAGTACAGCCAAACTTCCAAACAAATTATTTGCATCTACGAAAAAATGTAGTAAGGGTTTTGAGTGATTTGTGGTAACGAAATCCCTGTCTTAATTATTTACTAGTAATAAATAGATTACGCTCATTGAAATACAAAACGTCACTACAGACACGAATATAGCGAACAAGTTGGGAAATAAAAACCGTCAGACGGTGCCAAAGAAACATCACACTTTAAAAAAGAAAATTAACAATAGGGAAACAAATATCATCCCCTTTGTCGAAAATCTTTGTTTAAAGTATCACGCTTATATATCACCTTCAACTAATCATAGTTTAGACGTTTAAATTCTAGACTCGTATCCATTCGTTGCAGCTTAGAAGAAGCAGAAAAACTTGAATGTCAATTGATAACCAAAATACAACTGCTGCAGCAATCCTTTGAAGAAAACAGAAGGGTATTTGACGAAAAGGAAAAACAGTAAATATTTCACATGTTAACTTAATGTTTGTTACTTTAAATAGAAATCTCATGATCAGTTCACGAATAAATATTCAAAATTTATCAAGAACTAAATATAGATATAAAGTAATACACAAAAGAAAAATGAAACCCTAAAAATATTGTTCATATATAGTCCGGTTAGCTTTTTGTTTTTACTTTGATCGTTTGACTAAACTTTGAAATATTAATCCATATTCTCAAACTTGAGCGGGGTATTTTGCTGACTTACTTTATTTTCGGATAGACATTTATGCATTTATTAGCATTTAGTTAGAAAACCAAAAACATGTTGTTTCTTGTATGGTTAAAATGAAAATGTCTGCTTAAAATGTTTATTGTCCGACATGTTTCCTACGTATCAGTAGCTATCGAGATCCAGATATCAGTTTGTTTGTTTGGTTGTTTTTTTTTTGGGAGGGGGGAGGAGGGGGTTGGCGGTTGGAGAGTTTTGTATAATATCATGGAGGGGGGAGGGGGGTTGGCGGTTGGAGAGTTTTGTATAATATCATGTCCTCAAAACAAATTTCGTTAAAAAAACATTCAGCAGGTATGGTCGAGGCAAAAACTTAAAAACAAACGGCTTTTATGTGTTGTTTTTTTTGGGTAAACTTCTGATAAACGAACTTAATCTGCGTGGTTATCGACTAATGATAATTAAACAAGGAAAATTCTAATAACATAGAAACGATATAAGTGGTTTGCACAACCATGACTTTGTATGCCAAAGTGTTAAACTTTCTAGTCTAAAATGTTAATTGGAATTGATTATCGAATATTTATAGTATTAATAACTATGTAGTCCTTATTCTTCATTGCTTACATTAAAACATACCCTAGTTTCTTTAAACATAAACCACTATATGTTATATAAAAGGCCAATGTGTGTCTATTTCGTCATTTAATTTTTTTTTGTAAGTATAACAATTATATCTTATATGTAGATATCAGCTCAGTTCAGATACAAAATACAAATATATGGCCATTACAAACAGCAAGAGCCACACACGAAGTGATATTATTTGGTTCATCAACATATAAAAATAAGAAGATTTGGTATGACTGCCAATTAGACAACTCTCCACAAGAGACCAAATGACACAGAAATTAACAACTATACGTCACCGTACGGCCTTTTTTTTCAACAATGTGTAAAACCCATACCGCATTGTCAGTTATAAAAGGCCAGAAATGACAAATGTAAAACAATTTAAACGAGAAAACTGATCGGCCTGATTTATGTACAAAATAATAAATGAAAAAAAATATGATATGCAGCAACAAACGACAACAACTGAATTGCAGGCTCCTGGCTTGAAACAGACACATACAGAATGAGACGGGATTAAACATGTTAGCGGGTGTCCAACCCTCCCCCTAACCTGGGACAGTGGTGTGACATTAAAAAACGGAACAAACTATAAAAATCTGTTGAAAAGAGCTTGCCTCATCAGATCGATACAAAGCAATAACAAGTAACAAAAACAATAGAGGACGTGACAGGGTACATTCCCACAACAAAAAGACACTAAGTACAGATCTGAGAGTACAAAGTAGGTACTATCAAGAAAGTTCCGCTTTAAATGAATCACTGTTCATGCTATTCATAGCAAAATGCAACAAAAAGAACATCACAAGCCAGTATGAATGTCAGTTGAGCAAAGTTGATATGTTTACTGACTATAAACCTTTTTTTATTTATTGTAACCGTTAATATTTGAATGGTAATGTCAGTTGATCTCCTTAAAAAAAAGCTTATAGTTTACCTGATTTGCAACAACCAGTACTTATTCTGATATATCAAGTCCATCGAGCTACATAACGACATTGTAGAGTGTATGCACTACTCAAGAATTGGAAAATGACGTATTACTGGTCTATATGTCAACAACCTTTATGAAATTATGTGAGCTCTTGCAACGTGTACCAGATATAGCTATGCTAGGCATTTGAACACGATATACAAATTTATGATCTATAAAATAAAGTGTGAATATTGTTAGGCTATTTACCGAACATTATATTTTAATGTGAAAATGCTTTCTTACTCGTCTGCAGCGTCTCTTTTTTAGTTCCTTTATGATTTCAGATATGAGTAATATGATTTCAGATATGTATAACTATATAAAACTTGTCGTTGTAGAATGAAAGGTACAATACAGCAAAAAGATCAAGAAATAAGGAAAGTTCATAGGCTTTTGAAAGAACAACAACATACAATGGGTGAAATAAAGCGGATGTCAAAAATGTTTGTATAAATTACGCTTTTACAATATTGCCCCAGTACTAATACTATAGAGTATATGGCTGAATCTGAAATTATAATTGTGTCTCAATATTTTTGTGTTATTAGTAATTCAAATAAATGATAATAAAATATAAGGAAAAAAAGTTTTAAAGGTGGTACTAACAACATTAACGGTAACAATTGTACTGCACCATATGCTCATTCGACAATTAGTGCATTCTTGATGCTCGAGGTTAACATATTTGAAAATCAACAACCTTCATCAAACGCTTAAGAGCTTATTAAACAAAATTTGGCCTTGAATTTAAAAACAAATGTGACAAAATTAAAGTTATGAGTGTACTTATATCATGAGCACATTAATTGTTTGACAACATATTTGCTACATTTGAAGGAAGTGTTTTTCCACAAACAATCGGCATTCCCATGAAAACCAACTGTGTCCCTATTCTTGTCGACTTGTTTCTTTATGCAAACGAGGCTGACTTCGTACAGGAACCTCTTCGGGAGAGAGAAGAGAAGTTAGCAGTATCCTTTAACTTCATTTTCCGCTAGCGATATAGATGATGTTCTCTCACTAAATAATTCAAAATTTGGTGACTATGCTGAACGCATCTATCCCATCGAACTTGAGATAAAGGATACAACATATATTCAGTCTGCCTCATAACTTGAATTGACTTACATCTAGAAATTGACAATGAGGGTCGGTTGAAAACAAAACATTACAACAAAAGGGATGATTTCAACTTCTCAATTGTTAACTTTCTATTTTTTTGTCGCAACATTCCAGCAGCGTAGCCATAAGGGGTATATATATCTCCCAGTTGATACGATATTCCAGGGCTTGTAATTCCTATCATGTTTTCCTTGATAAAGGATTGCTGCTCACTAAAAAGCTATTAAAACAAGAGTTCCAAATGGGGAAGTTGAAATCATCCTTTCGTAAAATTTTACGGACACCATCCCGAGTTGGTTGACCGTTATGGAATATCACAGATGACGACGGATATGTTCCTATTGCCGTAACTACAATTCCGTCCCCTTTTTCCCAGATTGCGACCTTCCGAATTGGATTTATCATTGGGTTTGTACTTACATGAGCATCGCAATGGGTGCCACATGTGAAGCAGGATCTGCTCACCCTGCCGGAACACCTGAGATTCCCCCAAATTTTTGGTGGGGTTTGTGTTGCTCAGTCTTCAGTGTTTTATGTTGTGTTCTATCTACTGTTTTTTGTCTGTTGGTCATTCTTTATTAGCTATGGCGTTGTTAGATTATTTTCGACTTATGAGTTTGAATGTCCCTTTGGTATCTTTCGTCTTTCTTTTCTGACACTAAGATAATTGAATCTTATATATTACTTATAGTTGATTTTCAACCGACTGAAGCTGCACAATACTAAATGTGTTGTATGATTGAGTTCTTGCTACCATATTGTCTGTGGAATTCTGTAAGAAGGAATTATTTTTAATATATGTGACTATCTGATAATCCTACAAAAAGAAGAGTGTATAATACTATTCATCAATTTGATTTGAACATTCGTTTTATGTTTATATGACACTAATCGTTCAGAAATTTATTATATTCAATTTTTGCTTGGCATCACGATGCGATGCTACTAGCTTCATAGATTTTTGAATGCATTAACATAAAAATTGGGGGTAGTTTTGAAACAACATTCTAAAAACACACACACACACAAACAAACACTGAGGCAAATTTGAAACTGTGACGCATACCATACCTTTTTAGAAAGGTTGAACTTGTTTCGTTTTGATTTCTTTAAAGACTTTACTGAAACGTCTAAATCTATCAAAACCAATTCATTTACAAATCTTCAAATTTATATCAAACATCAACAGTCTTTCCTTAAAATGTTTATGTTAACAGATGATATTCCCGCAGTGTGATTTGTTAATTTGTTGTTGTTTTTTCAAATCAGATTACCAGTGGTAAATGTATCAGAAGCGCGTGAAACTTATGAAACATGTAAAATTACAGAGTGTGGTCCTAATGAAAATTGAATTATTAATATTATTATGGAATAATGAATGAATAATTTGGTAGTCAATTTTAATTTTAGATCATTTATGAAAGTTAATAAAAGTAATACAATCGATGATGTTGAAACTTTAAAGAAGGAATTAGCAGACGTACAAGCGATCCAACAAAGAGTTGAAGAACGCAGAAATTTTCGTCCAAAAAAAGAAATTATGGAAAGGTAAAGACTATAATTATCGGATATATGTTTACCTTATGAAAAAGGCAAAGTTAAACATGAATATAATCACAATTTAGATAATCAAAGACAGAAATTGGTTACAATTCAAGTTTCTATGTTTATGTTTATACTTTAGTAATATGACCAGTTTACGACTTCACATTTCTAATAATTGAAAGGATTACTTCATGATTTATCATTATCTTTACCTTTATATATTGGAGAATGTTAATTACACTTAATAAATTTGGTGCGTTTTGTATATACGTGCGTCTGACGTATAAGACTGGTATCGTTGATAAGTTTTTTCGAAAAGCTTTTTTGGATTATTTATCACCAAGAACGCTCAAACCGAAAAGTTTATAAACTTTTCTACAATTATTTGTATTTTTAAAGTATTTATATGACCGAATATTCATTCTAAAAAGAATAGCCAAATCCACCTCAATGTAAAGTTGGATTGAGGGAGTTGGAACCTTTGTTCCTAATAATAATTCCTAATCTATCAAAGGATTATTTACGAAATGTATGCTATAAATCATGTTAGTATCGAAGTAGTGACTACTGATCATATTAATTTTTCACAATAATCAATTTGATTTACTTTGTCGCCTATTGTATATATCATAGTGATCCTAGGCTTCTTTCATGGTGTAAAGATAATGTGTTTAAAGCTTTAATCGTTCATTTATGGTTAACCATATGTAATGTAGATGTAATTTACACATTTATTGAACAATTATGAAAGTGATTAAAAAGCTATAAAACTGTTCGTTTTACTACAATTAATGTCCCATTTGTGTTATTTAAGATATGGAATAAAAGTGGATGGAAAAATAACCGAAGCTGATAGTGAAGACTCCTCCTTAAGAGACACACCGCCGAGTACTCTGAACTATAATAACAGGTAATCTCGGATTCAGGTAGCAATATTTCGACAACACTCTATTTATTGAATTATGATGTTTTAGGTGAAAAGCATTAACAAAAATACTGAATTCTAGGGTAAATTGAAAATAGCGGGGAAGTCATAAAATCTGACAAAATAAAACGCTCGAATATATTAATCAACGGAAAGAATGCAAACGACTGTCATATTCCTGAATTGGTACAGACATTTGCCGAGAAATAATGGGCTAAACCTCAAAGTTGTATGACAGTTGTTTTTAGTTGACAGACATAATTGGTTAACATAACAATAATCGGGATCCATCGGCTAAAAATGTGTAAACATACATCACAGATATACAATGTATGTGACGTAAGAAATCCAAATAAAAATACAAATTTATCTGATAAAAACGGCAATACAAAAGAGTTTGATAGCGCATACGGTATAGTAAAACAAAATGACATGTACACTTTCCCGATAAAGTACAAATTACAATGTAAGTAAAATATAAGGTAACAGGTACGTACATTGGTAATCTATAGGATTTGTATGAAATATTGCAAGCAACTGGATGTACAGCATCAGGAGCTGCATTAGACTTGCTACAGATTTGATGCCCACCGCTTTAAAAAATTGTATTCTGCCAACTTCTCCGTTCTGTCGGAAATGTTCAATCACATACTCTGTTTTCTTTTTCTCACTTCTACTTTCAACAGTTCCTGCTTGTATATCAAGTCCACTTAGTTTAGAAACAGGATAAAATCCACTCAGCAATATACGCATTTAAATAACCGGCATACCTTTAGCGATTCCTCATAATCACTGAATATTTTTTCAAGGATTCAATATGAAAAAGATATAATCAAAAAATGATATTTTTTTTTTCAAAATTAACATTAACAATGGATTTGTAACACTACCATAAATAAACTATCGACATAATTATCATGAATTATCTCTGGTACTTGTAAAATTAATGTGCGCAAACGTAAAGATCATTAATCCCCAATGCGCGCAAATAGATTAATAAAGCCGTTGATAGTTACATAAATACATGTAATCAGTTATTGGTTTGACTAAAACTACAGAAATTTTATAAAACATATTATCAGATTTTTACCTTTTTGAATTTGCATAAGGACAGTCTATTTGAAGACCTACGGATGACTGCCTTGTTATCATTAATACTGATTTCTTATCACATGTCAATGTCTTCAAACAACAATACAAACGAATAGAGTAAACGATATGGGACAAATTAAATAGTTTAAAATGTATGCAACGGTTAGTAAATGGAAAGGTATATGCTATGAAATGAAGTGCACCGCGTTCTCCCCCAAAATGCATTCAAGAAGAAAACCAAAAAAAAAATAATTATTAAAGAATACCGACTTGCACATGCATATTTTGCAACTGCCGTAATCATATTTATAGATACTCTATTTTATATTTCCTAAATGCAACATTGATTTTAACATGTTTTAAAACTTCTTTTAGCTGTATAACACTATTTACTTTGCGAAAACGCATATAGTGTTTACATATTTTAACCGGAAGAATGAATATTACTGGACACTTTGTTCAGGAGATAACAAAAACGCCTGTTCATAGATTGAGTGATCAATTATTAGCGAAACCGATGAGGCCCCATCCAGTCAATCGAAAAAATCAAGTTATCATATGTCAAACTTGGTAGGAGTATTACTATGAACTGTATTTACATTTAGCGAAGAGAGTTTGTCAACGCATTGGGAAGAACACCGGAAAGAAAAACACCAGACAAGGAAAAAGTAAGTTTCAAGTAACATACTGTTTTTTTTTCTATTGAAGACAATCTTCAGTATTTGTGTATTGTTTTTCTAGTGACAATAACAAATAGTTTTCTACATGCCATATGCTATTTAACATGTAACAAAAAAATTCCGGCATTCCTCAGTTTTAATATTATTAAATCATTAACAAATAAAAACAACATTTCAGAGCGTTAATATTGATATTTTTTTGAAGGCGCTTGTGAAAAAAAACGAAGTTACACAATTTCACAATCGACTTAGAAGAAAAAAAGCCTTTTTGACCAAATTTGTTGGACGTAATCGGCAAACCGTACATTATACATTTTTACTTTTGGTGTGTTCCTAAGATAGAATTTAAATAGCCACTGCACTTTTTAACTGGCATTCGATAAAATTAAATACAAAACCAGAAAGCGTTGCTTCTGTTGCACATAGACTCTTTTCTCCATATGTCCATGATAGACTCTGCCGGGGATAATTTGAGCGGCGTCACTAGTCAAATTATTAAAGACGTCTACTTAGAGTTGCAAAACGTAGCAGCTAGTAAAAAATAATCTTTGTTTTACATTTTTTCTTGCAAACTACACATCTGTTGTTTTTATTTGAATAAAAGGAGGTGTAGGGGTTATACGTCCATGATACAATAACCCCGCTACAAAACAAAGCAAACGACATCGAAAAGGAACCATACAGTTTTTAACCCTTCACGGAACAAAATGTCAACATGAACAACAGTTAAAACTTTTTTTTTAATAAACTATAAGTGAAATTACTATGAAAATTACTTTCAAAGTTCCAAATTTAAATTCAAATTGTATAAATGTATTGCCTTCATACCAAAATTTATGATAAAAGAGATAATTTTTCATTTCCTATTGTTAATTATCCATTTTTAGATGGTGACGTTCCCTTGTCACCGTCTTATGGTGTTTACACTACTGGAACAATGCCCCGTAGATTGGCCGTGAAAATGTCCGTAAAAATGCTGGTGATTTTTACAGTGTTTGTCACGGTTAATTTATGGTGGGCCGTGAAACTTATCCGTGACAATGCCGTGGAATGACTGTCGTGAAAAGGCTGTGAAAAGTTTGTGAAAAGTCCGTGAAGAGGTGCCACCTGAAAACTTGGGTGAAAAGACCGTAGAAACCCTGTGAGAAAAAAAAATGTACACCGTGAAAAAGTCGTGATAATGCATTATGTGCCCATTGTGAAAAGACCGTGAAATGTAGATATAGTACAGTATATGCCTTTATTTGTCGTGAAAAGGCCGTGAAAAGGTGCCAACTGAAAACTAGGGTAAAGAGACCGTAGAAACCCTGTGAAAAACAAAAATCTACACCGTGAAACAGTCGTGATAAATTATGTACCCATTTTGAAAAGACCGTGAAATGTACATGTACTACTGTGATAAACAGCCATTCACTGATTGTGAAAACTCCAGTAAAATGTTAAATGTATTTTTCAGGCCATAATTTAACAAAAAATTTAAATGCTGTTTCAATCAAGTGAAGTGAAATGCCTGAAAACCTAGTGTAAACATCTACAGACAACTTATTTAAGTACAATGCAAGTGAGACTATGAAAATTCATATTAAAATGCTGTATTTTTTTTAGTAATAATTGTGACAAATAATAAAAATATTAATTTTAATAGAACTGTAGTAATTATGTAAAGAAAACATAAAAGCACACAAATGTCAATGTGATTAGGTAGCTAAAGTCAGCTGTAACATGTATTGTAGAAATTTTGTACATCTCTTGGGTCTGATTTTACCACTTCAGCAATATTTGTCTAATGTAATCCTTCACTTCACTGCCCTTTTGAATAACTATTCCAGAAAAACATTTATAGAAGTTCCTGTTAATTCCCAGGAAATACTTTTAACTGAAAAGCTTTTCTTTCCAACTGGATTCCTGAACTATTTTATATAAAGACTGCTATATCCTTTTGCTCTTCATTCCTAGAATAAATAAAGAAACATTACATATATTATACATGTATATAAAAAAAACTATTTATATATTCAAATTATTTTTTGGCATTTATGTATATACATGTACTTAAAACAGCTACAATATTATTCCATGCAATACAGGACTTCACGGTTAGTGACCCCTTATTGAATAGGGGGCAGATTTTCATACTGGAGGTGAAAATGGTATGAAAAATACTAAAAAACATCATTGAAACAGAACAGACACTTGGAAACATGCATAGGTTTTCTCATATTTTCATACCATTTTCCAGAAAATCTGCCCCCTATCCAATATATAGGGCATCATTAGTTAACGAAGTTCTGTATTGTCAACTTATATTATTTTTTTAGATTTTTTTAAAGACTAAAGATACTTTTAAGACAGACTATTAAATTTAAATGTTTCTTTGAAGTAATAATATGTATGGCTAAAGCCAAACTTGTCTAGACTAAGTGGCTGTAATGAGTCACAGCTATTTATTTTACAGGGGGCCAGGGGCGTAGCAACTTTTACCGCAGGCACATTCGCCATACCAATTATTTTTTAAACACCTCATTGCCATACCAATTATTCTTATGATATGGCACAAACCCTTCTAGAAAGGACATTTTGGCGTACAAATATTAAATACTTTCCCTGCTACGCCTCTGATTAATCCCTTTTAAATTCTGTGTCCCAACGGCCAGGTCAGAAAATACTTAAATTATATAATAAATAGCTCCCGACACATTCAAAGGGGGTTAGTCCGGTTACGCCTCTGATTATCAGAGTGAACTCCATTTCAGAGATACTTATTGCTATTATAATCATTTCCAATTATCTATGTCTATGTCTACGTAGTGTACTGTACATAAATGACATTTTTTTTATGTGGCCAGTGTGGGAAAAAAGGACCCCGCCTTTTTTCCCCAAATACATAAACAAAACAAAACCGTAATCGTATTTAAAGGATCCGGTGTGTCTTAGAAAACATTAACCGAAATGATTAAAGGAATCAAGTGCAAGAGACTCAAATATAAGTGAATATATCACATGCATGTTTGCGCGGTTTCTGCAAATTCAGTGAAAATCAGTTCAATGGAAATGCTCACAAACGTCATCAACATTTTGGTGATATGATGCATAAAAGAATAAAATATTAATAACTTAACTTACCTCAAACTTGCTGTCACTCGTCTTGCATCTATAAAGTAAATATTAATCGACCTTCGGCGTCTTTCAAGTTTTGCGGAAATGTTACAATTACTCTAAAAGAAACACGAATCCGGATACGGTCTGATATTCCGGGAAGTTCTCGTTTTTTACATGTTCCGGTTCCAATTAAAATTAATGTTTACATTGTTTATATTAATGTACAGACGAGAAGCAAAATACTTTTCTTTGAATACAAAATATTTATTGGCACAAAGTCATTAATTATAACAATAAATGGTTCCATTTAAAAGTCAGTCCTGTACAGTAGTATTGCATATAATAATATTTAAACAGACATATATTTATAATGAAAAGTTTATAGGATATATATTTAGAAAAATGTGAGTGGAAATAATTAGACCATATTACAATAATCACATGGGATGTTTTAAATCTGAATTAGGATAAGAAAAAATATCATGGCCTTTTCACTGGTTTCAACAACCAGTGAAAAGGCCGTGATATTTTTTATTAAGCATGAAAGGACAAATTATCACGGCCTTTTCACGGGATATTGAAATTTCACGGTCTTTTTCTAACATCAAATATTTTTCACGGCCTTTAGAAATATTTTTTTTACAAAAGTCACGGGGTATTTTCACGGGGTTTTTACGGCCCTGTGATATTTCACAGACATTTCACGGCCTTTTCATGGGCTGTTGTTACAGCAGTGTTATATATCTCAACTTGTTCGATTCGCTCGTGTATGTAACAACGTATTTGATTTTAACGAAAGAAATCTCTATATTACTGAAAAATAATTACACCAGTGTTTTCGATATCACAAACTAGTCAAAACATTTACTAAATTTTATCATCGGTACAAGGACATCATTCGTAAATATCAATCAACATACAGACATCTTATACGTTCAGGTATTTCATATCCAATCTTTTATGGTAATATTCTTTACAAAGCACAAAAATGTCGTCATTCACCTCAAAAGCTAACCAAACCTTTAAACAGACTTATTTAGACGGGATATAGTTACGATACTGTTGTCAGGTCATTAAAGATGGTATATTTTGGTATAAATATTGATTTACTCATAGGGTCTTTGCATCGGAAATAAACACATTTATTCTAAAACCAGTTGTTGGCATGATACGGGTTATGTTCTTTTTATATATTTTATGATGGTATGATACTAAACCCCTAAAGGGAGGTATTGTGCTTGATTTTCATATGATGAAGACATAATCTTTCAATCAGTTTAATTGAGGTCTGGAGCTGGCATGTCAGTAACTGCTAGTAGTCCTTTGTTAATTTATGTATCATTGTCATTTTGCTTAGTTACTTTTGTTACCTATTCTGACATGTTTTCTGCTTTGGACGGGTTGTTGGCTCTTTGACACATTCCCCATTTCCATTCTCATATATATAGTATCACTTAACACGTTTAAGCATTTTTTTTCTTTAATGCAATAAAGTTTCGATAATATCAGAAAAAACTCTGCCGGTCTAGTACTTAGTATGAGAAATTATTAAAAGAGAGGCTAAAGATACCAGAGGGACATTCAAACTCATAAGTCGAAAATAAACTGACGCCATGGCTAAAAAACGAAAAAAAAAAACAACAAACAAACAATAGTACACAAAATACAGAATAGAAAACCAAAGACTGAACAACACGAACCCCATCAAAAACTGGGGGTGATCTCAGGTGCTCCGGAAGGGTAAGTAGATCCTGCTCCACATGTGGCACCCGTCGTTGCTGAAGTTAGTGTAAACCCGGTAATAAGTCTAATTCGGTAGGTCACATTTGGGAAAGGGGGATGGGATTGTAGTTACGACATAGGAACATATCCATAATCATATGTGAAACGGATATTCCATAACGGTTAACCAACTCGTAATGGCGTCCGTAAAACGTACGAAGGGATAATTTCAACTTCGCCACTTGGAACACTTGGTTTAATAGCTTCCTTGTGAGCATTAACCCTTTATCAAGGAAATCATAATAGGAAAAACAAGCCCTGGAATATCGTATCAACTGGGAGATATATACTCCGTATGTAGGCGCTGCTGGAATGTTGCTACATAGAATTGGAAAGTTCACAATTGGGAGGCTGAAATCATCTCTTTTGTCGTAAAGTTTTGTTTTCAACCAACCCTCATTGCCTACATGTGATAGAAAAAATGATTTAAATTCCAAGATAAGCGTGTTATTTTGTTTAGTACAAGTACATTTAAACTGTGAACGACCTTATGTTTGACCCGACTAGACGAGAATTCATAGCAGAGAATAAGATGGATGAAAATGAATGTTCGCAGCAGAATTCCATTCTGATTTAAAAACAAAAGTAACGTTTTGTCTTGGATTCATGATATTTTTACTAGTTGTTATTGGCTTGGAACTTCCAGTATATGCGAGTTCTCACATATCGGTTCTTTGTATCTTTGGTGTTTATGTGACTTGATTATTTTGCTTTGTATCGATCTGATGAGCCAAGTCCTTTTCAACTGATTTTTATAGTTTGTTCGTCTTTGTTTTGCTGTTACACCACTGTCCAGATTAAGGTGTATAGAGGGTTGGGAGCCCCAATCATGTCAAACGCCGCCATATTCTGTATGCGCCTGTCCTAAGTCCAGAGTCTGTAATGCAGTGGCGGTCGTTTGTTCCTGTATGTCATATGTGTTTTTGGCTTATTGTTTTGAACATAAATCAGGCCGTTGGTTTTCTCATTTGAATTGCTTTACATTTAATTTTGTCGGAGCCTTTTATCGCTTGCTAGGAGGTATGGGTTTTGTTAATTATTGAAGGCCGCACGTCGACCTAACATGTACGTCATTTGGTCTCGGTTGGATAGTTGTCTCATTGGAAATCATACCGCATCTTCTTCACATTTATTACTATGTGCTTTCTTAGATCCTTTTGTATTCCAAATAAAACTACTTTAAAAGAAAATTGCTATTGAAATGCATTAATATATTATCCTCGTAATTTCTTTATACATGCGTGTTCTATAATGATAACTACAAATGTATAAAGATAATATCGTAAATTTACTGTAGACGACTTATTTTCTCGAGCGATGTATTTTCGCAAGTAGAAGATCAACGTTAATATGTGAACTTCAGATCTACTCGTATGGGAACAAAACAACAACATTAGGAAATGAAGACAATATATTGCCTCAAAATAGGATAGAATGGGTTAAACGCGAAAAAAAAGTATCGGCGAACAAATTTTTTATTAACAGTATTTCAATAGTTGTTTAATGTCTGTTTATTTTGATCGTTACTCTTCCATCATACACGACAGGAATCACATAACAGAACCATGTCGAACATGAACTAAACTTTGACACTGCTGAACCAAACCATGACACCGAATTTTCAGTAATTTTGAATTGTGTGCAAATGTACCTTTTTTTCGGAATAATTGACGGCAGGTTTATACCATTACGAAATATGTGATGTAACAGACAGTAAACAAATCACCCTTTTTGTGCATAAGAAACGAATAACAACTTTTAAAATTTGACATACGCACGCATTATTCTGTGTCAAATTATTAACTATATGATACAAATTTTAATGTACTAATATATTAGCCATAAACAAAGATACTTACAAGCTTGAATTTATGTTTAGAAGTTCCGTTCGCAAAAAAACCTAATGTTTATATTGTGTCATTGAATGTAATTAAAAACACTTAACACAATCATCTCCAACTTAACCAAACTATGACACAATCACTGTTCTGAACGCTCATCGATATGACGACGTTACTACCCGTGTTATACGTAATTACCGAGAAATACTTATCGAACCCTAAACAATGACTTTTTTACTCTAATTTCATGAGTGAAAAATGACTGAATATCAATCTAGATTATTGACTCAACTGTTCTATGTTTAAAAGGGCAACGTTTCAATACGTGTTTATGTCCACCATTTAACATAGAAGAAATCTTAACAATAGCAGTATCACGATAAAACAAATTTACTGACAACCCAGTTGTTTTAATTTTTCGGTATCCCATAGTGTTCTGTACTTCCATATGTTGCAAAAGGTAAAGTAACAAAAATATGGAACTCCAAGAAAAAGTTATCACGGAGAGTCCCTTAACAAATAGCAAATCAAAGCTCTAACACACCAAACGAGTTGAAAACAACTGTCATATTCCTGACTTGTTACAGGCATTTCCTTATGTAGAAAATGGTTGATTAAACCTGGTTTTATAGCTAGCTTAAGCTCTCACTTGTATGACAGTCGCATAAAATTCCATTATATTGACGACAATGTGTGAGCAAAACAATCAGACATAGAGTTGTCTCATTGGCACTCATACCACTTCCTATATCTTTAATAGGTAAAAATGTCATAAATGGGGGGACAGTAGTCAACATTGTGTTATAATCTTAATCACTATAAAACCAAACAACTATGTCAACAAGGAAACACAAAATTGCATGTAGACACTCTATAGACATAGCACATAAGCATAAATGAAAAACAAGAATACAAAAAATTACCATAGCACAATAACACAATGGCGGGATGTGTAAATACCGAGCCATGTCAAAAGGATATTACCAAAAATGGACTAAACAGATAAGGTTAAAAATATACAAAGACAAATAAAAAGAACAAGTAATTAAGAATCTATACTTCAAGACCATTGTGTATTATTTGTGAAGATGATACGTAATATTTATCAACAAGAGCTTGGTATCTTCCGATGAACCTTTTTAGACAAAGGACGAGACGTCAGTTTATACTTTAAAATCATATTATTTGCAAGCATTAATTGGTTATTTCTTATATATTTATTACGTTACAGTTTACACACAATTATTAATCCAAAGAGTGTTAACATTTATAATTGAGTCGTCATCTAAATGCTATGGAGCAGCACATTTGGAGAAACCAATCGTCATCATATTTTTTACCAAGCAATATCAGAACAATTGATGCAGCAGGTATGCAACATTGAAGAAAAAAGCGTACCATGACTGCGTTCGCACATGTATATATGGAATGGGTAGTGCAATGAACACGAACTATGACAATTTCAAACTTCATCAAACTAATTTATTGGGGTTTGTTTTCCATTCTCTTGGAAAATTTGAATTTTGTTTTGGTTTTGCATGGCTTTTACAATACTGCTTGTATATAACCCTGAATGAATATCTCTTATTTATACTCTATTTAGGTAATCGTAAAAATCACAAGAACTCTTGTAGTTACTAGAGTATATAATCGTCCATACGTTTGTCTGTTAACTTGTTGTACAAAAGCAAGGTAATGCTTTGATAAGGTTTTAGGAAATGTTCATGGTATATTTGAATCTATGGAAGCAAAATGCTTTCCATTTGGAAAAGGTTTATCGTTCAAAAGTTTATAGACTTACCGTCAAATTTAAGGCAATTTTTCACACATTGCTCACTTTCTGAAATATATTTCCATTGATGACTCGAATCTTTACACTGTTCAGGGAAATTGAAAATGTTTGTTACACTGTTGAGGGAATTTGAAAATGTATGCTAACTTTCGCTTAAAATTGGCCCTACTTGCTGTTCGAGAGTTAAGGATTTTAAGGAACTTTAAAAGTTATGATTTTTTTAATGTCATACATTCCGCCGAGTATGATCTGTATAGTTTACTTGAAACGGTACACTATCGTTTTGATTTTTATTTAAAAATAATCTGCATTTAGCGATAAAAAATTCTCCTAATTGTCCGGTTGCATACGAAAAAGGGTCGAAAAAAATATTTCCTTGAATTTGACTGTTGTGCGAAATTAATCCTACATTTCATTGCAGTAGAAAAATTCTGAGTCATAAACATATATCTTGGGTGTTTCAAAGCAACATCCTTTTTTTATTTGATGTTTCTATAGAATAATTTTGAAACTTGAGGTTACATTGTTACTTAAGCTTGTACAAAGGAAAATAAGGGTGAAAATTTGATTGGTTAACTTCCAGTGATGGTGTATTTCTTATATGCAATGAAATGTTATGTGATTTGTTTTTGTAATACTGAACAGGATATAACTTTACTCATGCCAAGTATTTCTTTATTTGAAACAAAGATAAATTCTGCACATTTTTTTGAAAAGTGCAAATTAAACAAAGACTAATAGGGAAAAACAATGGTGGTATAACACCTATTATGGGAAGCTGCACATGCACCATTGATCTTGTATGTACTCTCATTTGTTAAAATTTCATGCTTTTTCAGTGAAATATTGCGAACATGAAATATTCTGATTGGATTGAGTCTCAAAAAAACATTCTAAGAGAAAATTGCTTTGAAATAGGACTCTACCATGCATATTAGTAGACAGAGCAAGCCATACACAGTGTTTTGGGGAGCTTTTTCTGACTTTTTCTCCTTATTTCTTATATTTTGCTATGATAGAAAACTTTTTCCTAAGTAAATGAAATTATTTTGAAGCAGTAACAACAAATTATTCACTAAAATGAAAGCTTTTTATGTCCCTCTCTGAAGCGCGGTGTAAATTAAAACTTTACGTAAGGACTTATTGAAACCTCCATTAATTCAGTAAACTATTATATGGATCGTTCATGCAGCTTGAATACTTCAATTACTCATTTATTATTACATTTCTTGCATAAATGTGTGAAAATTACCTCCAAATTTTGATTTATTGGCCTAAAAAGTTGAAATTTTGAGGAAATGAGAGGTATAAATGGACCAAAAGGGACCTTATAATGAAAACAAAGAGGTCCATTAGTGGTATTTATCATCCTAGAGTCATCTTTTGTATCATATTCAACTGTTTGTATGTAGATGAGATGTTATGTGATTTTAGTTGTAGTACTGGACAGGATAAAACTTTACTCATGCTAGGTATTTCTTTATTTCAAACAAAGATAAATTCTGCACAATTTTTTGAAAAGTGCAAATTTACAAATTTAACAAAGACTAATAGGGAAAAACAGTGGTGGTATTACACCTACAACGAACAGAAGCTTGAAACCTTTAAGAAGAATTTGAAAATTATCTTTTAGACTTGCCTATCATGATTTTTTATTTAATCTCGGAATTCGCAAAATAACCAAGTTTTTTACATTGGTTTCATCTAAACATGCTATTTTTGTCCCTATTCGTTACAGTTTAAACGGCAATTCATTTATGTAATTAGGTCTTTCCACCTTTCCGTGGAAAGACCTATTGGTTTTCTTCTGATTATTTTTTTTTTCTTCCGCCTAATTTTTTTCTTGCGGTGTATTTTTGTTTCAAAAGATGTCGCTTAGTTTTTTGGTATATGATATCATACAGTCTATACGCTTTTGAAACTGACCCTGTTTAACCGAACACTTTTCTTTGTAAGAGTTATCTCCCCAAACACTGTTTTTCTTGTTATGAGATCTCCTCTGCAACCGTAAAAGAAAGCGACAAATTTATTTTTCCAAATTGCTCGTTATATCCTCAGGATGTTAGGTTTTATTTAGACCGAAGCTTTACGAAGACTCCATATGAGAGTTATTTCCCCTTTTGTATTTGATATATGTGAAATGTATTTGTAACTGGAAAACCATAAGTGATAGAGGCCTAGGGTCTTTTGATTTGAAGTACTTGGTCCATAAAAATGAAAATGAGGTCAAGGTCAAAGGTCAAGGTCATGTTAAAAATTTTGATTTTGGCTTGTTATCACTAATTTTCAGAAATCTTATAAGATATCGACAAATTTTTTTACAGAATTGTTAGTTGCGACATGTCGTAACACGTAAATTTGAGTTGAAAAGGTACGGAGACATTAAATGGGAGTTTTCCCCCCTTTTATATCTTATGTTAGTTGTATGGTAATATAACTCATTAACAATATAAAGTAGAGGCTAGAGTCTTTTGATTTGAGGTCCTTGGTTGATGACCTTGAAATTGAGCTCAAGGTCATAGGTTAATTTAACGTTCTAGATTTTGACCTTTACGTTTTCCTCATATGTGTACATGATAAAGCCATGGGACTTTTTGCAAAAGATTGCAAGCAATGTGACCTTGAAAAAGCCAACCGGAAGTGACCTTTTGTAAGCCTGAAGTAGCCTTTTTTTGTACTTAATTAATGTAAAAGTATATAGAACCATATAATTTTGGAATCAGTGTCAAGTAAACTATCAAATAATACCGGGAGTAACATCTTTTAAACCGGAAGTACAAAAATATCTCCCTTATTTATATCTTTTTGTATAGAAATCATTTATTTTTGGAATCAGCGTACAATAAGCTGTCATTTGACGCGGAAATTGACATTTAAAACAAAATTTTAATGATTTCATATCAAAATAGATCCTTACTGGTGGAAAGACCTTCAATTGTTCTCTGAACAATTGGTTTTTAATTCTTTATTGTTTTTGTGTCATATGTTAGTTTGTTAATTGACATGATTATTTTTTATTATGTAAAGCGCTTTCTGTTATTTCTCTTTAAATATTGTATGATAGAATTATAAATAAATAAGTGTATCGATGACGTTTTATAATTTTACAAATGCACGCGATTAAATTATACACTCTTCCTTACTCTCACTTGGTCAATGCCAAATCTGATCGACTGAATATCAGATTGATCATGTTGATAATGAATCGAATTACAATAATGAAATATGAAAAATAGTCTTTTGTTCAAAACTAGGTAGTCTACATGCATTCATTAGCTTAGTAAATGTGTCTTTTTGATGTTAATAATTATTTCTAGTTAAGGTTATTTCTTTACATTATCTGTTATTTATATCGAGCACCACAGACTAGAAATATACAAATATGTTCACGGTTTTATTAGTTTTATCTAGTTATTATTAGTTACTTTTTTATTTTAGCTATTGTTATAAATAGGATGCAGACCTTAACAATGTACAGTACAACCTGTGACTTCCTCTTAGTTATGTCCACCCTCTTGTATGGTCACTATTGAATGGTGGCCATTTATTGGGGTATTCAATCTTGAGATGTTGGCCATTTATTGGGGTCATAAAACATAGGTTGATGTTTTATCTAATTATGTCACCTGTTGAAATCAATCAGGGTTGAAGTTTTCAGCTAGTATGTTTCATTAAAATTTACCTGTACAGGTAACTCAGGTTTCTTCTCAAATTGACATTTCACCTTTTCTTGAAAATGTAGAATAGAATGTTTGTTTTAGTCTTTGTTAATTCATATCATTTGTTGATTTTTCTGTCTTTAAATTTACATATTTTCCTTTTTTTCTAATGTTTTTAATTTTTTAATTTATTATTATTTTTTATTTGTTTTTTTTTTGCTTCTTATTCTTTTAATTTCTTCTTGGAAAGAATCTTGAGTAGAAATGACAAAAATTCAAAGATAAGTTATTGACTAGCATTTGAAAACAAAAGAGAGAATCCTTTTAATAATTATTCTTTCAGTAAAAAAAAAAGTTATTGTACATGATGTACATGGTATTCTATTGTTCGTTTGCATTATTAAATGAATTATTATTAATTATAACTTATAATCATGCAAATGATATGTTCAAAGGAACCATGAAGCAAGTAATTTAACAAGCCAGTTTATTCACAAATTTAAATTATCAATATCATGAATATCAATCTTTTTACAATAAATTTTGTTAACAAAGTTGTAAAATCTATTATCATGATTATTATTCAGGAAAACTACAAATATCATTATATGGTATAGGAATAAACTATTTTTGTTTGTCTTTGATATTTTCAAATCTCAAAAGGAGTTTTGCATGAAGAATCACTAAAAAGACTTACAAAGAAATTATTTAAAGAAAAAATTGTCTTGCTTTTTGAAACAATTGTAAACTTATCAAATATATCTTCAGTTTGGCTAATTTTGTCAGTTAACAGGCAAAATTTGTCTCCAGAAAAATAAAGTACACTTCTATATAGATTGTGACATTTTTATACTAAAAGTAGTCTATTAATTAAATCACTTTTTGTTCTGTGTATTATATTATCTTAGTATACATTTGCAAAGAATATTTCACTCAACTCAGGCCTTTTAGATAAAGTTAATAATTGCAGGGACTTGAATGAATTAGATTCTTTAAAGCCCTTGATTAAAAATGAAATTTAGGAAAAAAAATAAGAATATTTTTGAAAAAAAAATAAAAACTTATGATGAAAACAGTAAACTCAAATGCTTCACTAAGTAAAGAATTAGTGGTCATAATTTAGAAATAGAAAATGGTGAATAAAAATTCCTATAAAGGATAGAATTGTTTGTAAAATTAACAAAACAATTTAGAGATAATCTATTTGAAAATTTTTTACCTTCTCATTCTCATAATAATGTCTCTGACCAGTTTATGAATAAAATCTTGAATCTCATGAATAAAATCTTAACCAATAACAAAAAGTAAAAGAAATGCTAAACCTCTATAACATGGAACATGTTTAAAATATTGGCCCCTTTATAAAAGAAAGTCATTAGAACTGAGGGCAGAAATCTGATAACTTTTTTCCATGTGTTTTGATTTCTTATAGAATTGTTATTTCTTTGCATTATAATGTTTGTTTTGGGTTTTTTTATGTCAGAAACTTGATCAAATTGTAATATGTTTATATGACAATAAAAAAATTATCAAATTTTTCTGTAATGAATATTTTGAATATACATGTATTTATTCAATAGAGTAATAATGAATTGCCTAAATTTTATTTAGAATAAGTCCTAAAGATAATCTTAAACATTTGTTAAACAATGTTAAATGCAGTAAGTAAAACAATTTTGATTTTAGAAAATTAATTTGAGAAACACCTTTTCAATGGAAAAAGGCAGGCGTTTTGAAAGTTTGCATTATATTAGAAGATGATATTCATTTATTATTCACTTGCCAAAAAATACATGTAAAAAATAACTTAAATTGATAGAATTATTTAAAAGTTATAGAATCAAAACAAACATTTGCAAACAGTCATGAGAAAATTTTTACAAAAAAAAAGTTAGGAAGCTATATGTTCAACTAGTTTTATTATTTCAATTATTTTAGAATTTTCTTGTCATTATCACAGTTATTAAATTTGACAAACCAAAAAGTGAAATATTTTTCCTGAGACACTTTACCTGTAAGTTATGTAATTTTAACACTTCAATGCAGTCATGATTTCTCTTTATCCTTGACTAGTTTTTGATTAATACCTTGTGTATTAATTAAGCAGCAGGGGGTATAATGATGGACATTTAGGGCCATCATGGTGACCATATTTTTTATGGCCACCATTAATAAGATAATGTCACAGGTAGTACTGTACCATCTTGACCGTTATACTGCATGACTTATTTGAAAATGTAAATTGTATGCATGTTTTTATTTATTATTTGTACTACAACGGACTATGCCATATTGTAAGGGCGTTTATGAAATAAATTTATCTAAATATTTAATAATTAATATTAAAAAAAGTGCCCAAATGTAAAAAGCACAATATCATGGTTGAGTTCTTTGTCATCAATTATACCTTTTCATGAATGCTGTTTACAATATACAGCTAAACCATCTTCGTTTCTTGTACAAATATTTTTATTTTTACAAAGAATAGAAATTTGTTCAAACCCTTCAATGTTTTTAAGATACATTCTTGTAACCAGGTTTTACAAACAAATAAAGTTCTATTTGCCTATAAGATTTAAAAAGTCATTATCTTCATAAACTGATGTTCGGCTTTTGATATTTCAACATAAACATTTTAATGTCTTAGATTGCTCCCTGGAGATGTCATTTGATTCATACTCTTTACCACTAACACATGTTAGGGTTTTAAAGAAACAGAACTATATCGAACTAGACTTATTACCGGGTTTGTACTAACATGAGAAACACGACGGGTGCCACATGTGGAGTAGGATCTACTTACCCTTCCGGAACACCTGAGATCCCCCTCCCCGATTTTTGGTGGGGTTCGTGTTGCTCAGTCTTTAGTTTTCTATGTTGTGTTTTGAGTACTGATGTTTGTCGGTTGGTCTTTTTCTTTTTTAGCCATGGCGTTGTCAGTTTGAATGTCCCTTTTGTATTTTTCGCCTCTATTCTATTGATAGATGTAAATGACATTGTAACAAACTTCAGTTATTTATTTATGTATATTTATTTCACATAGGATTATATTTTAAGTTAGGGCTTATTTTTGCTAACACCGGACTATATAGTCAAGCAGACCTTTCATGTGTATCACGTGATTAGGCACCCATTGAAATTTCACAGGTGAGTTTCAAATCGGTCGACACATGGCTATTGAGTAAAGCACACTTTTGTGCTGAGTTAAGAGTTGGTAAAAATAGCAGTTGGGTATTAGAATTGTCAGTTCAGGACAAGGATATCCTAAGGCTTATTATTACAACACTCCCGGTTTTTGTGTGCGTATAGCACGTATGAAATAACGTCGACTGGTCGGTGATAATGGTGATAGAGATACAAATGGTGTCATTGGTTATATAGTATCAACTTGATGGTTGCTAATAAAAATTACAATGTTTGGAGTCGGTGAATAATATCCGTTAGAAATATACAAAAAGTCCGTTAAAATATATGTCAAAGGAATCATGCAGTCGGGGAAATATTGTGCAGTTTCAAGTCGTCATGGCTCATTGAAGTTATCATTGCAGTAAAATTATATAATCTAGTGTTCTTTTCATCAATTTAAAATCAACCACAAATGTGTGCAAATAGCTATTTTCTGTCCGTTTAATATTAAAAGAAATCCAAGGGGAACAACCCAAAATTATACTACAGTACGTGCAACGTTCAACATTACTGGGAAGTGTGCAGAGTTGACGGAGGTGTGCAGACTGAAATCGTTTAATTTCATTTTGTTTATTTCATAACATTATATTTAGTTCTGTTTCGTGTGTTTTGTATTTTGTTACATTTGTGTTTATTCATTTCATTGCTTCATTTATGTTGATTTACTTTACTTTAGTTTTGTTTATTAAATCAGTTTTGTATAACATTGGCCACTTGACAATCCAAAGACCGTACATCGTTACAGACACACAGGAAATTACGCACTTGAAAACGTTTTCAGTTGTATTTCAAAAATTAAATACAATTTATTCGGACAAAATACAAATGTGATCATAAAATGAATATGTGAACAGTCCGTGGAGTGCCCATGTACATATAAAACAAATCAAAATAAAAATAAAAAAGTGTTGCAATAAAAAGACGACAAAGTAATTGCTGAATATTAAATATAAATGTTAAGCAACTTTTCAGGTGGAAAAAAAACCAACTTAAGATATTGAATAGGTTTCCAATTTATTTCACAGGTTGTTTTTCTCGTCACTGATCTCGACTGATTTGACTGAATGGTATTCTACATTACTCGTTGGTTGATTTCTGATTATTTTACCTGTTGTGTTTTGGCTTACATTATAATTTATATTACCACGTGAAGACTGTTTGAATTTTCTGTAATAAATGAATCCCAGAATCGACACCACAACAACAACAATGATTGCACTAACTACTACCGCTTTGACGATTCTTGTATAACTAACATCCTACAAACAA
This sequence comes from Mytilus californianus, assembly GCF_021869535.1. Taxonomy (NCBI): domain Eukaryota; kingdom Metazoa; phylum Mollusca; class Bivalvia; order Mytilida; family Mytilidae; genus Mytilus; species Mytilus californianus. The sequence goes on from NW_026262745.1 coordinate 6,169,255, forward strand.
GTGTGCATATTTGAAAATACAAAAAAAAGTAAATTTAAATGCTACAAATTAACTTAGGTTATGTAAAAGGTGTTGCAATATAATTTACTATATGTTGGAGACACTAAGGGCAATGTAAAGCTTCGCAAAACGTTTACATATACAGCCCTGATATTCATGAATGTTTTGTTAAAATAGCAGCAGAAAAGTGAATTATATATAAAACACAATTGCATAGTTTTTAATACAAAAGCCTCAAATGTTGACCATTTCGATCAAGTTAGACTGCCACTGTTTTTTTTAAATGTTAAAAGTTCTAAATGCCGTAAGATTTATAACATTAGTTATTGGTGGATATAAATTTAGAACAGTGATGATGCTCTAAAAGTCAAACATACAACAACACAAATAAGTATGATTTTTTGCACTGGGCGTTTGTGTACATTTTTTCTCGACCAGTATGAATGTTGTGATGCGTTCAGGACATTCCCATTTTTACAAGTTTGTTTGTGTGATAATTTTTGAATCAATAAAAACTTAAGGTAAGACATTAAAACATTTATAATGGTTTACCTTTTCACATTTTCTGACAAATCATCGTCTTTCAACAATGTAAAAATCTGTATCAATGCGTAATGTTTGTAGACAATTTCGTCTTAAAACTTTTTGTCTTTCCTTTTTGTTCTTCTAATTTCTATTGTCCCTTTCATCCGTAGAACTATGGATAATAGAATAATTTTATTCACTCCCTTTGAATTCAAGGTTCAAACAAAACCTACCTTTTGTAAATATGGTTACTGTAGTTTTCGATATTTTTGGTCATCTTCTATCATATTTTAGGTTGAAAAGAACAAGATCATACTATTTTCTAGAAATTCAAATCATTATTTTACCGTTTTGTCTTTGTCCTTTATGGAAACATCAGTGTCATAAGATTCCATTGGTGTGACAATTTCTCCACCTGATAATTCTATTTTACACAATGCTATGTAGCCATCAGTGTCAACAGCAGCAAGAATGACTGAGGGTGTACAGCAATTTCCTCTGTATTAAAATGAAGAAATATGTTTAATCAATATGACACACAATAGCTACCAATCATTGCTAACGTCGACAATTTGGTTTCTTGAATTGGATCTTACATTCTAATGTTTAAATACGATTAGAGGTTTTATTTTCTATAATGCTCCCTATTCATGTATATCTACTTCATTGTTATCTGTAAATTGAATTTCATTTAAATTTATTGTAACAATTCGGCGATTATTGATTAATCTTATGCACTTTCATTTGTGACTCTCTTGCGGTTTGCAATACTTTATCTTATAGTTAAATGTATATTTATTTATTTGTTATGGTGTGCAAATAGTAAAATAACAAAAGTACCGAACTCCAAGAGAAATTCAAAACGCAAAGTCCCTTAACTAATGGCAAATTCAAAAACTGTAACACATCAAACGAATGGAAAACAACTAAGAGCAAATTCATCTCAGAATTTGTAAAATATAGTACAATGTTATCAATTATAATAACGCCTGTCGTACTTCTCCTCTATATAAGAGACTAAAATCAATACAATTTTGGACTTAATTATGCATTATACCAATATAATTTTCTTCCACACAAATAAACATAATATCTAACGCTAACAACTAACCCAAACGTTTTATTTAGTTTACTGTTTTTTTAATGTTTTAAACAATAAATCAAACACTTAAGGCATTCTCTGCTTAGATATTTAATGTATATATTATGTGACGCTGTGTGAGTCTTGGTCTAAGTTAAACAAAACATACCTGATACTAATATTCACAGGACCATGCCTCAGACAAGAAATATCATCAAATAACAATTCGGTTGCTGATCCAACAGATGAAGTAACATTTTCTAACTCAGTTCCTTTGAATGTAATATCGGCATCTACGAACCAGTCATATTTATGGCATTGTGCTGTATTCAACGAAGAACGATTACAAGTTCCATTCAATGATACAATTGTACACACTGGTCTTTCAATGTCAGTCATTTTCAAAGATAAATTTACACATATGCGTAAAATAAAGTTATCTCGTCAAAGCATGCTTAGATTTCAGTTAATTGTTTGTCCCCATTCTAACTGCGAAATCGGAATACATGATTAAAAAAATATAATACGACTTATGGTACGTATACACGTACTATACAGGAGAAAGTGTATAATAATAAGGTCTTTCCACTTTTCCGTGGAAAGACCTTCTGAGTTTATGATATTTTTTCCGACACTTTTGTTTTTGAAATGTCGCTTTTGTTTCGCAACATGTTGGTAAGATATTTCGTGTATGATATCAAACAGTTTTTGCGTTTCGGAACTCACCCTTTTTAACGAAAAAAAATTCCATATTGGAGTTATCTTCACGTAAACTGTTTTTATATAGCTTCTCAGAAAGCGTGAAAGTTATCGTTTGAATTTATCTGCAAAATGTTCGTCCCTTTTCTTGGGATGATCTGTTACATTTGAACAGAAGTGGACCGGTTAGATCTAATAAGTGTTATTTCCCTTTTTCGTGTTTGTCATGAGTGGTATTTCGTGTAGCACATAAACCTAGAGGCTTTTGATATGAGGTCCTTGTTCAAAAAGCAGGAAATTTATGTCAAGTTCAAATATCAAGGTCATCTTTTAAATTTTGAATTTTGTTTGTTTTTCGCAACTCCTTATAAACAGTAAAAATTATCTACAAATGTTTTTCGCAAAACTGTAAGTTGCGACATGACGCTACTCCAAATTGGGTCGAAGTGTTCTCGTGACTTTGTATGGTACTTTTCACCCCTTAAATATTCAAGATAAGCTGTTGTGTTGGATACTTTTAACCATATATATTATTTATATGAGGTCTTTTGAGATGAGATCTACCTCCCCAGCAGTGGGACAGGATCTAATGGTTGTAAATAAACTCATCAACAGGATTATAATTTAGTACGCCAGACGAGCATTTCGTCTACAAAAGACTCCTCAGTGAAATTTGTCAACGGCGAATTTCAGGAAAGTATGCTTAAACCTCATACACTGCGTTTTTTATACTTACGAGAACAGTTTTCGAAATGCTTCGAGTTATTTCTGATGTCTTACACAGGTACACTGTAATGCTTAATTTCCTACAATTATTGATAAATTAATTAGTAATTCCTTTATTTATATAATATATATGTATTTCATTCATCCATAAATATCTTTGTTGATTATATCTTCCTAATAAACGCATAAGTATTGTAATAGAAAGATACATTGTAGCAAATGTATTTAATTAACACTGAATTTCATTTCATTCATCAATGATACCTTTGTCGGTTGATTTCATTAATGTTTATCTTTGAAGAAGTGAGCCGGATTTGACCATATTGTATTTCCTCCATTCACACCTTACTAGTGAATCACATTAAATATGACTTTTATGGTTCAAGAATGTTTTTAAAATATTAAAATGGGGAATTAAATACTGAAAGATTCATGATTATAATTTTTTTTGCCAAACGTAGGTTTCGCCTGCATAAGACTCATTAGTGGCTCTAGATTAAAAACAAGTTGAAGTCAAATGCAATCCGAAAAATTTTGGTAAATGTAGGTGAAAGTAGTTTATCGCTGCTCAAACTTCATAAATCAATTATGAAATGACAAATAAAGGTAACAACCAAAAAATAAGAAAATTTTGTAAACTTTAACAAAGGGTTGCCCGGTAGCGTCGACAGGTTCAGCGTCTACTGCTATGAATGCATCACCGCCATACGAATCGACAATTAGCCATCATCAGAAACAGGACACATTCGGTAAAATTACAGATCAGATAACTTTACTGTTATCTAAAGTTCTAAGACCGCGAAAACATGTCGCTAGTGAATTGGGACACCGACATATCGTATCGATCAAACAATTCGTGATGGGGACCGAAAAACATATGAAATGTCGATTTCAGTCATTCTGTGATTCGAGCGCCACTGATAAGTTAAATGAGGACAAAACGGGCGTCTGGCGTACAAATTTATAAGACTGATATCTTTGATGAGGTTTTACATATTTCTCGTTGGAAATAATACCACATCTCCTTATTTTTATATTTGTTATAAATTATATTATTATTGTTATCCCTCTTTATATTATGCTTATTTGTTCAATGGAATTTTAAAATCTTAATCAGTATCTTATTTAACGTTTTTATTGATATTCATGAATACATGTGTAAAAGGAGGGGGAAAGGTTCGTGGGGTATAGGTATTCACATTTTATCTGAAATAAAAATTAAGGTTTAAATATAGTTTCTTCTAAATTCTTTGATTGTCAAACTTAATATCAAAAGTATAAATGCCCAGTTCAAATTCAAATTCGAAACAAATCTACTCCCTGACTGAAGCTATGGGAAAGTTTTTTTTTTCATCTAAAGGAAGGAACAGTTTTTTGTTGTTTATCCAAAACAAATTCATCTTGAAATTGTAAGAGGGAGTTAGTAAGGCATGTACCACGTATAGGGTGTTTAGCCAAACATTATTAACAATATTGCAAAATGAACTTGTCCGTTGATAAATACAGAAATTATTAAGAAGCGAAGGTTAAAACTCCTTCAGGCAAAGATGACCTTAGATAAATTTGGTTATTGTATTTATTCCCGTCAAATAGCTCCTAAACAAATTACCTATTTATAATCCGTAGCGTTCAAATGTTTTGGTCTGAGATCCTGATGAAGGAACATCCAGAAAAGCTGTTCGGGCGAACGAAATTTATAAAGTGTTGTTTTCAGTGACCTACCTCACATTTTATATTAAAACAAAACTCATTGAAATCAAACTTTCGGCAAGATGTTCACGTGTTTATGTTTTGCAAGATGCAAGATTTCTAGTTTGAAATTGTAGGAAATAGAAGGGGTGGCGGGGCAATACAATACAAATTTAGCAAAAACTATTGAAATACAGATAAACGTCTTTTTTTTTGGTCATCATTCAAAAAATCTTATTGCTTTCAATATGCATACTGTTAAGTAGAAATGTGGAATTAAAACTGCACTACCCTTCAGTCTGATTAATATTGAACAGTTCCTGTCTAGTCTAGGTAGTTCTTTTTTCATTTCTTTCCTCTTAGGTTTAATGCGCAGTTATTCCAAGATGTTTACCTAAATGATTGATTGATTGCTTGATTGGTGTTTTACGCCACTTTCAGCACTATTAATCACAAGGAGTATTCCACTCACCATATAAAATTTGAATAATATTCTATACTTTTCTACACAAAAACACATACACACTAAAACAGTTTAGAACTTACCACATGCACCTAAATACATTTTTCAACTACAAAGAGCCCCCAAGGGTGACTGGGGAATAGAAGTATGGTCACCATTGGTCTTCCTCCGACCGGCAGTAAAACCCTTGCTGAAGTGGGGCGTCCGTTTGGCTGTGCGGGATGTACAAATTTGCAGCCACGTCCGGTCAGAATGGGGACGTTAAATCCGATGCCTCGTGTAAAGAGTGTGCCACGCTCTTTGCACGTTAAGAACCCTTGCAACAACTCTTTGAGGGGTCCGTAGGTGACCTGTTGCAAGGCTAAATTTCTGTCCCTATCCAATATTCCCTCATTTCCCGTGACAGTCTAAATTTCGCCAACCTTAAACCCGGACGCCCCTATTACAGAACCTACCTATTGTATTTATTGTTAATTTGTTCTCGTCCTGAATATGCATGAAATATTTGCCACTGGACGTTAAGCAACCAACAATCAATCAATCAACTGCAAAGATAACATTTGGTCTCAACCTTTGCGTGAAAGAAGCTTTTCAATTGAATTTCTATGAAGTATTTTTCCTATTGTTGTACCTGTATTGGTTTTATCATAATATTCATTAAAGGCTAATAATGAGACAATAACTCTTAATAAACCAATGTAAAAAATTGTATATAAAACAGGAGTAAACATACAAGATAACAGATGATGAGGTAGGCTTCAAGGTAAACGATCCATTACTTATATCACCCGCGACAACTGTATGCTGTCTCCTTATTGGTAATACTGTAGCAGTAGAGTCGTCTGTAATCGCTACTTCATATGTTTCATTAATTGTTCCTGTATTTTCCACTTCATAATATACTAACATTTCTTTTCCTATAACTGCACCTATTTTGATATATGAATTAGATAATGTAATGTGAATGTTTCTAAACATTACTATAGTAAGATAATGTAAAATTAAATCCGATGACATGGTATGCATGTTACTGTGATTGGTTGATGTCCACAATGGCATCTATACATCATGATTAAAGGTTATATTTACGTAACGCTAAGTCAATACAATCTCTGATATTACCAATAATGCATACAAACACACAAGCTCCTTTACAATATACATTATATATTTCAATCGACATGATACTATGCAACACATTTAAACAAAATAAGGATATATCAAATAAGTAGGAAATGAAAACTGTCTTTCATCTTACAGACATTCAATTATTTAGTTTTAGGTATAGATAATTGCGTTAAAACAAATGCACTAGATAAGAACGTTTAAAAAAGTAACAGCGTTTCAATCTGTTCATTCTTATCGAGAAACTACTGCAATACGTATATATAGGAAAGGGAATGATGTTTTATACTGATAAATCAAATTTTTGTAACTTTTTATCGAAACTATCCATTGAACTTGGAATCAAGGGTTTCACAAATACGTCTATGTCTGTGTCATACCTTGCCTTTTAGTAAAAATCTACAGTGTAAAACAAAATTTAAGACAAAAAAATATTTTAACCTTCAATATTGATGTAAAAAAAACTCAACCTGCATCTTCGATGGGGTATATAACTTTTACATATTACAATGTTTGATTGATTGAAGATTTCTGGTAAAATTAATGTCACCATTCCCAAACGTTCAGCAGATACCGTAATAACTCGACTGAATTGAACAAAATAACTTCCTCGCCGATTCTTCAAAATACAATGTATATTAATTTTGCCCTTTTTCGAAGCTGAAGACTAATCACGAGTTCTTCAATGAATGTCATATGCATAACAACATATTTGGTTACCTTTCCGGAACACCTGAGTTCACCCACGTTTGTTTGATTTTTTATGTAATGTTTTGCGGAATTTCTTTTTGCGTGTTTGTCAAATTTCTATTTGGTTTCATGCCGTCTCTAATTTCTTTGACTAATAATTAAATATTACTCGGAATCATAAATTGTGCGCACTAAAATGATATCATATGTTTTTCGAGAACCTCCTAAATGGTCATGATGATAATCAACTGCGGCTTTAAGATAAATGATAAGAAACGTGATCATGAAAGAGAGGCGAACGATACCAAAGGGACATTCAAATTCATAAGTCGAAAATAAACTGACAACGCCATGGCAAAAAAAAATCAAAAGACAAACAGTACACAAATTACAATATAGAAAACTATAGATTGAGCAACACGAACCCAACCAGAAAACCGGTGAGGGGTCTCAGGTGCTCCGGAAGGGTAAGCAGATCCTGTTCCACATATGGCACCCGTCGTGTTGCCATGTTAGTACAAATATTACCAAGCCAGGAGTCTGTAATCCAGTGGTTTTCATTAGTTGCTGTCTTTCATAATTATTTCGTGTTTTGTGTTGGCATAATAACTTTCGTTTTGTATCAATCTATCTGCATCAGATGCGCGTTTCGACAATAAATGTAACTTCAGTGATGATCGAGGTCAAACTATTTGGAAATTCAGAAATGAAGAGCTGATAAAATCAAAAATGACAAAACGAGTAGCCAAAGCCGGACAAGAATTCAGAGCTTCTACGAGGGAGGTATATTCCTTAATTTAGAATAATTCCCAAAATGTTGTAACAGCAAAGTTCAATAACACAATATCCTATTTGCATGCCAGTATCGAAGTCCTGACTACTGGGATGGTGACACTTATGGGAACTTACAATCAACCAGCAGAAATATTGTCACAGTAGACGTAATAATATTAACGATACTAATTTTACTACACTTTAGGCGCATTTCGACAATAAATGTCTCTTTAGTGATGTTCGAAGTAAACAAATTTGAAAATCCACAACTAATTCAAAACAGATTACGTCTTTGGTTTTCTCTTTTGAATAGATTCTCTTTTCGCATCTCGGTGGCTTTTTGTATTTAGCTTACTTCACGACTTGTTCACTGGAGAAGATGAGCTTTAGGGATTTTAAGCAACGTTGAACTGATTAGAAAAATAATCATATCCAAGCAAATGATCAAGACTGATAAATCTTTTACACGTTCATGTACGTGAGTTCCTTCTAAATTGTATGGAACAAAAACTATATGATCAATCTAAGAAGAATCATACTAAATAAAACTAATTCTGAAAGGTGTAGTTGCTAGGACGCTAATATAATATACACTAGTTTGTAAACATATTAAAGCATACAGACTTTGCCAGTTTACATCGTTTGTCCGTTTTGCTTTTAAAATCATTTCTATATTTCTATAAAAATAAAAAGATCGTATTACTCACTTTCAAGAGAAACTATTCTAAACTTGACGTTGGTTGGTTTAAATACTACGGAATTTTTTCTGGTAAAGATCAATCCATTGTTATCTGTCCCGTTTAGCTTTAACTGGAAAAACTAAAACGAAAACTAAATACTAACACACGCATTTACTGAATGCCCATGTGAATATGAAATAAGCTTCACAAAAGGGGAAAATGATGTGTGTCATAACAGTCTAAAATTGTAGCAATATGCTACAATTGACATGTTTTCCGGTGAAATAAACATAAGATTTGATTGTGTCTGTCGATACATGCAAAGATCGATTTTCATTTAAAAGATGATTTTCTCATGTCATACTCTATGAAATATCTTTACACCGAGCGCCAGTAACTTATTGCCTGTTTCCAAATGTTATGCCTTTTCATGTCAAAATGAGCATAGCACATGACTTGGCAGAAATATTTCGATTTTGATAGAAGTCAATAGCGCTGAAAGTGGCGTCAAACACCTAAGATCAATCAAATCAATCATTTCACATCGTAGACTTTGAATGCGAATCTGAATGCATGACCAAACAGCTTTAATCAATTCAGATAAAGTGTTCATCTGGCTCTCGCTTTACCCATTTACTGCCATAGTTCTTTACTGCATCCATCAGTAGATTTGCTTTAAGTTTTTGTCTGATACATTCATATTTTTAAATTCTATATTGAAAAAAAAATGCAATCTTTTAATTCACTTCGTAAGGAATGTTCATTGCATATCAGCGGTAAAAAACATTCACGTAACCCTGTACATATAGCGTGAACTGTTCATGCTTACTGCAAGTGTGTGATCGATACTGCTTGTATAAATGTATAAATCAGTAGATATGTATGATTGTCAAGAGACAACTATCCACCAGTGTCTAAATGCATGGATTTAAGCATCAAAAAGTCGTACAATGAACAAAACCCTGCTGTTCAATCGGCTATAAAAGGCGCCCCAGATAACAAAATTCGAAACCATTCAAACCAAAAAACTAACGGCCTGATTTACAAGAAAACAATAAACGAAAAACAAATATGGCAGATAGGAACCAACTTTGAACGTTTATTGAAATCTACACATGACTAAATTAAATCATTTTTCAACCATTTTAAGATCAGTTCATTACAAAATTACAACTATCTATTTATTTGTTTATAACTGGTTTGGAGTAGTGAATATGGCGGCACATCTTACTGTCATAAAGTATGTTGTCTGAATAGTATGAACATTAAACAATGCATTGCCAAACATATCAGTAAGGATAAAATCATTACAAGTCCCGTTTTCTCCAAGGTTATAAATGTTAACATAAAATGTATAGTTCTTTCCTACAAATTGAAGAAAAAATGTTTAGCAAATCAAAAAATAAATTCTGATAATGTGTCTTTACATTATGGAAACAATAATATTATTACCATTTTCCAAACCTAATTGCTTTGAACTTTGTAATAACGATTTACGTATTATATAGATATTTACGAATTGTATAACTATCTTCCTAGTTTTACCTTTCTGCATATATTTTGCTGTTCACCAATGAATGACAGTGAATAGAAGATGTAAACGTTAGTGAAGAAATAGTTATAAAGAAGTTTGTAATCAAAACAAAAAATGTATGCATACATTTATATTACAGAAAAAACAATTATCAAAAAAAAATTAAAATCACAAAAATACTGAACTCCGAGGAAAATTCAATCGGAAAGTCCCTAATAACATGGCAAAATCAAATGACAAAACACATCAAACGAATGGACAACAACTGTCATATTCCTGACTTGGTACAGGCATTTTCAAATGTAGAAAATGGTGGATTGAATCTAGTTTTATAGCGCTAAACCTCTCACTTGTACGACAGTCTCATCAAATTCCGTTATATTTACAACGATGCGTGAACAAAACAGACATAATAAATAAAATAGTCAAAATATGGGTACAGCAGTCATCACTGTGTTACAATATCAAAACAAACAATCATTTACAAAAAAGCACAAACGCATCTATCAAATTAAAAACCACATTCATTGCTTCGCGTGTCTGACGTCAGAAATGTAAACGTCACATAAGAAGAAATTTTGTCGTTCAATGTTTATTCAAAACAATTTTATAATTTCACATGGGGAATGTTGGTATACAGGGTTAAAAAATCAAAAGTTATGTTAGAATTAATTTCAGAAATAGACCAAGATTTTAAATTGTCCAGAAGTTCTTTAGAATTTTTAAGAATCCACATATGGTTAATACCACTACGCGAGTAAAATAAATTTGTCGTTTGTCGTTCAAAGTATTTTCAAATTTATAATAGAACAATTACATAATGACATATAATAGAACAATAACATAATGACGGGATCTTTTAAAGTACAGACCTCTTTGTCCATATTAACAGACATAAAATGTATATTTAATATTGAATTGTGTAACATTTGTCATTTCGGGACCTTTTATAGCTAACTTTGCGGTATGGGCTTTGCTCACTGTTGAAGGCTATACAGTGACCTATAATTGTTAATTTCTGGGTCCTTTGGTCTCTTGTGGAGTGTTGTCTCATACCACATAATCTTTTTTATATATGTTAAGGACGAGAACAAGTTAAAGATAGATACAATAGGTAGGTCTTACAATAGAGGCCGTCCGGGATGAAGGTCGGGGAAATTTGGACTGCCACGGGAAATTGATGATAAATTGGATAGAGATTGAAATTTAGCCTTGTCACAGGCCACCTATTGAACAAAGGGTTGTTGCAAGGGTTCTTAACGTCCCCATTCTGACCGGAAATGGATGCGTACTTGATAAATCCCGCACGGCCCAATGGACGCCCCACTTTGCCTAGGGTTTTAGTGGAGGAAGACCAATGGAGACCAAATTTCTATTCCCCAGTCACCCTTGGGGGTCTTGAAATTTAGATTCTAGGTACTGACATTGTTTATCATCTTAATTACGTGTTATAGTGCTATTTTTAATTGTCTTTGTATATTGTTAACCTTTACTCAATGTTATTAGTTAATTATTTTTTAGTTATATACTTTTGGCGTGGCTACGTATTTATACATACCGCCATTGTGTTATCGTGCTATGGTCAATTTGTACTCTTTCCTTTAATTTTCTAGCTATAAAACCATGTTTAATCAACCATTTTCTACATAAGGAAATGCTTGTACCAAGTCAAGAATATGACAGTTCTTATCAATTCGTTTGATGTGTTTGAGATTTAGATTTTGCCATTTGCTAAAGGACTGTCCGTTTTCAATTTTACTCGGTATTTTTGTTATTTTCTTCTTTTTTTTCGTTATAGGAGCGATATGTATGTCTTGATTGCCACTCATATTTCATCTGAAATAAGCTAACTAAGTTCCTTCCTCTAGCTCACTATGCATGCTGCTGACTATATAATAATACAGAATTGATAGTCTGGTCAATATATTTTCACATAATATTTGTAAAGACTTCCAAGAACAATTTCGATAACTGGAGACGTTTATTTCATTTCAAACATGAATGACAATTGTTAAGAAATAAAATCAGTTACGGATTTCATTATTTCCAGTTACGTATATGATCGAAAATTTATTTACTTCAGTTACCCATATCATCGCGATATTTTCGACGGTTTTTTTCTCCATTCAGCGGTGGAACTATGAAAAAACACTTAGCATTTCAGTTTCAAATTTAGTATTACGTTCAAAAAGACACAAAATACCGAAAAATAATACACATTTATTATAAAATAAACAAAAGAAATATTGATCAGAAACATTGTCCGCCATCATTGGATATACGTAACTGCAGTTATGGATATCACATATACCCTAGTGGTATTGGCAGAACTGCAAATTCATTTTACATTTATAAACAAATTAGGACAAAGGTACGGGAATGCGCGATGTACAATTATTTCATAACTACAAGGAATATTATAAATCAAATATTTATTTTTCAAATCAACTCAAATGCACAGAGCTAGCATACACAGTAGATTGATTTTATAAACACGCTGAAGTCCTCCCTCGGAAATAGTTTAATAATCTTCTAAAATACTAATAAATGTAAATTATTATTCGGAAAGAGTAAGTCGGCTTCACCTTGTACATTTTGGTGTGATTTGGTTGCAGATTTGTCCTGATAACGTATGAAAACAAAAATAAATGATTTAGCATATCGGTAAAGAATCTAGCTATCATTTTCATATTTTCGACGGCCGGCTAAATATTGATTTAAGTGCTGTTATAACGTTAAAGCAAGTGCACGTTTTACTTGTATCTTGTATTGTATTATTGTCGCAATAGTCAATATCATTGTAATATATTCTTTATTCCAAAAGCAATACAGCTTATAGGTATCAAGTACAATTAATATTACATTAAATGTAGTAAGCATCACATAGTACAATATATAGTAATTCAATTCATACAATATAATAAACAAATCTAGGAGCATTATATCAATTAACATATTAATTTATCTTGAAGTATGATATACACATTCAACGACTATGGATTATTTTGGCAATACATAAATACTTCCCAAAATTAGTAAGTTCTTTTATATTACGAACTGCCAACAGATAAAAATTGTATAAGTTTAAATACTGATGGATTTCTCCAATAATAAGGTTTGATATACTTCATACGAATATCTTTATTTTCAATACATTCCAAAATAAAATTATATTTATCCTCAACAGAATTACAGTTGCACATATTACATATTCTAGCGTTTGTGTTTATATTTAAAAACCTTCCAGTTTCAATGTTCAAGTTATGTGCATGTGAACGGTACTTGCTTATTAATGGTTAATATCTCCAATTAACAGGTCTACAAAGATAAAACTGCAAACCATTACTGTCATATATGTATTTGTAAAACTAACATTTCGAAGACTTCTAAAAAAATGACATTGCTTCAGATATAAATCTATCAGTAATATTCACACTATATTGCCTCTTGTAATGATGATTAATCTCCTCGTTACATTGCAGTATAATTAAAGCCGCAGAAAACAATATTCTGCAATACGCCGTACACCGCCCTGCAATTCGCCGTACTAAACACAAAAATGTTGTATCCATATTCTTAAGAAAACATCTTCCTGGTAGAAGATTTCCGGGAATATGAAGTCACATGTCATTATCTTCAAAGTTGAACATCTGGTCAGCAGGGCGACAAAATACGATCGACTTCGAAATTTCAGGTACCAAGTGCATAATTGTAAAGCATAACACACAATCTTTTCTTTATTTTGGTACTTTTTGGCATAAGAAATTAAAAGCATTGTAATATAAGAAAGACATTTCATAAGAGTTAACCTCATCGAAACGATAGAAATGGTTGAAGATAAAAGAAATTCTTACCGTGTTTTTTTGTCACTTTCTTTCCGCTTCGGTGGTACCCAATTTCCGGTGGCGATGATACACAGTTTGTACATATTTACAATTTAATTATAGATATAGTGTTCCTGCTCGAGAGATTCTGTCGTACCTTACAGACTTTCCGTGGTGGACTGGGAATACAATTTTTGGTGTAAATACGTCGGCCACGTGTGCCAAAAGGTTACATAAAATTAGTATGATGACCAATGGTAGCTTGCCTAAAATAAAGTGCAAGCATAAGTCTTGTACCGCCGAACGAAGCGATGCGAAAAAATATTTGGACCTTTTATGCAGAAAATGATCATTTTTCGGTCATTTTTCAGGTATGTCATGCTTATGAAATTCATATTACTCCTTATTAACATGTTTATTTTCAAATATAAAATAAATTTTATAAAACGAGAAGATCAGTCGACAAGTCAACCGAAGCGTTTATCAATAGAAAGGCAATCAATGGACACATGACCAACCCGGGAACAGATAAGACACAAAAGAACAAACAAAAACATTCAATATTGAAAACTAAATACAGATAAAAAACACGAACTCTGAAAAAAAAAATATGGCGACCTCCAGTGCTCCAGAAGGGTAAGCAGGTCCTGCTTCTTGCAAGACACCCGACCGTAGCGTTTCTCACTAAGGTCATTTTCGAATCAAAGGAGAGATTTCTATGACAACAGTATTGAGCCTGTATTATCAAATATTAATACTGCATGTAAGGCTTAAAGTATAGTTAATATCCAAAGTCCATATATCTATTTTTTGCCAAGGCAAATGATCGCAAAACTCTCTCGGTGTCGATATCCATTTTTCTGTGAACATGTATGAGCGCCAACGAAGATAGCCAGTCCTGTACCATGGCTGAACGGAGATAAGTTTTCAGTCATAAGTTTTCAGTCGTCGTAATGCACTAAATGACCGTTCAGTAATTGATGTAGTTACTGGCATTGTAACTTGGATTGACGAGATTGCAAATATTGAAGGATATAGTTCCTTATTTGTCACTGCTACATCAGAGATTTGGGCTTCTCTATAACTTCTGGACCCGATCAGCGTCTCTGCCATCTCTTTACCTCAGAATTGAAGGTTCCTTGATTGTCCGTCAAGTCGTGTCTAAATGTTTCGTATAGTTTGTCTATACACTCTGCTGTCAAAGATTCCAAACGTGCAGGTATAAGATTCTGGCCTTGAAAACGGTCAGAGTTGTCCAGTAAACGTCCTAGGCCTGTGAGTTCTTCAATGAAATAGTCAAGAAAGGAGAAAAACAAGGCTCGCTTCCAATACTGACTTGGAGTATCAGCTGGATAGTTAGCCAAAAAGTTCTGAATTTCCAAATCCAAATTGTTAATGAAACATTAGAATACACTTTCGTTTAAGTACCGAAATACAATTACCACGGGCTTCCCCCAACACGAAACCCCCGCGAGCCGACCGTGTAATGTCAATGCCTGTATTTGCATACACGGTCGTTTATCATATCCCTAGTATAAAAGTATCTGAATAACTTTACTTTTTCTTGTGTTTTTTTTTTAAACAAACGAATATTTGGGCCCACAAATGTTACTTTAGATTTTCAAATCTCGTAAATTTTGTAGAGTTATGAAAAACGGAGTGAAGAGGAAGGTACAGAATGTATGGTTCAAGGAACACCAATGGCTGAGATATTCGGTATCTGAAGATTCTCTATATTGTGCTCCTTGTGTTTTATTTGGAAGGCATGATTCTAAGGAAAAAACTTTTATCAAACCTGTCACCGATTAGAGCAATATTTCAGGATATTTTAAACGTCATGAAAGTAGCGATTCTGGTAATTTTAGGTTTGTCGAAATGGCGCACAATTTCCTTAGGGTAATACGCAATGAAAAACCATTAATCAGTGATACCCTCACTTCCAGTAGAGATCTTCAGATAGGAAAAAATAGACATATTATGAGAAGAATAATTGAGAACCTTATCTTGTGTGGCAGGAAAAATATAGCTGTTAGAGGTCACACAGAGGAACGTAGTAAGTTTATGGCCATATTAAATTATGCTGCCTCAGAAGATGAGGTTCTGTCAAAACATCTTACCAATGCAAAGGCAAAATACACATCTCCTGATATCCAAAATGAAATACTCAAAGTCATTGGTAGACAAATAAGAGAAAATATCGTGCGCGATTGTAATAAAAGTGATTACTTCGCCATTCTTGCAGACAAAGCAACAAACACTTCCACAAAGGAACAAGTTTCTCTTTGCTTACGTTTCCTGGATCGTACAGACAATGGGTTGGAAGTCCGTGAACTCATCATTTGTCAGGTTAGACATATCAGGATAAGGGGGGTCAAACAATTTTATTTTATTTGCAGTTACGTCTTGTAAACTCGACGTACATAGCTCATTTACATCTATGCTGGGCGGACTAGATACGTTTTGGCTTTCGTCATCCGCTGCCCTCTTGTTAAAATAAAAATCTAGCTTCTTATCTTTATTTTGATTTTCAACCGGAGTTAAACTTTGTGACGTAATTGTAGTTGCAAGTACAAACACCGCCCGACACGATAATCCGTAAAGACTTATGACTATCCGGAGATCAATTTCAGAATATTTTTTTTTTTGTTAAAAAAAAAAAAATCTTTTTTCGTGAAAAAAATGTGCAAGCAAATGATTTTTTGCGTAAAGGCAGCTACGCGCCTGAACTGTCCATTAAACATGTTAAAGGATTTACCTCCGTCTGACTGTGTCGGTTCGGGTTCCATTTAATACGTAGACTATTTATTCATAAATCATAAATAATAAATTGAGTTACTTACCCTTGGTTTGCAATAAATATATATTTAACAAATTAAATCAATACGAATTAAAGATTCTTAATACAATTTGTCAAGAAAAATTATGTTTTCTTTTTGTAGAGTAAACTAGTAGTTTTTGAAAGGTTTATTGTTGTATAAATTGAAAATGTTTTATATAAACGATACCATATCTTACTTTAAAGATAATGCATTCATGAGCAGATTTGTTTTCTAAAGATATTTAGTAAATTAAAACAAACTAAATGATTTTTCTGTTACGAGTGTCATAATTTGACACTCATTCCTACAAATAATTATCACTTCTTACAAGTACAAGGCAGATATGAATAAAAATGAATGGTAGACATATTATGTATTTGTGAGAAGAGAAAGAAAACTAGTTCGTGAAGTTAATTAGGCTGGATGGACTCCCCATATCCTTTATTTTATACTGATATATCCAGTTAATCAATAGAGTTAAACAAAAGAACTGTAACTCTTTAATAAAGTCAAGTTGGTATTTTTTAATTGTTTCCATCTGTTTCTATGGCCTTTGAAAGTTTACCGTAGGTGCATAATTTAGGCATCTTAGCATCTAATATACTTGTCTTTACTCCAATTATAGTATAGGGCTTCGAGATTTTTGTAAGCTTTTAAATCAAAGACAAATGTTTACAATATACATGTAGTAGATTATGGTGGATGCAAATGCATCAGCATGAATTACATCGAAGGAAAGATAAATGATTTTTGTATAGCATTATTTCGCATCTCTGACCCCGGCGACAGTTTTTTGGGAAACATCCTAAAAATGGGCAATATTTTTATCGAAAAGGGAAAGTCCGGTACACCGTGTTACGTCCAGGCTTGTTTGAGTTGACTGTTTTATCTTAAAAACGTATAGAGCAAAACTATTTGATACATCAAATCGCTTCAGATGTAAGCTACATTATATATAACATGAAAAAATTAGAGGACAAAACAAGAAATATGTGGGTCAAGTGAAATACCTTTCTAATGATTCATAACAAAATATGACAGTAGTTAAATTGTGTTTGAATATCATTTTTTTACTAAACGCACTTGATGAAAGTTTTAACTTGTAGATCTTTCTGTGAATAAGTTCCAAAAAAATTGTATTCAGCCTCTGAAAATTCCTAGTCTGCCCTTCTACAAAATATGAGATTAGAAATCTTTTAATGATTTTTCAAATTTTAATAAAATCCCTTCTAAAAAATATTAAAGTAGAATTTTTTTAATGGTTTTTCAAATTTTAAATCCCCCCTGACAACAATCAGGCAATAGGCATAACAGTACATCAAATTAGGCTTTGTAGCTTGTAGATACATGTGTCCTTTTGAATTTCAAATGTTATATAGGATCGTCATAATCCGTTTCAATTTTGGGTAAATTTGTCGATTTTCAGGAGTTTAGAAAGCAACCATTTACCTTCTAGGGGGTTATATGGTTTTAGTCTGAGTCAGAACCTTTTTTTTTTTGTTTTTCGATGCTATCAATCAAAAAAATGTTTTCAAAATTCAACACTATAAAGTATGGGGAAATTATGGATTGAGAATAATAGGAGGTAATAATTTAGGAAATAACCATAATTTCCCTTCCCTTGAAGTTAAATGGTCGTTCCAAAAACAGACAGCGCGTCATCTCTAAAGGTTGCTCTAATTCTCAGGATGGAAAAAAATTAAGTGGCTTAATGGGGAGATAATTTTGAAGAAGTCGAATCCTGATGAGGTTATATAAATAAAATTGAGAATGGAAATGGGGAATGTGCCAAAGAGACAACAACCCGACCATAGAGCAGACAACAGCCGAAGGCCACTAATGGGTCTTCAATGCAGCGAGAAACTCCCGCACCCGGAGGCGTCCTTCAGCTGGCCCCTAAACAAATATGTATACTAGTTCAGTGATAATGGACGTCATACTAAACTCCAAATTATACACAAGAAACTAAAATTAAAAATGATACAAGACTAACAAAGGCCAGAGGCTCCTGACTTGGGACAGGCGCAAAAATGCGGCGGGGTTAAACATGTTTTTTGAGATCTCAACCCTCCCCCTATACCTCTAGCCAATGTAGAAAAAGCAAACGTACAACAGTACGCACAGTAAAACTCAGTTTAAGAGAAGTCCGAGTCCGATGTCAGAATAGGAAACAAAAGAAAAATAAACAAAATGACAATGATATATAAATAACAACAGACTACTAGCAGTTACTGGCATGCCAGCTCCAGACCTCAATTAAACTGATTGAAAGATTATGTCTTCATCATATGAGTATCAGGCACAATCACTCCTGTTAGGGGTTTAGTATTATACCATCATAAAATATATGAGAAGAACATAACCCGTGTCATGCTAACAACTGGTTTTAGAATAAATATGTTTAATTTCGATGCAAAGACCCTATAAGTGAATTAATATTAAAGCCAAAATATGCAATCTTTAATGACCTGACAACAGTATCGTAACTATATCCCTTCTTAATAAGTCTGTTTAAAGGTTTTGTTAGCTTTTGAGGTGAATACTGACATGTTTGTGCTTTGTAAAGAATATTACCATAAAAGATTGGATGTGAAATACCCGAACGTATAAGATGTCTGCATGTTGAGTTATATTTACGAATTATGTCCTTATACCGATGATAAAATTTAGTAAATGTTTTGACTAGTTTATGATATCGAAAACCCTGGTGTAATAATTTTTCAGTAATACATAAATTTCTCTCGCTAAAATCTAATACGTTGTTACATACACGAGCGAATCGTATAAATTGAGATATATAAACACCATAAGATGGTGACAAGGGAACGTTACCATCTAAAAATGGATAATTAACGATAGGAAATGAAAAATCATCTCTTTTATCATAAATTTTTGTATTAAGCTTCCCGTTAATGATATAGATATCAAGATCGAGGAAAGGACAGTGGTCATTGTTAGTATAGCTTTATTTAAAGTAAGTTCAACAGGATAAATTTCTTTAGTATACATACTGAAGTCGTCATTATTGAGAGCCAATATATCATCCAAATATCTAAAAGTATTGTTAAATTTTTGTATCAGATGTTGTTTCGATGGGTCTTTGCTGATTTTAGTCATAAATTGTAACTCATAACAATACAAAAACAGGTCCGCAATAAGTGGTGCACCGTTAGTCCCCATTGGAATTCCGATAACTTGACGATATAAGGAATCACCAAAGCGAAGTACAAATTCAAGGGCAGATATAGTATCAAAGCATGTCCAATTGACATAGTTCTTTTGTTTGTTGCTACTAAAAAATGACCTAAAAGAGTTTGAACATATGTATTCGCATTCCGACTTTTTAAATGCCCATTTAATTAGGTGTGTGAATTTTTTCTTAATAAGAATATGAGGCAAAGTGGTATATAGGGTAGAAAAATCAAAACTTTGAACAGATTCAAAAGCACATAAGTTGTTTCATAAATACTTCAGCTGTAAATATCAAACTGTACATATATTGTCCTACATCCTGTCGATACTGATTATGTTGACATTGCACAAAGATTTTTTACAAGACGGTTTGTGACGTTTTTAACTTAATCCATCGGATGTGTACCGATTGAACTAGCATTGCGTAACTTTTTTTTGTGTCGATCTGAAGACTCCAAGTCTTTTTCAACTGATTATGAATTGTTCTTTTTTTGTTGCTGTAACACTACTGATACGTGTTAGGAAGGTGGTTGAACGCTTGCAAAGATTTCAACCCCGGCAATATTCTGTATGTGCCAGTCCCAAGTTAAAAGGAGCCTGTTTTAAGTGGGTGTCTTTGTTCACTGACTACCAAATTCGTTTTTCGTTTAATAATTAGTTTTGTTTATAAATTGTTTTACACTTTGTAATTTTGGGACCATTTTTCAAGTTACTGGCTATGCGGTATGAATTTGTTCATTGTTGAAGGCCGTATGATGTTTTATACTTGTAAATAGTTAACAAAGGTACCAGGCTTATAATTTAATACGCCAGACTCGCGTTTCGTCTACATAAGACTCATCTGTGACGTACATGTAACATGTACTTCATTTGGTTTCCGGTAAATAGTTGTTTCGTTTGCAATTATAGCACATCTTCTTATTTTAATATTATCACTTGACCGATGACGGACGATATCACTGCTACAGTGAAATTCATTATACAAGATATAAAGAAATGTTTGAATGACGAAATCAGAAGCCTGTTTATTAAAGTTCAGACGAAGTTATAACGTTTCTAATCCAACTATACTAACTGTTCAAACTATGTAACGTAACAATGCCCCAGGTACACCCTTTAGCAAACAAAATGAATAGTCAGCATGGACTTTTGTCAAAATGTTCTAAATGTTTGTAGAAATAAAACAAAACAATAGTTTTTCGATTTTTAAGGATGTAGATTTATGAATGGATTGAATTTGGGCGTTCCACATTACTGTTTCATGGGTCGTTTGAAAGACAGTTCAAACGGCTCCATTTTCATATGATTCCTTATTAATTCAAAATTTAATCTGTTGAAACATAAAGTAAGGATACATCTACAAAATAAACACAGAATAGAAACTTTTGTCTGGATCCTTAATAAAAGTAGGTGGAAGGTAATGAAAGACGGTCAAAATAATTGTAATTTGAGTACCCTCATATTAGCGAGAGATAAGACAGTTATGTCCTCAGAGGAAAAAAAATATATTTAAAAATATTAAGAGTAACAAAACTTGGAAACTTTCCCTTGGTTTTCAATTTCCGTATGTTTAATAAACGGAACTTTATACAACTGTCATAAAAGTGAGAGGTATAGCTAGCTATTAAACCAGGTTTAAGCCACCATTTTTCTTTTAGAAAACATATGATCTGACCATATGTATATACCATTTACAACCTCGTTATCATATGCAACAACCATAAGCAGGATTGAAATGTTCGTGTTATTTCAACAGCATACTAAGTTTTACATTTTTTACTTTTTTTCTTAAAAAAAACTTTGAAATAAAAGTGAGCAGACTTTGAACCTTTAAGAAGTACTTAACAAAAGAAAATTGTGATAATGAGAATAATACTTTATAAATTTCGCGGTTTAAATTCATTCATCAGGAATATTCAAACCTAAACATTTGAAAGCTAGGGATGTATATATAGAAACGTTCTACGAGCTATATGACCAAAAGGAATTTAAAAAGAATAGCCAAATTATGTAGCTGAAGGTCAACTCTGACTATGGAGTTTGGAACTTTGGTTTTTTAGTGATTGGTCGTCCTGAAAAGGCATGAAATGTTTGCCACTGGGCGTTAAGCAACCAAAAATCAATCATTTAATCTTAACTAAATGATTGTTAGGAAACCGCGGCATCAATTCAACGCGAAATAGAAACCTTCTTTAAAGAAAATGTTACACTCTAAAATGTATCAGCATTTTAAAATTTATGTGTATTCCGACCTCACACAGCCTAATAGCACACTTCCGTGGATATATATTTTCCCTTCTGACGCTCTATTGTCAGCTGCGCAGCAAGTTTTGGCCGAGTTTCTATGGCCTTCCGTAATGGATTTCCCCAGCATATACTATTAAATCGTTGCTCTACATGTTTGCACTAAAGTTTGAATTCGTATGTAATAAGTACTAGATGGTTTTTAGAAACAAAAAAAAGCAATTCCTTTGATGGGTAGATATGAATATACATTATGACACTTGTCTAGCGATTTGTCAGTTATTCTATATATATATTTCTTATTATTTATACGGCAGAGGATATCGAACTAGACTCCAGGTCCAACGTCCGACTCACCAGATAACTGCTTGCATAATGATAATTCAACTGTTATGTTGGATTTTTATCGTTATAAAGATCTTTTGACTTTCTCATGCTTAAACATACAAAGTCTTCTCCCTAAAAAATCAATAGTTGAAGCTGAGCTGGGGACAGGGACTAATCTTACTTACCGAAACATGGCTTAAGTTCGATATTGCTGATAGCCAATTAAAATTAAAAAATGTAAAGACTCCATATCGAAAGGATCGGGATGGAGACAGAATCGGTGGTGGGGTCCTAGTATAAAATATTTACTTGTTTGTTGAAAAAGTCAAGTTTAGCTGTTATGATAAAATTTATGCATTGGTTCCTAACATATCGAAATTGCCGCCAAGAATCAGTAGTATTTTTCTTTTTTGCCATGTTATGAAGTCTTTTTCGGCGCCAAATTTATTTTTATATTATCAGTTAGCCATGGCGAGTCTTGAGATCTAACTTTGACAAATTTACAAGGTATATGTTTTTGTCTTCTTAAGTTAACTTGTAAAGCTGTAGGCTTCTGAAGTATGCTGCTCGAGAGTTAAGTAGGCCCCTGGATCAGCTTTGCAATAAATCTATACGTGAAGCTTTTCAGAAAACTGGAAATTAGCAAACGTTAAACCAGTTTTCAAACGTGGTGATAGAGAACTGGTGTCAAACTATAGGCCGATATCACTTTTGTCTATCATTGATAAGAGTTTGCAACGTTGTGTTTTTAAGCATTTCTTTAATTTTTGGACAAAACATAACAAAATAACAAGTGCCCAGTCAGATTTCATGCCTGAAGATTCTTCAATTAACCAACTTTTACACATAACAGATTTATATGGCAAAGCTCTTGCCTCAGGAAAAGAGTTTCGTGTTGTCTTTCTTGATATAAGTCGTGCTTTCGATCGAGTCTGGCATGAAGGTATAATTTATAAACTTAGGAAACCTATTAAAGTGGTTTATGAGCTATTTATCAAATTGGAAACAAGAAGTTGTTATTTCTGGACAATCCTCGGATACTTTTGGTGTAAATGCTGGCGTACCTCAAACATCAATATTAGGCCCCTTACTTTTCTTAGTATATATACATGACATTGTAAGCGACATAGACTGTTATACAAACTATTCGTTTAAATATCAGCCTAACAACGTTAGATCTGTTCCGCAATTTTTTTTTGTTCTTCCCTAGCCGGGTTTCAAAATCATGCTACTGAGTTTATCGTGGCACCAAATCGCCTTGCACTCTGCCCGACGCCCCAGACCACTCGACCACCTAGGCTCTACAATAATAAAGTTTTCGGTGGCCGTGTGTTACCTTTCCTCGTAAGTTTTATTTTAGCGTCGTAACACAGTACATGATATATAAGGAATGAAGATGGAATTTTTACAGATCAGCTGAATTATCTATCATAGAGGATTTTATAAATTAATGTAGGATGCAATCACAGAAATAATTATATTATAAGTACGTCTGAACCAGTGACAACTCTACGACAGATTTTAACCATCGGATCACTGTTGATGGTGGTACAAGACTGAAAACACATTCTGTATATATAATTCGTCTTAATATCAGCCCAACAATGTTTGATCTGTAAATTTGCGGAAGCAAATTGTTTGTTCTACCCTGGCCGGGATTCGAACTCATGCTACTGAGGTATCGTAGCACCTTGAACCAGTGACAACTCTACGACATCGGATCACTGGTGATGGTGATATATAAGGCTGAAAAATAAACTTAATCGGTATATATAGTTCATCTAAATATCAGCCTAACAATGATAGATCTTTAAATTTGCGGGAGCAAATATTTTGTTCTTCCATGGCCGGGATGCTACTGAGATATCGTGACACCAAATCGCCTTGCACTATACCCGACGCGCTATATATATATTTATTTATAGCCATCTATCACCTTCACTGGTTATCCAATGGATGGATCTGTCATAAGGTTGTTTCTAGTTTAGACGTAATTAAAGCCGGGGCGTTTCTATCTTCTGCCCAAAATACACAAAGTCAATAATCCAGGTAGACCAATTGTTTCCAATAACCACCCTAAAGAGCAAATATCAGAATTTATTGACTTTCACATGTAGAAAATTTACCATCCTATATACAAGACACAACACACTATCTTAAGAAAATGGAATGCTTGAACCCTCTCCCACCTGAAACGGTCCTTGTCTCGCATGATGCTACCTCTCTCCATACTAACATCCCCCATGACGATGGTATTGAAGCCTGTAGGGAAGTATGGAACTCTCGCAACACCTTAAATCCACCAACTGAATGTCTAATCCAGCTTCTAACTTTGGTATTGCAATGCAATAACTTCACATTCAATGGTATACACTTTCTCCAAGTTAATGGAACAGCAATGGGAACAAAAATGGTCCCGTCTTGTGCCAATATTTTTATGGGGAAATTAGAACAGCGAATTCTCAATTCTTCTCTTTATCAACCTCTCTCTTGGTTCCGATTCATCGACGATGTTGACATGAAGCGGGATAATACTGAACAAGAATTTGTCCATTCAACATGCCAACGATGCTCATCCCTTAATAAAATTCACTTATGAAATCTCTGACTCTAAGATCACATATCTTGACACTACAACGCAAGTAAGGGATGGAACCCTATTTACAGATCTGTATTACAAGCCCACAGATAAACATCAATATCTTTCTCCTTTGAGTTGACATCCTAAACATTGCACCAAGAGCATTCCCTACAGCCAGGCCATACGAATAAAACGGATTTGCTCCACCAACGATACTGCATAAGACTACAAGAACTACGCGGTCACCTAAAACATCCGGGCTACAAAAGAAAAGACATTGACAAAGGTTTCTCTCGTGCTAACAACATCGATCAGCCAAGATGAACTTTTACAATTTAAAGACAAAAAGGTCAACAAGAGGGTGCCTTTTGTGTTGACTTACCATCCCAAATTTGACAACTTATCACACCTAATTCGCGAAAATTGGAAAGAAATCGAAAAACATTCTAAACTATCCAAGATCTTTCCCGAGCCACCTGTACTGACTTTCCGTAGGCCCAAAAGCCTTAAAGACTTTCTGGTGAGAGCTGATTTATCCTCGAAAGCAGGCTCTTCGTCTGTGGGCTCTTGCAAGGGTTGCGGAAACAAACGATGTCTGACTTGCAAACAAATACTGAATACCCAGACTTTTAACAGTCACTCCACTGGTACAGAATACACCATATTTTGCAATGTTTTTTGCAAGACAACAAACGCTGTGTTTCTTATACAGTGTAAATGTTGTAAACAGTATGTTAGCGAGTCAGAAAAGCCATTTCACAAACGAATGAACGGCCATCGTAGCGACTACGAATGCAAACCATGACCTCCCTCTCAGTTGACATTTGAGATCCCCTTGCCACACTAAGGCAGATCTCAATCGACTGACCATTACAATCATTGACCACAACACTGCTTGGTCTAGGGAAGATAGACTCACTCGGGAAAGAATATGGATAAGAAAATTAAAAACTTTGGCACCAAATGGGATAAATGAAAAGATGTAGTTCGAATTCGCGCAGTGCTTTACATTTGGGTTATTTTACCTATTACTACACAGTCTCTGTTTCTATTTTTCTACCTTACTTAATTCTAAATGTTTTGTAATTATACTAGTTTAAATTGCTTGGTTCTATTCATTTTGGAGGGATGTAAAAGTACGCAGTCACATTTAACTATTTAACCTTGGTCAAATTTATTATTATATTTTTTAAACTGCTATTTATTTGGGATGTTTAAATACGCAGCCTCTGTTGTAATTATTCTACCGTTGTCAAATTTGATATATTTACAAGCTTAGATCGGTCATTGCTGTTTATTGGGAATGTATTTCCACTCAATCGTTGTTGTAACTACTAACTGTCGTCACCTTTTAAATTTTAGAATTGTGCCAGTTCATATCGTACATTACTATTTTATTTGAAGCATATCTTTGCAGTCTCTGTTGTAAATAGCTATGTAACCTATGTCATGTTTAAAATTTTTAGAATTGTACAAGCGTCTAAACTATGATGTTCGGTATTATTAAACTGTTCTATTGTATAAATTTCAAGATTGTTATAGTTTAATCAAAGTAGATTGATATGATTCATTTTACATCATAATCATACTGATGAAGGATATCTGTTATCCGAAATATTAATAAATAATTACATTTAATGTTTCCTGTTTTTTTTTTTGTTATTGGTGTTGTTTTGTACACTTTTTAGGCGTTTATATATGTATATAGTATATATAAATATTGTACACTTCAGAATTTTAACATAATTACAATTGCTTATTTTAGAATTAATTGAACTAAGGATTCTTAGTGAACAAATTATAGTCGTTCCTTTGAAAGTTTTATTGGTGCCATGCATTTGATGAAGATCAATGAAATATGTCGTTTCCTAAAAATAAAAGTTTTTTTTCAATTTAAACCCTCTTAAACCAGGAGCTATCCAGATCTTTTTGCAATACATATATATGTTTAGTTTGCTTGAATGACTTCGTTTAGGGTTTTTCTTACTATATTAATTTCAAAAGTTTTATGTCTGTCATACTATTTTGATGATAATTCATCATAAATTACCCTGCTACAGTGACAGCCTCTTACATACACACATCGCAGTATGCTGCATGATCATGTGACACATGTACTGTATAGTTTTCCCAAGGAGAACATCATTCAACCTCCTTGTAAAAATGAAGAGATGTGGTATGATTTCCAATGAGACAACCATCCACCAAAATCCAAATGAAATGGATGTAAGTAATTATTGGTAACCGCACGGCCTTCAACAATGAAAATGTCGGCTATAAAAGGCCCCGGGGCGACTCAGAAATTTGAGAAAACGAATGGTCTTATTAAAAACAAAAATAATTTACATAAAACAAATACGATAGACATGAACCAACCACAAACACTGAACTACAGACTCCTGACTTGGGACAGGCACAAACAGAATATTGCGGGGTAAAACTGTGTTTGTAAGCGTTCAACCCTCACTCTAACCTGGGACAGTTCTTCTTCTTCTTTCTATACTGTGCAGGTCTCCTCTGGAGCATTATCGCACAATCGGAATATGCACAGTTAGAATCGGAGTCGTGTGAGACGGATTAAAAGCAGGTTAAAAACAAGTTAGTCCTTAAAAGCTGTACGTGATGATTCTCTCCGTGAAGGAGTCAAGAAAATCAGCTGCGACCATGGTCTGTGACAAGGAGTTCCAAAGGACTATACCAGTAGGGAAGGATGAGTCCTGGTAGCTTCTGGTGATGCAAGCTACTTGCCGAAATTTCTGCGTGTGTCCACTGGTTGCTAGCTAGCTGAACCGGCTGTAGCGATTCTGATGGTATTTCAATCAGTTGGTTGAAGACTCGAAATATCATTATGCAGTGGGACTTGTATCTTCGTGACTGTAGCCTCTCTAGATGTTAGAGCATTGATGTTACACTGCTACCTCTCCCGAAATCACTCATGATGAATCTTGCTGCCCGTCTTTGTATAGATTCAATGGCTGTGATATGTTGTTTGGTTGAATGGTCTTAAACAGTAGACGCATATTCAATCTGTGGGCGGACTAGTGTCTTGTAGCCAAAGTATTTCGCCCGGTCTGTTAGTTGTAAAATATGGCCATGAATGGAATAGTCGGCGCCAGTTATTTTCCGCTTGTTGGTTATGCGGATGAATTCACATTTTTCCGGATTGAAACTCATCATCTAGCTATATATAGTCTTTCTCCCACTGTTGCAGTTGGTCAAGATCTTATTGTAATATCTTGGCATCTTCCGAGTTCTCAATAGCTCTATATAGATATAGGAAGATGTGGTATGAGTGCAATGAGACAACTCTCCATCCAAGTTACAATTTATAAAAGTAAATCATTATAGGTCAAGGTACGGTCTTTAACACGGAGCTTCAACTCACACCGAACAGCAAGCTATAAAGGGCCCAAAACAAATACTAGTGTGAAATCATTCAAACGGGAGAACCAACGGTCTAATCTATATAAAAAAACGAAAAACGAGAAACACTTATGAACCACATCAACAAACGACAACTACTGAACATCAGATTCCTGACTTAGGACAGGTGCAAACAATTGCAGCGGGATTAAACATTTTAATGGTACCAAACCTTCTCCCTCATCTGAAAAAATAGTGTAACCTCACATGCAACTATCTCTGTATGTGTGTTTAGTGGTATTTCTGATGCATCAATGTTTGCAGCTCCTCCATGTGATGTTTTGGGCGATCTTTTCTAGCTGCAAGTTTATAGCCTGGTGGTAGCATTTCTGACTCAGTTATGGATAGATCATGTTTCAGTGACAAGGACCACACCTGGTTCACATTGCTCTAATACAGTCCAGAATTCTTATCTGTTAGATTTTATACTCTGAAATTTGATATTAAGTACTTTTAATTCTGTGTTCATGATATTGGTAGTGAGTCCATGTTTTGTTCTTGTGAGTGGAAATGTTAAAACATGGTTACTGAAGGACATGACTGAGGTGTCTAGAGATTTTCTGACACACAGTTGCTTCGATCAATTCCCTAAGATTTTTTTCAAAGCATAAGAGCTAAATGGGTTAATTGAAGGGCAGTGTTCATGCAATATGAGGGATCTGGATGGGGGTTCAATTTCTAATTTAAAAAAATGGGATTTAACTAATGCATAAGGGACATCACAGTGCGTACACCTAATAGTTTTTCCCATTTTGATTTCTCTAAATGCTTCCAGCAAATAGTTAACAAAAGTAGTAAATAACATACGTAAAAGATAATGGGAAAATTTTATATGAAATGTAATTTTCGCTAACCGAGGTCTAGAATGAAGCGGCCAAACCTCTGGAGAAAACACACTGATCGGCTCCACTGCTTACTTTTTCCTTATGCCTGTTAAAAAAACCTCACCATAGATAACAGACATATGTGTTGCTTATGCCATACGTGCGTTTCGTCTACATCAAACTCCTCAGTGGTGCTTACATCACATCATATAGAAACGAAATAAATTCCGAAGATGTATTTCAGAGTTGACTTTGTCTGAAGCAGTTACAACATCACTTTAAGCTTACATTCACTTCAATTAATTGTTGACTGCAGTTGACTCCCTTTGACCGCACGCGTGCTAATGTAAGTCTTTTATTCTTTAGTTTGTAGCGATTTCGTTTGATAATAAACCTTGTGAATACTTAAAAATGTTTGATTGTTTTCTTTTTTTATAACTGTAAAACAAAGCAACAATTTGTCCCGAAGTGTTTTCATATTATCTACATCAGCATTATGAGGTGGAAAGGGAAAATGTATCGGGGATCCTTGTATTTAAAGATGAATAATATCAAGTAATATGAGTTTCACTTAAAGATATTTATAAATTATGGACTTTTGACGAGGTCAATACGTTATATATGGACCTGTTCGGATTAATTTGACCGAGGACGGAGGCCGTGTGTCAATATAATCTAACAGGTCCATATATAACGTATTGACTGAGTGAAAGTCCTTAATTTGTATATTACATATGTAAATAATTATGTATTAGGAAAATGACGTTCAATGTTTTTTCTGTGTATTTTTTAATTGTATTTTGCAAGAATTTTAACATGTTATTGAAAATATCATTTTTTTTTCAAACAACTTCATAGCTTGTTGCATTAGCTTTCTTGTATTCTTATCGTCTGCATTTAACATAAAATTCCTGAAATCTCCTGATAAACTTGCATATTTTTTTTTCTGATGCGGCGCTTCCTCCGTGGTTGTTATATGTGACGTTATGACGTCATAAATCTAAATTTAGCAAGTTTCTTTTTATATTGACCACCAATATACATATAAATAGAAACATAGCGTCAATATGTTGAGTGCATTGGGCCATAGTCATGACTTTTTCCTGACCATGATAAGGACTGAAAAGGAAAACAAATCATGTGCAGGTATAAAACAAAATACTTTGAGTCTTTTTTTTTCACTATTTTTAAAATTGAAAAGCACATAACTTATAAAAATTAAAAATGGGCAAAATGAAATATCCTGAGTTTGTAATTTGTCATAGAAACAAAGTAGGTGAGTTAGAATTACAAAGTATCAGATAAAGGCCGAGTTATATGCAAATTTATTATTTTTTTAATAAACGCCTCTACCCCTTGAGACGCAAAATCTGACACACCAAGCGACACATTATATTTTGATGAAAACATAGTTTTAAAACCAATAATTTTAACTAAAAATCTGGCATTTGGTTAAGTTCCTTGATAGGAATTCATTTCTATATAAATCATACTGGAAAAATCGTTAAAAGTAGTTTTTTATCCTGAAACTTGCAAATGATGCCTCAAAATCTGCAACACCGAAAACTAGGGAGAGGTGTTTGAGAAACCAGAGCACTGTAAACGTCTGCTTCTGCTTGCTGGAAATATAGTATGTTTCTGTTCATTCCGTGCAATGCATTATTTGGTAATAACAATTCTCAAAAAAGAAATTTTGATACTTGAACTTACCTTGATCGTTTTTCTTCGCTTCAAAACCGGAAACCGGATCCTTCCATTTTGACATGACCCATTTCTTATGACTAGTGTAAAACAATTTTAACCAAAAAACCAACGGTCTACTCGATACAAAAAAGAGAAACGAGAAACACTTATGAACCATATCAACAAACGAGAACGACTGAACAACAGGCACCTGGTTTTATAGATTATTAACCTCTCACTTGTTTGGCAGTTGTTTATGTTCTGTTAAATTGCCACAATTAGATGAGCAACCTACAAAGACATTACATGTTAATGAGACATTAGTTGGGATCCAGCAGCGTAACTGTGTACACATACATCATTCTGGACTAAAAAAGTTAAACAATCATACAAATAAATCCAACAAAGATGCCAGCACTTCAATACCACATTACAGTTAAGTTTACGTTACAATATATATGATTCTTTTATGTTTAAAAGTAATTTCACGGTGAAAGGAAGGACAAACAGCTCTCCAGTTCACCGGAGTCAAAACTGTATTATTTGGAAATAATCTAGACCAAAATTAAGAAGTAACTTTAAATAAGAGGTAAACACAAATTATGGCGTATAGATTAATTGCAAGATTTACAAGTCTGTCGGACTAGGTGGATCTAATATTGACCTCATTTTCATTGTCCAATGAACAGAAATGCGTTTCCTATAAATACGGTGTGTCTAGTATTGTTAATAATACGTCAAAGTTATTAAAGTATAAACTAATTGTATGGGATACATTTCCAAAATGGAAGCGTTCATTTGATTGCTCTTTTTTATTAGTTATTGATAAAAGTTAGTTTGAGGACCATCTGTAGTTGCAAATCGATCAAAAGGACTTTCAAAATGAAGGTCCCTTATAACTAGTATATCAGGTGAGATCTTTAAGCTTGGGTTTGTTAAATGGAATTTTAACTTCGAGTGAACCAAGAGGAGGGCCGTGAAATTGCAGACTTGTCTATATTATCAATCGGTCGCAGTGATACATGTAATGTGTCATTAATTTCAATCTATTCGTGGTGTGAACATGTAACCTGTACATTCAAAATCCGTTGAGTGAGATAACAAACATTTAATTTAGCACTTGTACATAGTAAACGACACCACTCTGTAAAATATTGGACAGATCTGAGGCCGCAGGCGGCTAAACATCGATTGATACATTGTTTTAAAATGTCTTTCTTGATATAAGCAATGAATATCATAAGTAATATAATATAACTAACTACAGTAAGCAAACCAATTTTGTTTGAAATATAGGTCACCGCAAGGCCTTCGTCAATGAGCAAAGCTCATACCGCATAGTCAGCTATGTCTGTTTGTTTTGTTCACACATCGTTGTCAATTTAATGAAAATGTATACGACTGTCATACAATTGAAGGGTTTTGCTAGCTATAAAACCAGGTTTAATCCACCATTTTCTACATAAGAAAATGTCTGTGCCAAGTCAGGAATATGACAATATGTAGTCCCCGGATCGATAGCCCAACACAGATGACAATCAAAGAACTGGGGCAAAGATGTAAACCTCTGCAACATGTCACCAACCAAACATAATGCCGATTGTTAAAATATATGGAAATAAATGTCCGGTACATTACAAAAGGATATATAAAATTGCGAATAGACTATTTAAATATTCATAATAAAAAACAGTTATATATCTAAAAAATTAATGTTTGTGATTACTTGTTATCGTTGTGGCGAGAATTCCATTGGCAAAGCAGGACTTAAAATTCGCAAAATAATGACTTTGTTTAAACAACATTTTATAAATGCATAAACACGCAATTTGTGAACATGTTGGATCATATACCAGAGTGCAATTTCCAGAATATGAATTATTTCCACTTTGTCATTT
Source organism: Mytilus californianus (assembly GCF_021869535.1). NCBI lineage: Eukaryota > Metazoa > Mollusca > Bivalvia > Mytilida > Mytilidae > Mytilus > Mytilus californianus. Next base: position 6,202,056 of record NW_026262745.1, read on the forward strand.
TTCAGATGGTAAAACGGTGAAAGAAAGAATAAACAAAGAAAGACATTTAATTTGTAAATTCAATCAAAGTCAGGTTTTTTTCTCTTCAGAGACTATTTATTGAGCCTAATTTTTTGTCAACACGATTCCAAAACATCGTCTTCGTCTATTATCGTCTTATGTAAGTACCTTTACACAACTTTGTTTTAGACTATATATTTAATTTGTATATAGTCACCAATACAATTAAAAAAATTACTTGGTATCTATATAGAAAATATGTATCAACCCATTTGACTGCAGCCGATTGAAATCCTAAAAATGAAATCCCCTGATCGCATCAAACACTGTGTACATAACCGAAAAGTACTTATTGGGTAAAGATGAACAAGTCATTTCAGGTAGGCGGTAATGAAAGCCTTTTCTTCGCTTCCTCTTTCCATATGGTAAAGTCGGATATGTATGATGTCTCATTTCGAAGCTGAGACATTTTTCACAGATGTGCTTAGATTTTCGGGATAGAGTTTTCACAAATGAACAACCCCGAAAGGCCTCATTTTCTGCCGCTGCAGCAATTGAAAAAGCCCTATTTTTACACAGTTATATTCTCTGAATATTCATTTCTTTACCAAATGTTTAATAACTCCAAATTGTTTTCATCTTTATTGTACAATAATTCTTATATGATTTGCATATCTACAAATACTTAAATCGGATTGGTCCGTTAGAATATTTTGCTTTGGTTTACACTTCGATCAACCATGTTGTCGAAACTACTGTGATCGTTTCACGCGCGATACTCATGCATGGGAACCAAGGGTTTTCTAAACAAATTGAAATAAAAAAAACATATACATAGATGTTTGTTTTTTTTTAAAGCATAACAAAAGGAAAGAAAAAATGTGTTTCAACCTGGAAATTGTATGAAATTAAAACAAAATAACATTCCGACAAATGTCATGGATGATCTTGGTGCGATAACGTCATGGCAAAATATGGCGTCATACGAATTAAAGCTCTCAAGTTAATGCTTATTCCGTTACTTTTACGATTCAAATTAGGATAATATCTCAGTAAAATGAAGTTTTTGAGGTTGTAAATTCAATAGCATTAATCGAGAGTTATGGATGTTACAATGTTAATATGGCGGTTAACTTCTCGGTTATGACATGTCAATTGTGCATTTGATGGTAGATAGTAGCCAATAAACAAAACATTGTTCATTAAAAATTCCGAATTTTTGGCATAAGATTTATAAGGATTAACTATCTTTTTTCCTGAGGTTATTGGTGTGTAAACTGGTTTGCTTACTCACACACTTTACGTAAAAGTCCTTCGTACTGTCTTTGAGTTTGTTAGTTAATCGCACAAGTTAACACACCAATAACCTCTTGAAAAAATGTGTCTAATCCTGCAGTCTTCTGCCCTTCAAAAAGGCACAAATGTTTAAGCTCAGTCGATTACTGAAAATAGCATGATAACAGTTTGAAGATTCCCGTAAACTTTGCTAACTTTCTTGGATTAAACGATTACAGACAGTGTATTCCCTAGGTCTATATGACAATATCATGGGCCATGGGGACATATCTAAAAAACTTCCTCTATTATTACTATGACTATTGCTGATAAAAGCTAAAGACAACGCAATCATAGGTTTCATTGCATAAACCGCAATCAACGAAATAAAAATCGTTCTAATTTTACACTTGATGATTGTTTGCCTATATTTAAAAACAATGGTAGAAATCAATTATTATGCAAACTAGGTCAAATACCAATTAGGGAATTACATAATATTTATAATGACTGTAATACAGTATCGTTTTAGTCCAAAATATAAGTGTACACGTATTATTACAGCCTTTTGTTACCATAGAGTTTTCCCTCAAATTGCAAACCAGGAGCTCATAAAAAGTATTTCATAAAAACTACATTAAAAGAGGTATTGATTTTATTAAAATGTCTAGTACTTTTCATGACTCTACCGTTCAAAACTGTATACCTCCATATTTTGATAACATAGAGACACCTTTACTTTCTTATTCGTATAAAAAAGAAGTAGAAGTTTTATTTTTAATTATACATCAGTTACATCAGACGTCAGTATAGAAAATAATTCTCCTTGACAACTCACTGTGAAACATCAAAGTTTTGATATGATCTCTATGACCATGTAATTACAGAATTCTTAAACGTCGTTCAAGATCGAGAGATTATAAACTTTCTGCAAAAAGGACCAAAATATCGGTCATCGTCGAATATAAATTGGGAATAGTCTAGTCAAAATAGCATTTGACCTAACAAAAATTGCAAAAGAAGTTTTCTTTTCGCCATCCTTTAGGGAAATGCCATAAATAAAATATACCAAAAGTCTACCAAAATCAACCCATGGGAAAGCTGTCATTTTTTGCTTCGCATCACGGTGCGGAGCTATAAGTTTCAGTCAATATACACGCCATCTTTAAATAATTACTTATAGATTCTGATTGGTTGCTTTATGATGCGGCTGAGATACAGCAACAGCTATTGGCTTAAATGAGATAAAAAATTACAGACTTTTCTCGTCTCATGATAAGACATCAAATGCCGGAAAATTAACTATGTGTATTTTAGTTCCGATCAACTGTCATTAATTCATGTTCGTTTTATGATGCATATATTGCACACTGAAATTCAATATTGAAATATCAATTATTATTAATACGTGTTTATTTGCTTTGTTAATCTGCAATATGCACGATTTGTTTTGCTAAACAATGTTCCTATACAATGTTTACAAAAATGCATTATCTGTATTTTATAACTTCTGCCAATCTAGGCACACTTCCAGAGATCTGAGGCACAACGCCATGCAGAGTCGTGTCTATTTGTTAATGTAAATATATATACAAAAATTGATATTCCAAGTCTAAGACATCCATTTTATATCAATCAATATCTAAAAATACCACATTTTCAATACTAAATCAACAACCACATGCACACATATTACCTTAAATTAGGATAGAGCGAAGCAGTCCACAGCTTTTTAGAAAGGTCAAACTTGTTATGATATAAGATCGTGCATTTTTCGTGGATTTTTACGTTACCGATGGGATGCCGTACACGGACGATTTTTCATAGGGAGACAATTTAAGTTCATTCCCGCTATGCATTCAAATATAAGAATAAACAGATAATGATTGATTGACTGTTGGTTGCTTAACGTCAAGTGGCAAATATTTCATGCATATTCAGGACGAAACAGATAATGTAATAATTATGAATTTGGTAAGTAGATATGAATAAAAACTATAATGTATATTTAATTTTTCTATCCTCTGAAGATATAGGAACAAAAAGATCTCTAGTAGTTGTTTCCGAAAAAGTTTTATTTTGTCGTCTGCTATGGGTGGAAAATTTGAGCATCGATTCTTATTTCATTGTTCCGTGATCTTAATAGATACATTTAGTTCACATTACAGTTGAAAAAAGAAACATTTTAGACTGTTACACACACACCATTAAAAATGATAAAAAAACTTTTTATAAATAAAAGGGAAAACTACGTCAGATTTTTTTTCTATGGAACGCCGGTTTAACAAAAGAAATATCAACATTGAGCGTTATTAATTTCAATATGCATATTAGAAGGGATAACAAGTGGTACACTATATTGCATACGAAAAGATTAGATGTAAAGAAATTTTTAAACAAATAAAAGAGGCCTTGGAGAAAAGATAATCATTTCTGAAATAAACGTAAAGCAAAATGTTGTTACATTTCGAAACACAGTTTGGTCAATTTTGCATGAGTTCTATGAACAAACAAACACAAATCATAGTATTGATGAAGAACAAAGGTCCAGTATCTAGGCAGCTGCTAAGATACTTAAATCTGAAATCTTTTTTTCAGCATGATCCGTCAAGGCACAATAGGGGCCTCGGTGGCCGAGAGATCTAAGTAGTTGCTACTGTAATCACTAGCCAGTCAACACTGAGCTTGTGAGTTCGAATCCTGTTTGTGCGGGTGCACTCGACTCCAATCTTAACTGACTAGGATTGTCAGTTTTCCTATCGAAGGTCGGTGGTTTTCTAAGGGCAATCCGGCTTCCTCCACCAATAAAAACTAGCCGCGACGAAATAGCCCAAAAGCGGTGCTTAAAAGTGGCGATTAAACATTAAAAATCAAATTAAGGCACTATATACTTCACCTGATAAACTGTCTGCACAAAATAACATGAAGTATGTGCCCGAGTCCTTACAGATTCTTCTTCAAATTATATTCAGTGGAAAAGATACATGTTTTAAAATCATGTCAATAGTTCAATCCATAGTCCAAGCCGCAGCACCAATAATGTTTATGTTACCTCTACAACTAGCACTAGGAATTCAGTTTCATCACAATTTTTCGTCCAGATTTCTGATTGATACTTTGAATAGCCTAGGATTTTGTTCTTCATATACTGAAATTCAAAAATTTGAAGGCTGTGCAGCTGCAGAAAAAGGAAATGACATTCCTAATTGTGTTGCCGAAAGCGTTTTTCAGTATGTAGCGGACAATGTAGATCACAACTCAGGAACTCTAGTTGGAAACAATACTTCTCATGGAATGGGAATTATGGCAGCAGTTACCCCAGGGTCTTTTGGTACAAAACCTATTACGAGAATAGACGTGACGTCAGAGCAAATAGCACTGCTAGCCTAAATCAACATTTCTAACTACAAACCATCAGAATTAAATCGAATGGCACCATGTGTGTATAGTAATCTAAGAAAAATGAACTATAAAGATGTTGACTGTTCATTTATGGTCAATTTATTGTGGAAGGTGTCATGGCCTTTGCGTTTTCCTATGCCGGGCTGGTCAGGATATATGCAAATGGTTCAGGAAGGAACATATCCTGGTAAATCATCATTCGTATTTCTGCCTATGATCGACTTAAATCCTAGTGATTTATCTTGCATTTATTCCACTTTGAAATTCATTTGCAAAGAGGCTCACAGACACCAAAAATACCTGTTGTCACGTTTGATCAGCCTCTGTTCTGTAAAGCTTTGTGTATAGTCACAAATGAAAAACCCGAGAGTGACCTTAAACAGATCGTCCTTCGTCTAGGTGGTTTCACACGGAAATGATCTTCCTTGGAAGCATTGGTCGTCTAATGGCTGGTTCTGGTCTTCATGAAGTATTAGAAACTTTATATGCATCAAACGCGGTAAATCATATGCTAAGTGGCAAAGCAGTATCTAGAGATGTTTGTGGGTTTATGATGGTGGAAAATGCACTTCATTTACTTACAAAAGGAATCATTTGGCGTCAGTCTGCCGTTTGTACATGAATCTGATATAACGGATGCCGATTCCAGTGAATGCGACAAAATTGATAACCCAGATGTATATAGACATTTTAAAGCAGGACACCATGTACTTAGGGGGACAGACCGTTGTTGGAGTGGTCTTTCTACGGATCTGACTATAGAACAGATATTGATGAGAAGTGTTAAATCTTCTAGAGGTCTAACCTGGGGCAAAGGAATGGGCGAATCCCAATAAGCACAATGGATATTATCTATGCCAGCTTCTGCAGACTACAACAATGCAATGCAAGATCTCACTGGTGTTGGAAACTGTACTAGTGATCAGCATATAGAAGCTACCATTGCAAGCTAGGAGAGAACGAGATAGGGTAGACACTCTTGTGATTCTTGAGTACCTTAGTGAAAGAAATCCTTTTACTAATGATGTTTCACTAAGAAATATTGAAACAGGTGTTGAGGCAGAGCCTGGTGTTAACGTTGATAAAGCGAAAAGTATTGGAAATAAAACGTTAGAATTGATGACAGGCCAAAAAGTTTTGAGTAATAGCTTCAAGAAGTCAAACCAATCAATAACATTGGCAGCAAAACCTAAGTCCAAGTCAGATTCTGACTTTCTAAATACGGACATAGATCCTCAATTGATGTTCCAACGCTTGACCACAGCAGCAAATGGTCTCTTTGAAAACACATCCGAGATAACCATGTAAAATATGGATAAATTCTGACAGTAATTGAAACTGAAATTATGACAATAACTAGCAATGATGACCACACATTACATACAGCCACTTCAATAGTTCCTACTTAAATGTAGTCATTAGAAACAACAAATGGGAATTACCCAACAACATCTGAAATAGCATACTATGTTTATGGTATTTACTTCTAAATTTCCTCACAACAAGATGTCTAAAGTGGTAGCAATAGCAGAATTTATAGGTACATTAACCAACTATTTTTATACCATTTCATCTAAAATTGGAATTACAACTACACAATGAGTTTTGAGAAAAATAAAACACTGACAAAATTTTCCCCAATTCGGACCAGCTTTTACAGAAGGCTATCATAATTCAAATTTGTATATACGTTTTTACTTTATTCTCCAGTCACATACACCAAACATTTTGTTTATAAATACCACTATGAAATAAAGTTTTGATATGTTCAGCAAAATGCTGTGCAAACGTTTGACTAGCAATTGCATGTTGATGCCCAATAAGAAATATGGTCTATGGCAGATGTTTATAGTCCCACATAATAAGACCATGAGAATGCCATGGGCCGTCTGTTTTTATAGCAACAGTTAGTAAGTTATTAACTTCAGCTGGGTTACATATTATATGTGTTGACTCTGGAGTGTATGCTCGCAATACAGTAAGAATTTTATTATTTGCGAACAGTTTAATCGGAGTGTCCCGAAATTAATACTGCCCTATGATGCTCTCATGGCTCCTTTATTTAAAGCATTTTTCAATTGCTAGAGAAACATAAATTGTATAAAAAACATTGAACCAAAAGTATGGACGCCGTTTCTTAACTGTCGAAGTTCATGTCTTGTGTTATCCAAAAGCACTAAAGGCATTACCGATGTCTTTACTGATTATGAAGATCACACATTTGCATGAAGAATTGAAAACACAAATCGGTTTTCTTCGAGAAATCTATGTCATTATATTTCCTTCAAGACCTTGTTTTTCTCATGCAAGGGTAAAGAGCTTGAAATAAAAGTTGTGTATGCAACATACAGAGTTCAGCTTGTCCAAGTATTTGATCGTATGAGGGACTGAGGCACGTAGGAATCATCTTGCTCACCAAGCAGTTTCTGACGATGATCAATACGATGTCTTAACAAATGATGTAAAGTCAGAAATATTGGAAAATTATTTCGTATACATATACTACAGAAGAACTCATGGATAGTGTTTACATCTTTGACTATGCTTAATGTTTAAACCCAGGGAAGAACATTGAGAAGCCCGGTTTTCTGAAAATGTTGTGCACTTTGCATTTAAAGGACCCTTGCAGCAACTCTTTCTGAGGGGTTCATAGTAGGCTGCTGATGTGCATGCACTGAAAAGTAAGTATATATGTAAACAGTAATAAAATAATTAAAAATTCCGTACAGAAACAGTACGGACTAAATCAGTATTATAATGAAACAGTATTGACAAAATCAGTGCTGCAACAGTACTGACAAAATCAGTACCGGTACTGAATTTATAGAAAAAGTAACTGTACAGTTATTGAATAATAATGAACAGTACTGAATTATTAGAAAATATAACATTATAAGTGTTAAGTTTTGCCGAACAGTACTGATATGTAAGAGGGTAGAAATGTACTAAAACGTGGGTAAATTCTTGGTACTCTGTGCAACTTGGGTACTCTGACGTAAATTTTTATTTTATTCGTTGCATCAGAAGATGAAAACAATAAACTAGATTGTTAACAAAACGATTGTAAAAGTCTGTGATCAAATTGTGTAGGTGTAGGTGTATTTGCGGCAACTATGTGCACAGGATTTGTTTGTTTTGCATTGTATGATTTTGGAAGAAGGGCCGACATAGTTAGTTGCACTATTACTAACGCAATTTCTTATTAATATTCTTGTAATTGTTATAAAATACATCAAATAACATAATTAGAAATATTGATTCACTTATAGGGTCTTTGCATCGGAATTAAACATATTTATTCTAAAACCAGTTGTTGGCATGACACGGGTTATGTTCTTCTCATATATTTTATGATGGTATAATACTAAACCCCTAACAGGAGGGATTGTGCCTGATATTCATATGATGAAGACATAATCTTTCAATCAGTTTAATTGAGGTCTGGAGCTGGCATGTCAGTTACTGCTAGTAGTCTGTTGTTATTTATGTATTATTGTCATTTTGTTAATTTTCTTTTGTTTCCTATTCTGACATCGGACTCGGATTTCTCTTAAACTGAGTTTTACTGTGCGTACTGTTGTACGTTTGTTTTTTCTACATTGGCTAGAGGTATAGGGGGAGGGTTGAGATCTAAAAAACATGTTTAACCCCGCCGCATTTTTGCGCCTGTCCCAAGTCAGGGGCCTCTGGCCTTTGTTAGTCTTGTATCATTTTTAATTTTAGTTTCTTGTGTATAATTTGGAGTTTAGTGTGACGTCCATTATCACTGAACTAGTATACATATTTGTTTAGGGGCCAGCTGAAGGACGCCTCCGGGTGCGGAAGTTTCTCGCTGCATTGAAGACCCATTGGTGGCTTTCGGCTGTTGTCTGCTCTATGGTCGGGTTGTTGTCTTTTTGACACATTCCCCATTTCCATTCTCAATTTTAATCTTGATTTATATCCAATTTTTAGAAACTTACCTGTGACGTTACTTTTTGTGGCGTTGATGCATTCGTGTGACAGACACAGAATTCGTAATTCTATTAAGCTGTTTTTGTGTACTGTCCTAAATTAATTTTAGTTATTCGTTGTTATTCTGTGGTTAACATGTCGAAATGTACATGTACTATTATATTATTTATTTATGTATTTCTCTGTCTTGGGTGTTCTTGCATTTATTTGTACCTCATTCCTGTCATGTAATGTTGTTATTTTAGCGGTATATTTAACATTGCCATAAAGCGCGGAGGTTTGGCTAGTCACAAAACCAGGTTCACCCACCATTTTTTCTGAAACTGTCCTGTACCAAGTCAGGAATATGGCAGTTGTTTCTATGCATGTTGCATTGTCGTTTGTTTTTTGTTGCACTTCAGTGTTCTGTTGTTTCGTTGTTTTCCTCTTATAGTTGATGTGTTTCCTTCGGTTTCTGTTTGTAACCCGAATTATGACTTTTGAACAGCGGTATACTACTGTTGTCCTTATTTACTGCAAGCTTCGGTTATATTTAGAAAACAACATTGACATAATTGGTTTTTATTCTGAAGGAGCTTATAATTGTGTAAAATTTATATACCGGTTTATAAGCAATGAAATAAATGATTGTTTACTTGTAGGAGTTAATTGCGTGATTTAACCACAGCAGTCAGTTATGTCAAATGATAATGGTCAACCTTAATGATGTTTGCAAGCTTCAAATGCAAGCACAAGCTAAACATCAGTATGAAGGGACTCGTTTTATGCATCCTTGTCTTCTGTTGAGATATACGAGAAAACAAAATGTACCCATCTTCTCATTACATGGACAACATGAAAAGCCATTATTTAATATATCCTTTTATCAAAATAATAAACTTGTTGTTTATTACCCAAATATCAAAATGTATACAAACAGATATCATTGATGATGTTTGTGTATATCACTACAACAAATAACAAACACTGATTTAGGTTGGCTTATGAATTGTCATGGCAACATTTAATCAAAATGCATTCAAACAACAACAACAACAACAACTGTTACAACAACAGTACACAACCAATTTATTTGTCAGTCAAAATAAAATCTTGATGACGATTGAACTAATAACTGTATAACAGCTGGGCGATCCAAGTCTGGTGTAATGAAGGGCGGTCCAGTCAGCAATATTTCAAAAGTAGCAGCTGGGATATCCATAGTCTTCATAAAATTTACCAAAAAATATCAAGCCATATCAAAGCTATGCGCAATTTAAACAACATATCACGCAATCAGAATAATTAAACATATTGTGTAATCATCATTTTTACAGCAACCAAATTTCACTACCGGCTATGTATTGATGTTTTGTTTTTGTAGTGTCAACATAAATCATGTTGTTTTTTTTTTATAATATAAAACAATGTGGATGCTTTATAAATGTTTCAATCGATGATTGTTTTTGATCAAAAGTAAATATCATTTTCCAATAAATGACAAATGTACTCCGTCGTCAAAATATGAGACTGTGACAGTTGTCAAAATGAGTATACTAACCACATATCCTACATGTGTTAGTATGCAAGCTTCAGACATCACCCCTCTTTCGTTATGCTCCCATGGTATGGTCATCATTGAGTAACGCCAGGAACGCCGAGTAATAATGCTTGACCGTATAAGTGAACATTTTATAAGCATACGAGATAATATGCTTTTAAAGTTCAAGTGATAAAGGAGAGCACCACACGCGGTACCTTTGCAAAATCATTCCCAGCACAATGCAATAAAGCTTGTTTAATTTGCTGCACAAATTGAATAGGTTGTAAATTGTACAAGCAACATTATCCATATCATACCAGACTTGCCTGCCCAGCACAAGAGCAATTGTAAATTGTAAGTGATCTAAATTATTACCTGATTAACTTTTCTTTGAGTGAACAAGAGCATGTCAAAGTATTGAAGAACTAACAATCATGATGAACAGCTGAAAATATAATTCATTTTGTTAGCTCAAATACTTTATATCGCTTTATAAAATATGTTATGCAGATTTCCAAAACGACCGAAGTCAATATGACCATTCATTGCACAATGTGTTGCCTCATCTATTCGAAACGAATGCTTGTTTTGATTACAACCAAATAAGTCTAAAATTAGATAACGTGTTGCATCAGATTCTAAAAATGCCCGTAAAAGGCTCAATTTCTCTCGTGTCTGATCGAAAGATATTTTAATAACATATTATTTGGTAAAATATTTCTTGATTAAACCTTTTACTGGTTATGATGTAAATCAATCTTTTAGATCTATTTTATTTTACGTCAACTGTTGATGTCTGGCTGTCTATTTATATTTTTAATTTCCCGGATTCTCAAAATGCACAAAATGCTAAACGACTGAGAAAACATGGATCTAAATGATGTATTTTCTTCAAGAATTATGTGTATGGATCATCCTGGTTTGTCGATGTTTAGTCGAAACTTTTAAAACCTAGGTACTCCGGGTATGCTACATTATACCAGATACAAAATTATATATTTTCCTTATACCCAACATCACGGTTCCTCATTCTATGTCGTCTCTCTGGTATTCGAATTTCAACTTCAAAGTGCATGAAGTTTTACGGCAAACTCTCGCATGCTCGAATCAGCATATCAATAGAACAAAGGACGACTCGATTTGCCAAGCCTGTCAGTACAATTATTTGCTAATTCAATAAACGAATCTAATTTTTATTTAATTAAATTCTATTATTTTGCTAGTTTCAATTTATTTATTTTTTTTTTTTTGCAATCATGTCTGAAATTGAACCTATTTGAATAAGAGAAATTGTGTTCCCATATCTAAAACAATCTGGAAAGCAACTTTGATCCAAACAATTGCGAGCAAAGAATTATCTGGAAGTTCCCAAACCTTCCAGAGGGGGAATAAAGACTATTTTTTTTATAATGCCCAATTTTAAAAGAAATCTATTCCAGTGCATGGTAAAAAAGGGATTATATATTTTGAAAGATTTTATTAACATTGTTTAATCAATGACCGTTGCATCAAGAACTAACCTGTTATGTCTTGACCAATAGCGATTCCTTCCAAATATTTTGATAAACTATATATATCACCTGACAAAACGGCGTTTTTAAAAGTTGTTTACACTATCTACTTTAACGTATTCTATTTTCAGTACAAATATAAGACCACGACATTTAGCTTACACAGAAGACAAATGATGACCTAACTGAAAAGAAAAAAGAAAACCTTTGTTACATAATAAAATGATGATTTTTTTTCTCAGAGTGTCAGATCTTAAAATTCTGTCACGGTAACAATTGACAAGAGGAGTATAGCTATTTCACTTTACTATACAATTTGATGTGTTTATAGTATTTACTATCTTTTGCACATTTATTCATACATATTCATTCAGTCATTCAGTCATTAATTAATTTATTTATATCTATTCATCCATTTATTGATAGACGGATGGCAAACAAAACTGAAGTCTTCTATTCTGCACCAATGAATAATGCATACAACCCTGCCATATATTTTGATACCATATAAATTGTATACTGTGTATTAATACTAATGCAAATTTTTACACTTCATCAAATACTTTAGATAGGATATATGCGACCTTCAACAATGAGAAAACCCAGCCCGTATAGTCGACTGTGCATGTTTTCTTATCGAATGCACAGTTAAAATTCCAAAAAAAATAATATTAGAATAACAATAAAAATGAATATGTATTGTGTATAACAATAATGTATTTTCAGTGTGAATGAAAGTTGGTTTCCTCCATGATATCGTCTCTGTATCTACGCCATATTTAGAACAACCAAGTGGTCAATTCACCTGTGACAATTCATTATGTCGCTCTTTTTATTAGCACTTATTGTCTCGATATATGAAAATAAGACTACTATCCACAAAAGATCGGAGGACTAGGATGTGAAAAAGTACATGCCATCGATTGGCCTTCAAAAACAGCATAAACTATACAGTATAAGGCATGACCAAAATATGTGATAATTTAACAAAGATTATTAATAATAACATCAATACTATGCAGACTGTTGAAAACTTTAATATGTGCTGAATTGTATACTGTAGTTGTATAGACTTACCCCCAGGCAACAGTTTAATGCAGGACCGAAGACGTATATACTCTTACAGAATGGATTCAATTTTTGCGGTCGTTGATAAAAATCAGAATTAAAAAATTAAATTGGTCCACGAATATCCATGCTACAGTATTATTTAAAAACGAAAATGTTGTAAATCATCTGAGTGTCCTATCTCAATGACAAATATGTTGTTGTCCCTACAGTTATAGCCCCAAACAACATCATGTATGTGAGTAAATCACATTACATAAACTGCTTCATAAATGAATTAGAAATCGACAATTCACTTAGAAACTCAACAATTACCCTTACGACACTGACAAGGGAGGAAATCCTTGATAATCATAGGTCTGTTCTGTGTTCCTTTAGAATTTCCACTAAGATGAGAAAATGGTTCTCCGTCACTATATTGGATACCTAAACTACATAAGTGTGCTTACAAACAACTTTACATTGCTGTGTGTCTTCATGGTGATCACCTCGTTATAAATTATTAACATCAATTTTATCAGCAATCAAAACCAGGCTTCAAGTTATTGTAAAACTAACTATTTTATAGGTAGCATAAATCAGATACGGGTACTAATTTCATCTTGCAATGATATTAAAACGTTTGACTTTTCTTCATTTTACGCAAGTATTCCCCATTCCAAACTAAAAGACAAATTGAAAGAGTTGGTCTTGCATGGTTTCATAAAACATGATGGTCAACGTAGAAACAAGTATCATGTCTTAGGGAGGGATAATTCGCACTTTGTTAAAAAAAAGAATTTTTATGAAACTGACATTATCAAGATGCTTGATTTCTTGATTGACAGCATATTTGTAACGTCTGGAGAACGAATTGTTCAACCAACTATCGGCATTCCCATGGGAACAAACTGTGCTCCTCTTCTTTTTCGTTTCTGTATTTATATGAGGCTGACAGCATACAGGAAATTCAGAGAAAGAAAGAAAAAAAATGTCAGCAGTATCCTTTCAACTTCACCCTCCTCTAAATAAATGCTGTTTTCTCACTAAATACTTCAAAGTTCGGTGACTATGTTGAACGCATATATCCCATCAAACTTTAGAAAAATGATAGAACAGATACAGTTATGTCTGCCTCATATCTTGACTTGCATCTAGAAAGTGACAATGAGGGTTGGTTAAACATAAAGCTTTTGCGACACAAGAGATGATCTCAATTTCCCAATTGTGAACTTTCCATTTCTATGTAGCAACATTCCAGCAGCACGTGCAAACATGGTACCTCTATCCCAGTCAATACAATATTCCAGGGCTTGTATTCTCTATCGTGACTTCATTAATGGTGGTTTGCTGCTCACAAGGCAGCTATTTAACAAAGAAATACAAATGGTGATGTTGAAATCATCACTTCGTAAATTTACGGACGCCATCACGAGTCTTATGATAATTTTGGAATATCTGTTTCACAGATGACAACGAATAGTGTTCCAATTGCGTAACGACAATCCCGTCTCCTTTTCCCCGAATGTGACCTACCGAACTAGGCTCATCACCGGATTTATACTATCATGAACAACACGACGTGTGTCACATTTGGATCTGCTTACCCTTTCGAAGCACCTGCCATCACCTCCGGTTTTTGGTTGGGTTTGTGTTGATCAGTATTTAGTTTTCTATGTTGTGTGTTGTTTTCTATTGTTTTTCTTTTGGTAGTTTATCTTTTTTTGCCATGCATGGTTTCATAAATTTGTCATCAATTTGTGATTTTGAATACCGGTATCCCCTTAATATCTCCCGCCTCTCTCACGCTTCACAAAATTTATGAAATTTGCAGGTTAAATTGTTGAATACATATCAAAAAAATTCCAGAGACATATTGAAATATATTCTTTCCACATGTTTTACTATTATGACTAAATACTCTTGACCATCTGGTTTACATATCCATAGAAATGAAATAGAACAACCCTCGACCTTACTGTTGTTTTCTTTGGTTATTAACCGAGCTTTTTTGGAGACTAAACTCTGACATATAGCAATCTCTAGATTTACTGGCGTCATTAAGAAACGGCTTATAACGCAACTATAATCAACTGTCATAAAAGTGGAAGGTTCGGCTACCTATAAAATAAGGTATAACCCACCATTTTCTTTGAAAACTACCTGTACACAGTCAGATTTATGGCAGTTGTTTTTTCACTTGTTCCGTTGATTAATGTCGTAATGTCGTTTGATTTTGTGAAATGTTAATGGACTTTCCCTTTTTTATTTGTCTTTGAGTACGGTATTTTTGTTATACATTTCTGTTTTTACATTTGGTGAACACGTTTCTCCATAAGTTAGAAGATATAAGTTGGAAAATCGTCATATATTTATTTATTTTCCTCGAATTTATATGGCAAAGTGTATGTTCCGTTTCCGATTTTAATCCTTTATATGATACAAGACGATTTCTACACATTGTTAAAAAAGGCTATATTTTCTTTCCGTTTTGAGTCGCAAAATAACATACTATATGGCTTAAATTAAAATATTGTTTCTTTGCAGTTTACCGACCGACCTTTGAAAATCCGCCCGACTGTGAACATTTTATTGCTTTTAATTTGAAGAAATTATTTTTAATACTTCAATTGACTCGATCCGGAATTTCGGGTCGTTTCCGGAATTGATTTCGAGTCTAGGTCAATTACATGTTTGAAGTTCGGTTTTTCTTCCCTTCCTGTCAAGCGTTCATCGGACCCTTTAATAGTAAAGCACGTGGAGATTGTTTACAGGTATCCACGAAGTCATGGAGGAGTACTTTATTCTGTCGTCTTCTGTCAATTTTAAGACAAATAATACACAGAAAAGTTTCATAGTAAACTGTTTATACTGATTCAGGCAGAATTGTACACGGAATGATGTCTTCGATGATATCATTGACGATGATGCAGCGGATATTCATAAAACCGACACGATAACCGTTTCTGTCTTAAACAAATCGGATACAGAATCTTTTGAGACTGACTTTATGGAACCAATATCAGTGGTTCAACAATTCGACACCAGCCTGAAGTATGCCATATTTTCTTTAAATCGTCGTGAAGACGACAAAGAGGAAATTAACAGACTCCTCCGTGACTTCATGGATAACTGTAAACACGCCTGTACGGTGGAAGGATGCATTTGAAATGTTAAATCAATAAGAAGCCACACAAACTACACAACTTGAGATGTAGAGAAAATGAATGGTTGGCTTGAGAAATAAATATATTCTTTCTGTATCAAATCTATCTTCGATTGCAATGAGTATGCTCCTTTAGGATAAGGGGGGCTGTCCCACTCATTGCAATTATTCTCTCTCTTACAATATTAAATATACCAAAACTGTGTGAATTGAATTGAAATATGTCCTTAGCTAGGAGCTATGCTGCAATTTTTTTATGCAGTCAAAACATTTCAGTACTGACCATTTACTTTTAATGGGGTGCTATGGATTTCACCCCAAAGCTAGACTTAAGATTTTTGTTTGTTTTAATTAAAGCCTGGCATCAACATATCTTTCCTTTATGTCAGATGTCTAATATATTTTTCTTTAAGTTGTCTTTTTTTTCAATTGAGGAAGATTCAATGGTTGATTTTTTTTTAACACACTCCTAAATTGTCTTTTGAATCTTTAATATCTACATTTTTCAGATGCAAATACTCTACTCATGAAAACATTCTAGTAAAGATGCATATATGTCAGTGAATATGTTTTTTTACAACAATTCTAGTCATTCCTTGTTTATAAGTGTTCCAGTATTTCATAATACCATAAATGTATGTCATAAATTGTATAATGACACTATGTTAAGTTTCAGTTTTGGTTAAAAAGGTGTTTACCTGAAAATGCCTGTTCATTTCATGTTGGTTTTCAGTGTTTGTTGTTTTAAAATGTTTTTTCTTCACAAGAAACTTGGTTTGTGTTAAACTACTTGTTTAAACTTTATTCTGGCTGATAAAATAAAATATTTTTGCTACCTACCGACCCTGCAGTCTGAAGGTACAGTCGGAAAACTGCAAACAAACATATTTTTAAGGTTGGCCTATGTTTATGTCGACGACTCTCAGCATAGCTTTTTACAAGCCATTCTTTGTGGTATAGCACGTTTAATTGACAAGCAGGCATAATTTGCCTGCATAACTGATGATAAAAAAATGGCGGATAATACCAAGAAGACATTCATCCATAGGTCAAAATGAAACCAACAACGCCAAGAAAAAACATGAAAGCCACCTGACATTTATTTCAAATGGAATAGCACATCATTTGATCCGTGCTAATTTATCAATGCTGTAGATGAAATTAATCTTAACGGTTATCAATTCAACACTGTAAGTATATCTTTGAATACTGTTTTTATTGGTATAAATATCGATTTTGTTATCATTACATTAAAACCATGCTAAATATTAAGGTTATATATGTCGTGTACATGTTGTTATTTTGTACACGTTATTACCTGTACAAACATTGTGTACAAGTAATTGCTTGTATGATGCCATCATACAAGTTATTACTTGTACAAATACAATTGTACAAGTAATTACTTGTCCAATTTTTATTGAGAAAAAGATAATAACTTGTACAAATCATTATTCTGTCTTGGCCTATTTGTTGTTCACAACAAAACTTTCCTTTTATTTAAACATTTTATTACTAAGTGCAAAAGTATAAATTCACTTCTAACATGTGAGTACCGTTTAATTGATAAATATGTTAACAAATCTGTTCAGTTGTAGTAGGCATAATTAAAGGGTAAAGATGGAAAAAAAATCGTAGAAAAGAAATTTCATGATGAAAGAAATAAATTGTGAGATGACAATAAAATCTTCTCACACGTGAAAGATACAGAGAGGTAATTTAAAAGAAGCCAATTAAAGTTCCAAAAAGAAAGCACTTCAAAAATAATTCTTTAGACGGTATGATGTTTTGAATGTAGCAGGAATTAAAAAAAAACTCATTTGCAAAGGAGACGAAATTATTTATTATTGTATAGTTGATGAATTTTATCATCTGATTAGAACAGCACATTCTGCAGTTGGTCAATTGAATCTTTCCCCCAATTGAGAATATAATAAATCAAAATAATTGGCAGACACTTTGCACCAGTAGTCCGTATCTTAGTGGCAACAAGTTGTTTAGCCCAATTAGCTCAAGGTTTCATGTTAGCTGAGTTATTGATTAAAGAGGCACTAGATGTCGAATTCATGTATACCGATTTGACTCAAATTCTCATATTTGATTTATAACCATGTAAAACATTTGTCCAAATTATAAAAAGTCTAAAATAAACAATTTACAGGGCATGGGCTCGATAATATGTAGCTTCGTTCCGTGTATATTTTAGTCTCTTGACGCCATCTAATTAACTATCGAGTTTACCTCCGAAGACCTCCGATGGTCATATAAGCGATATAAACATAAATATAGATATATATAGAAAGCAAACTCGTGCAATTTGATTTTTCTTTGTCATTCAAATAAATGAATTGCCTTTGTTTCACTTTCAATGTTGACATTTGTTCCTTTAAATAACCGAACACGCACTTTTCATGCGCTATTCATCTCTAGCTAAGAGATTGAATTGAAGTTCACATGAATATGGATTCAATGAGGTCGAATTATTCACTTGCAATTGAATAATTCGTCATCAATGTTTCTCAGCTTAATTTGACAAATTTGAACCATAATGGCTACTAAAAACGAATTATTATTTAACTATTTCACTTTCAATAATGATTGAACAAAAAAAATCATACTTTAGATTTTTTATATATCTCGTAGCTAGTGCCTCTTTAAAAACAGAAGGAAGGAAGAATCAAATATAACTCAAAGAAAGCGATTTGTACAGGTTATTATTTTTTCTCAACAAAAATTGTACAGGTAATTACTTGTACAATTATATTTGTACAAGTAATTACTTGTATGATGGCATCCTACAAGTAATTACTTGTACAAAGTTTTTGTACAGGTAACAACTTGTACAAAATAATAACATGTACACGACATATACATATGCACATTCACGGCTCTACAATCTGGAGATAATTATATTTTTGCATTGCATCAAGTGATGTTTTTCTCTGATAGTTAATGACGACATTACACTAAATCAATTTGATGTTGAATGTGTACTTGTTGATATTTAGTCTGAGATACATGTTTTTTCATCAGTTGATTTTTTGGCTTTGAAGTAGCTGTCAGTAACTGTGAGTACTCTCAATTCTGTACTTTGTGTCATTTTTGTTGTGTGGATGTTTAAATTCCCGGCCACGTCCGCTTTTTGTTGTTCTGTTTTTCTGCTTTGTTTTGGAATGATGAGCCCTTTTTCAATAGATTTTTATAGTTTCTTATGTTGTGCCGTTTCAATACTGCTCCAGCTTATAGGAGGGTTGACGCCTTCAAACATGTTTAACCCCGTTACATTCTTAATGTGCCTGCCCCGAGACAGGAGCTTATAGTAGATAGGTTGTCGTTGGTTCATGTCTGTCCTAATAATAATTTTTCGTAAAATGATTTGTTATAATTAGACCGTTAGTTTTCCGATTTGAATATTGTTCTGTTGCTCAATGTTTAGATTATCTAGTGTGTAGTATACTATTGTATTTGTAGCAGGTCAGTATTTCTTTTGTTCCGTTGTTTTCTTTTTATTGTTGATGTGTTTCCCAAGGTGACCCGGATTTGTTTTAGATAAGTCTATTTATGACTATTGAACAGCGGTTTACTATTGTTGCCTTTATATGATTGATCATTGTTTTATCTTTTGGCATGTGTGTTATATGTCTTCCTTCGAATAACTGGTTTGATTGTTTCCTTTGTATGTTCTCCTTTTTTATCAAATGCTTGCTATACATAATTCTAATGCTACATCGTTTGTAATGTTTATTTTGATAGAATAACGTCACCATTTTGCATAGCATCACTTTAGAATTGATGCCGTGAAAACGTACGCGCAAGCTCACACGACGTATGACAAAATTCAAATGTATGATTTGACATGGTGTTTTGTCACTTTTATAAGAATGGAGATAACAATATTGTACTTTAAGCTCCGACGGCATCAATTGGTGGTTTGATGCCATCGGAGCTTAAACTACAATACAGTCATCTCCTAACTCATACTAATTGAAAAAAAAGAACTTTAGTACACAATTCATGTTGTATAAAATAGGAATAGAGACAGTGTTAAACATAAGTCATTAAACTATAAATTTGATGAAAAGGTCAACTTGTTTAAGTCAGACACAATATCTTCAGATAAGGTATCACATATGAATATGGATTTTGTTTATCTATAGTACCTTCTGACAATTATCGAGATTTAAACTCATTGTTAATACCGTATTTTTTGACGCGAAATTAATGAACACATGCCTTGGGTTACTAATTATATCCTCAGTATCAGTAGCACATTCAACATTTTGTTTCAGATAATTTGATGGTGAAGTTGAAATTTCTTCGTAAATTTTACAGTCTCCATCACGTTTTGATTGACCTTTATGGATCATCTGTTTCAAAGATCATGACGGATAGATTCAAATTGTCTTCACTGCTGTCTCCTTTACCCCGAATGTGCGTACCAAAAAGTACCCATCACCCGGTTTGTATTTACATTATCAAAATGACAGATGCAATATGTGGAGCAGGATCTGCATATCCTTCATGGAGCTTTTGAGACCCCCAAACAACCCACCCACCCCGCCCCTAATGTTTGGTGGGGTTGGTGTTGCTCAGTATTTAGTTTTCTATGTTGTGAATTGTGTAATGTTTTGTATGTTTGTCTGTTGGTCTTTTTCTTTTGTTAGCCGTGGCGTTGTCAGTTTATTTTAGACTTATGAGTTTGAATGTCCCTTTGATATATTTTGCCTCGCCTTTATTGATAGGCGTAAGTGACACAGAAAGCCACTCACTTGCAAACATTTTCAGTTGTATTTTAAAAATTAAACACAATTTATGAAGACGAAATACAAATCTGATCATAAAATGAATATGTGAACAGTCAGCGGAGAGCCAATGTACATATAAAACAAATTCACATTCAAAGTTTCAATTAAAAGAAAGACATAGTAATTGCTGAATCTTAAAAATAAAATGTTAAGCAACTTTCCCATGTAAGTAAAACACACATAGCAACGTTACATATTGAATTGGTTTCCAATTTATTTCACATGTTGTCTTTCTCGTCACTGATCTCGACTGATTTGACTGAATGGTATTCTACATTGCTCGTTGGTTGATTTCTGTCTATTCCACCTGTGGTGTTTTGGCTTACATTATAATTTATATTACCACGTGAAGACTGTTTACATTTTCTGTAATTAATGAATCCCAGAATTGACACAACAACAACAACAATTATTGCACACACTACTACTGCTATGACGATTCTTGTATAACTAGCATCCTACAAAAAATGTTTATATTCAGTTTGAAATATTAAAAAAAAGTAAATGTATCTGCAACAAAGTATCTTGGGTTATGCTTCACTGCAGAACGTTTACACGATACAGCCCTGATATTCATGAATGTTTGGTTCAATTCTGTACTAATAGCAGCCGAATAGGGAATAATATATAAAATATAATTGCATAGTTTTTAATACAAAAGCCTTAAATATTGACTATTTCGATCAAGTAAGACTGCCAAAGGTAACACTGTTTTCTAAATGTAATAAGTTCTAAATGCCGTAATATTTATAGCATTAATTATTGGTGGATATACATTTAACACAGTAATGATGCTCTTTAAGTCAAACATAAATAAAAAAAAGTATAATTTTTGCACTCGGCGTTTGTCTAAATTTTGTTCTCGACCAGTATAAATGACTGTAATGCGTTCAGGACATTCTCATTTTTACAAGTTTGTTTGTGTGATATTCTTTGAATCAATAAAACTTAATGGTAAGACATCAAAACATTTATAATGGTTTACCTTTTCACCTTTTCTGACTTATCATAGTCTCTCAAAAATGTAGAGATCTGTAACAATGCGTAATGTTTTGTAGACAATATTGTGTATCGTCTTTTAACTTTTTGTCTTTCCTTTTTATATTTTTAATTTCTATTGTCCCTTTTATCCGTAGGACTATGGATAAAAGAATCATTTTATTCGCGTGTTTATGAAGTTAATGTTCAAGCAAAACCTACCTTTTGTAAATATAGTTTTTGATATTTTTGGTCATCCATGTTCAATTTTTATATTTTTGGTTGGAAAGAGCAAGATCCTACTATTTTCTAGAAATTAAAATCCCTATTTTACCGTCTTGTCTTTGTCCATTATGGAAACATCTATGTCAAAAGATTCCATTGGTGTGACAATTTCTCCACCTGACAATTCTATTCTGCACAATGCTATGTATCCATCAGTGTCGACAGCAGCAAGAATGACTGAGGGTGTACAGCAACTTCCTCTGTATTAAAATGAAGTAATATGTTTAATCAATCCGACCCACAATATCATCATCATTGCTTAACATCGACAATCGGGTTTTTTGCAGTGGAAGATCTACATGTATCTTACATTCTAAAATTTAAATACGATTATAGGTTTTATTTGCTATAATGTTCCCTATTAATATATGTCAACTTCATTGTTACCTGTAAATTGAATTTCATTTAAACTTATTTTAACAATTAGGCGATTATTGATCTTACACAGGTTTATGTGTGACTGTCTATATTTATTTATTTTTTATGGTGTGCAAATAGTAAAATAACAAAATACCGAACTCCATGGAAAATTCAAAACGAGAAGTCCCTTATCAAATGGCAAAAAAAAAAGTAAAACACATCAAACGAATGGAAAACAACTGTCATATTCCTGACTTGGTACAGGCATTTCCTTATGTAGAAAAACGGTGGATTAAATCTGGTTTTGTAGCTAGCTCAACCTCTTACTTGTATGACAGTCGCATAAAATTCCTTTACATTGACAACAAAGTGTGAACAAAACAAATAGACTTAATAGGTAAAAATGTCAAAAATTGAAATACATATTTTCAGTGTTTACCCTTTTTATATAAGTATTTATTTTTGTTTACTTGATTACAGAGCTATAACCATTTAAAAAAACCTATTTTTTCTATAAAAAGATTTTTAAAGTATATATATATATATATTATATTGTTTAAATTTTCTCGCAGTGTGACATGACATATATTTTCAGCAATCTATTCCTTTAATTTGCATGTTAGTTTGTATAGAGTCTTTGGTGGTAAAGGGTAGGTGCATTTTGAGAGTGAAGACTGTAAACGGTACAGATGTACCTGCAGTGGATAAGACAAACTTTAAACTTAAATATTGAACATGACTGAGTATAGGTTAATTTATATTAAATTGATTATGACTGAAATGGCCTTTCCAGATAAAAATCTCTTACATATGCTTTTCTCATACACGGTTTCTCTAATGTTAATAGTTATTCGACTTTTTCCAGGATATATACATTAACTAAGGCGGATGCAGGTTGTTCTTTTAATGCCTCATTTTTTATTTAAATAAAAATTAAAATGTTTTATCAATAAAAGCAAATTTTTATCATAATTTGTAAAATATAGTACAATGTTATCAATCATAATAACGCCTGCCGTACGTCTCCTCTATATACATGATATAAGAAAAATCATTACACCAAAATCAATACAATTTGGGTCTAAATTATGCATTGTACGAATATAATTTTCTTCTACGCTAATAAATATAATATCTAACGCTAACAATAAACCCAAACGTTTTATTTGGCAACAGGTTTGAAGTAAAACTGGTTTTTGATTACTTATACAGTACAGACAAACACTTAAGTCATTCCCTGCTTAGATATTAAATGTGTATATTATTTGACACACTGTGTGAGTCATTTCTCTAAAATAAAACAAAACATACCTGATACTGATATTCACAGGACCGAGCCTCAGACCTGAAATATCATCATATAACAATTCGGTTGCTGATCCAACAGATGAAGTAATATTTTCTAACTCAGTTCCTTCGAAAGTTATACCAGCATCTACGAACCAGTGATAATTATGGCATTGTGCTGTATTCAACGAAGAACGACTACAAGTTCCATTCAATGATACAATTGTGCACACTGGTCTTACAATGTCAGTCATCTTCAAAGATAAATTCCACATGTGAGAAATAGTTAATTGTTTGTTCCCATTCTAACTGCGAAATAGGAAAAACATGACTGAAAAAATAGAATACCTTTTATGGTACGTATACAAGTACTATACAGGACAAAGCGTATAATAATAAGGTCTTATCGCTTTTCCGTGGAAAGACATTCTGAGTTCTGATTATTATATTTTTTCCGACACTTTTGTTTCTGAAATGTCGCTTTTGTTTCGCAACATTTTGGTAAGATATTTCGTGTATGATATCAAACAGTTTTTGCGTTTCGAAACTCACACTTTTTAACGAAAAAAAAAACATATTGGAGTTAACTTCCCGTAAACTGTTTTTATATAGCTTCTCAGAAAGCGTGAAAGTCATCGTTTTACTTTATCTGCAAAATGTTCGTCCTTTTCTCAGGATGATCTGTTACATTTGGACAAAAGTGGACCGGCTAGATGTAATAAGTGTCATTTCCCTATTTTGTGTTTGTCATGAGTAATATTTAATGTAGCACATAAACCTAGATGCTTTTGATATGAGGCCCTTGTTCAAAAAGCTGGAAGTTCAAATGTCAATGTCATCTTTTAAATTTTGAATTTTGTTTGTTTTTCGCAACTCCTTGTTAACTAATAGAGTTATCTACATATGTTTTTTGGCAAACTGTAAGTTGCAGCATGATGCCACTCCAAATTGGGTAGAATTGTTCTGGTGACTTTGTATGGTACTTTTCATCCCTTAAATAATCAAAAAAGATAATTGTTGTGTTGGATAGTTTTTAATCATATATATAATTGATATGAGGTTTTTTGCTATTAAATCTACCTCCTCCAGCAGTGGCACGGACCCAGTGGTTGCAAATAAACTCATCATAGATACCAGGATTATAATTTAGTACGCCTACAAAAGACTCGTCAGAGACATTTGTCAATGGCAAATTTCAGGAACGTATGCTTAAACCTCATACACAGCGATTTTATACTTACGAGAACAGTTTTAGAAATGCTTTGAGTTATTTCTGATGTCTTACCCATGTACACAGTTATGCTAAATTTCCTACAATTATTGATAAATTAATTAGTAATTCCTTTTTTTGTATAATATATATGTATTTCATTCATCCATAAATATCTTTGTTGATTATATCTTACTAATGAACGCATAAGTATTGAGTAGAAAGATACATTGTAGCAAATGTATTAAACAAAACTTAATTTAATTTCATTCACCAATGATACCTGTGTTTATCTCTGAAGAAGTGAGCCAGATTCGACCATATTATATTTCCCCCATTCACACCGACTTAGTACATCACAAATTAAATATGACTATTATGGTTCAAGAATGTTTTTCAAACATTGAAATGGGGAATTAAAATCATGATTCATGCTTATAATTTGTTATGCCAATCGTGGGTTTCGTCTACATCAGACTCTTTTGTCGCTCTAGGTTAAAATAAGTTAAAGTAAAATCCAATCCGAAAAAAATGTGCTAAATTTAGGCGAAAGTAGTTTATCGCTGCTCAAATCTTATTAATCAATAATTGAATGATAAATCAAGGTTACAACCAAAAAATAAGAAAATTTTGTAAACTTCAACAGAGGATTGCCCGGTAGCGTCGACAGATTCAGCGTCTACTGCTATGAATGCATCACTGCAATATGAATCGACACTTAGCCATCATCGGAAACAGGACACATTCGGTAAAATTACAGATCAGATAACTTTACTGCTATCTAAAGTTCTAAGACCGCGAAAACATGTCGCTAGTGAATTGGGACACCGACACATCGTATCAATCAAACAATTCGTGATGGGGACCGAAAAACATATGAAGTGTCGATTTCAGTCATTCTGTGATTCGAGCGCCACTGATAAGTCAAATGAGGACAAAACGGGCGTCTGGCGTACAAATTTGTAAGACTGATATTGTTGATGAGGTTTTACAGATATCTCGTTGGAAATAATACCACATCTCCTTATTTTTATATTTGTTATAAATTATATTATTATTGTTATCCCTCTTTATATTATGCTTATTTGTTCAATGGAGGTTTAAAATCTTAATCAGTATCTTATTTAACGTTTTTATTGATATTCATGAATACATGTGTAAAAGGAGGGGGAAAGGTTCGTGGGATATAGGTATTCAAATTTTATCTGAAATAAGAATTAAGGTTTAAATATAATTTCTTCTAAATTATTTGATTGTCAAACTTAATATCAAAAATATAAATGCCCAGTTCAAATTCAAATTCGAAACAAATCTACTACCCGACTGAAACCATGGGAAAGTTTTTTTTTTCATCTAAAGGAAGGAACAGTTTTTTGTTGTTTATCCAAAATAAATTCATCTTGAGATTGTAAGAGGGAGTAAGTAAGGCATGTATCATGTATAGGATGTTTAGCCAAACATTATTAACAATATTGCAAAATGAACGTGTCCGTTGATAAATACAGGAATTATTCAGAAGCGAAGGTTAAAACTCCTTCAGGCAAAGATGACCTTAGATAAATTTGGTTATTGTATGTATGCCCGTCAAATAGCTCCTAAACAAACTACTTATTTATAATCCGTAGCATTCAAATGTTTTGGTCTGAGCGATCCTGATGAAGGAACATCCAGAAAAGCTGTTCGGGCGAACGAAATTTATGAAGTGTTGTTTTCGGTGACCTACCTCACATTTTATATAAAAACAAAACTCATTGAAATCAAACTTTCGGCAAGATGTTCATAAGTAGTTTGTGTGTTTATGTTCTGCAAGATGCAAGATTTCTAGTTTGAAATTGTAGGAAATAGAAGGGGTGGCGGGGCAATACAATGCAAATTTAGCAAAAACTATTGAATTACAGATAAACGTTTTTTTTTTTGTCATCATTCAGAAAATCTTATTGCTTTCAATATGCATACTGTAAATGTAGAAATGTGGCAATAAAACTGCACTACCCTGCAGTCTGATTAATATTGAACAGTTCCTGTCTAGTCTAGGTAGTTCATTTTTCATTTCTTTCCTCTAAGGTTTAATGCGCATTTTTTTACTCCAAGATTTAAGCCTAAATGATTGATTGATTGCTTGATTGGTGTTTTACGCCACTTTCAGCACTATTAATCACAAGGAGTATTCCACTCACCATATTGAATTTGAATAATATTCTATACTATTCTACACATAAACACATACACACTAAAACAGTTTAGAATTTACCACACGCACCTAAATACATTATTCAACTACAAAGATAACATTTTGTCTCAACCTTTGCGTGGAAGAAGCTTTCCATATGAATTTCTATGAAGTATTTTTCCTATTGTTGTACCTGTATTGGTTTTATCATAATATTCATTAAAGGCTAATAATGAGACAATAACTCTTAATAAACCAATATAAAAAATTGTATATAAAACAGGAGTAAACATACAAGATAACAGAAGATAAGGTAGGCTTCAAGGTAAACGATCCATTACTTATATCACCCGCGACAACTGTATGCTGTCTCCTTATTGGTAATACTGTAGCAGTAGAGTCGTCTGTAATCGCTACTTCATATGTTTCATTAATTGTTCCTGCATTTTCCACTTCATAATATACTAACATTTTTTTTCCTATAACTGCACCTATTTTGATATATGAATTAGATAATGTAATGTGAATGTTTCTTAACATTACTATAGTAAGATAATGTAAAATTAAATCCGATGACATGGTATGCATGTTACTGTGATTGGTTGATGTCCACAATGGCATCTATACATCATGATTAAAGGTTATATTTACGTAACGCTAAGTCAATACAATCTCTGATATTACCAATAATGCATACAAACACACAAGCTCCTTTACAATATACATTATATATTTCAATCGACATGATACTATGCAACACATTTAAACAAGTTAAGGATATATCAAATAAATAGGAAATGAAAACTGTCTTTCATCTTACAGACATTCAATTATTTGATTGCGTTAAAACAAATGCACTAGATAAGAACGTTTAGAAAAGTAACAGCGTTTCAATCTGTTCATTCTTATCGAGAAACTACTGCAATACGTATATATAGGAAAGGGAATGATGTTTTTATACTGATAAATCAAATTTTTGTAACTTTTTATCAAAACTATCCATTGAACTTTGAATCAAGGGTTTCACAAATACGTCTATGTCTGTGTCATACCTTGCCTTTTAGTAAAAATCTACAGTGTAAAACAAAATTTAAGACAAAAAATTATTTTAACCTTCAATATTGATGTAAAAAAAACTCGACCTGCATCTTCGATGGGGTATATAACTTTTACATATTACAATGTTTGATTGATTGAAGATTTCTGGTAAAATTAATTCCCAAACGTTCAGCAGATACCGTAATAACTCGACTGAATTGAACAAAATAACTTCCTCGCCGATTCTTCAAAATACAATGTATATTAATTTTGCCCTTTTTCGAAGCTGAAGACTAATCACGAGTTCTTCAATGAATGTCATATGCATAACAACATATTTGGTTACCTTTCCGGAACACCTGAGTTCACCCACGTTTGTTTGATTTTTTGTGTAATGTTTTGCGGAATTTCTTTTTGCGTGTTTGTCAAATTTCTATTTGGTTTCATGCCGTCTCTAATTTCTTTGACTAATAATTAAATATTACTCGGAATCATAAATTGTGCGCACTAAAATGATATATGTTTTTCCAGAACCTCCTAAATGGTCATGATGATAATCAACTGCGGCTTTAAGATAAATGATAAGAAACGTGATCATGAAAGAGAGTCGAAAGATACCAAAGGGACATTCAAATTCATAAGTCGAAAATAAACTGACAACGCCATGGCAAAAAAAAAATCAAAAGACAAACAGTACACAAATAACAATATAGAAAACTATAGATTGAGCAACACGAACCCAACCAGAAAACCGGTGAGGGGTCTCAGGTGCTCCGGAAGGGTAAGCAGATCCTGTTCCACATATGGCACCCGTCGTGTTGCCATGTTAGTACAAATATTACCAAGCCAGGAGTCTGTAATCCAGTGGTTTTCATTAGTTGCTGTCTTTCATAATTATTTCGTGCTTTGTGTTGGCATAATAACTTTCGTTTTGTATCAATCTATCTGCATCAGATGCGCGTTTCGACAATAAATGTAACTTCAGTGATGATCGAGGCCAAACTATTTGGAAATTCAGAAATGAAGAGCTGATAAAATCAAAAATGACAAAACGAGTAGCCAAAGCTGGACAAGAATTCAGAGCTTCTACGAGAGAGGTATATTCCTTAATTTAGAATAATTCCCAAAATGTTGTAACAGCAAAGTTCAATAACACAATATCCTATTTGCATGCCAGTATCGAAGTCCTGACTACTGGGATGGTGACATTTATGGGAACTTACAATCAACCAGCAGAAATATTGTCACAGTAGACGTAATAATATTAACGATACTAATTTTACTACACTTTAGGCGCATTTCGACAATAAATGTCTCTTTAGTGATGTTCGAAGTAAACAAATTTGAAAATCCACAACTAATTCAAAACAGATTACGTCTTTGGTTTTCTCTTTTGAATAGATTCTCTTTTCGCATCTCGGTGGCTTTTTGTATTTAGCTTACTTCACGACTTGTTCACTGGAGAAGATGAGCTTTAGGGATTTTAAGCAACGTTGAACTGATTAGAAAAATAATCATATCCAAGCAAATGATCAAGACTGATAAAACTTTTACACGTTCATGTACGTGAGTTCCTTCTAAATTGTATGGAACAAAAACTATATGATCAATCTAAGAGGAATCATACTAAATAAAACTAATTCTGAAAGGTGTAGTTGCTAGGACGCTAAAAAAATATACACTAGTTTGTAAACATATTAAAGCATACAGACTTTGTCAGTTTACATCGTTTGTCCGTTTTGCTTTTGAAATCATTTCTATATTTCTATAAAAAAAAGATCGTATTACTCACTTTCAAGAGAAACTATTCTAAACTTGACGTTGGTTGGTTTAAATACTACGGAATTTTTTCTGGTAAAGATCAATCCATTGTTATCTGTCCCGTTTAGCTTTAACTGGAAAAACAAAAACGAAAACTAAATACTAACACACGCATTTACTGAATGCCCACGTGAATATGAAATAAGCTTCACAAAAGGGGAAAATGATGTGTGTCATAACAGTCTAAAATTGTAGCAATATGCTACAATTGACATGTTTTCCGGTGAAATAAACATAAGATTTGATTGTGTCTGTCGATACATGCAAAGATCGATTTTCATTTAAAAGATAATTTTCTCATGTCATACTCTATGAAATATCTTTACACCGAGCGCCAGTAACTTATTGCCTGTTTCCAAATGTTATGCCTTTTCATGTCAAAATGAGCATCGCACATGACTTGGCAGAAATATTTCGATTTTGATAGAAGTCAATAGCGCTGAAAGTGGCGTCAAACACCTAAGATCAATCAAATCAATCATTTCACATCGTAGACTTTGAATGCGCCACTGAATGCATGACCAAACAGCTTTAATCTATTCAGATAAAATGTTCATCTGGCTCTCGCTTTACCCATTTACTGCCATAGTTCTTTACTGCATCCATCAGTAGATTTGCTTTAGGTTTTTGTCTGATACATTCATATTTTTAAATTCTATATTGAAAAAAAAATGCAATCTTTTAATTCACTTCGTAAGGAATGTTCAATTGCATATCAGCGGTAAAAAACATTCACGTAACCCTGTACATATAGCGTGAACTGTTCATGCTTACTGCAAGTGTGTGATCGATACTGCTTGTATAAATGTATAAATCAGTAGATATGTATGATTGTCAAGAGACAACTATCCACAAGTGTCTAAATGCATGGATTTAAGCATCAAAAAGTCGTACAATGAACAAAACCCTGCTGTTCAATCGGCTATAAAAGGCGCCCCAGATAACAAAATTCGAAACCATTCAAACCAAAAAACTAACGGCCTGATTTACAAGAAAACAATAAACGAAAAACAAATATGGCAGATAGGAACCAACTTTGAACGTTTATTGAAATCTACACATGACTAAATTAAATCATTTTTCAACCATTTTAAGATCAATTCATTACAAAATTACAACTATCTATTTATTTGTTTATAACTGGTTTGGAGTAGTGAATATGGCGGCACATCTTACTGTCATAAAGTTTGTTGTCTGAATAGTATGAACATTAAACAATTCATTGCCAAACATATCAGTAAGGATAAAATCATTACAAGTCCCGTTTTCTCCAAGGTTATAAATGTTAACATAAAATGTATAGTTCTTTCCTACAAATTGAAGAAAAAATGTTTAGCAAATCAAAAAATAAATTCTGATAATGTGTCTTTACATTATGGAAACAATAATATTATTACCATTTTCCAAACCTAATTGCTTTGAACTTTGTAATAACTATTTACGTATTATATAGATATTTACGAATTGTATAACTATCTTCCTAGTTTTACCTTTCTGCATATATTTTGCTGTTCACCAATGAATGACAGTGAATAGAAGATGTAAACGTTAGTGAAGAAATAGTTATAAAGAAGTTTGTAATCAAAACAAAAAATGTATGCATACATTTATATTACAGAAAAAACAATTATCAAAAAAAAATTAAAATCACAAAAATACTGAACTCCGAGGAAAATTCAATCGGAAAGTCCCTTATCACATGGCAAAATCAAATGACAAAACACATCAAACGAATGAACAACAACTGTCATATTCCTGACTTGGTACAGGCATTTTCAAATGTAGAAAATGGTGGATTGAATCTAGTTTTATAGCGCTAAACCTCTCACTTGTACGACAGTCTCATCAAATTCCGTTATATTTACAACGATGCGTGAACAAAACAGACATAATAAATAAAATAGTCAAAATATGGGTACAGCAGTCATCACTGTGTTACAATATCAAAACAAACAATCATTTACAAAATAGCACAAAAGCATCTATCAAATTAAAAACCACATTCATTGCTTCGCGTGTCTGACGTCAGAAATGTAAACGTCACATAAGAAGAAATTTTGTCGTTCAATGTTTATTCAAAACAATTTTATAATTTCACATGGGGAATGTTGGTATACAGGGTTAAAAAATCAAAAGTTATGTTAGAATTAATTTCAGAAATAGACCAAGATTTTAAATTGTCCAGAAGTTCTTTAGAATTTTTAAGAATCCACATATGGTTAATACCACTACGCGAGTGAAATAAATTTGTCGTTTGTCGTTCAAAGTATTTTCAAATTTATAATAGAACAATAACATAATGACATATAATAGAACAATAACATAATGACGGGATCTTTTAAAGTACAGACCTCTTTGTCCATTATAACAGACATAAAATGTATATTTAATATTGAATTGTGTAACATTTGTCATTTCGGGACCTTTTATAGCTAACTTTGCGGTATGGGCTTTGCTCACTGTTGAAGGCTATACAGTGACCTATAATTGTTAATTTCTGGGTCCTTTGGTCTCTTGTGGAGTGTTGTCTCATACCACATAATCTTTTTTATATATGTTCAGGACGAGAACAAGTTAAAGATAGATACAATAGGTAGGTCTTACAATAGAGGCCGTCCGGGATGAAGCTCGGGGAAATTTGGACTGCCACGGGAAATTGATGGTAAATTGGATAGAGACCGAAATTTAGCCTTGTCACAGGCCACCTATTGAACAAAGGGTTGTTGCAAGGGTTCTTAACGTCCCCATTCTGACCGGAAATGGATGCGTACTTGATAAATCCCGCACGGCCCAATGGACGCCCCACTTTGCCTAGGGTTTTAGTGGAGGAAGACCAATGGA
The DNA here is from genome assembly GCF_021869535.1 of Mytilus californianus. NCBI lineage: Eukaryota > Metazoa > Mollusca > Bivalvia > Mytilida > Mytilidae > Mytilus > Mytilus californianus. Next base: position 6,234,728 of record NW_026262745.1, read on the forward strand.
GACCAAATTTCTATTCCCCAGTCACCCTTGGGGGTCTTGAAATTTAGATTCTAGGTACTGACATTGTTTATCATCTTAATTACGTGTTATAGTGCTATTTTTAATTGTCTTTGTATATTGTTAACCTTTACTCAATGTTATTAGTTAATTATGTTTTAGTTATATACTTTTGGCGTGGCTACGTATTTATACATACCGCCATTGTGTTATCGTGCTATGGTCAATTTGTACTCTTTCCTTTAATTTTCTAACTATAAAACCATGTTTAATCAACCATTTTCTACATAAGGAAATGCTTGTACCAAGTCAAGAATATGATAGTTCTTATCAATTCGTTTGATGTGTTTGAGATTTAGATTTTGCCATTTGCTAAAGGACTGTCCGTTTTCAATTTTACTCGGTATTTTTGTTATTTTCTTCTTTTTTTTCGTTATAGGAGCGATATGTATGTCTTGATTGCCACTCATATTTCATCTGAAATAAGCTAACTAAGTTCCTTCCTCTAGCTCACTATGCATGCTGCTGACTATATAATAATACAGAATTGATAGTCTGGTCAATATATTTTCACATAATATTTGTAAAGACTTCCAAGAACAATTTCGATAACTGGAGACGTTTATTTCATTTCAAACATGAATGACAATTGTTAAGAAATAAAATCAGTTACGGATTTCATTATTTCCAGTTACGTATATGATCGAAAATTTATTTACTTCAGTTACCCATATCATCGCGATATTTTCGACGGTTTTTTTCTCCATTCAGCGGTGGAACTATGAAAAAACACTTAGCATTTCAGTTTCAAATTTAGTATTACGTTCAAAAAGACACAAAATACCGAAAAATAATACACATTTATTATAAAATAAACAAAAGAAATATTGATCAGAAACATTGTCCGCCATCATTGGATATACGTAACTGCAGTTATGGATATCACATATACCCTAGTGGTATTGGCAGAACTGCAAATTCATTTTACATTTATAAACAAATTAGGACAAAGGTACGGGAATGCGCGATGTACAATTATTTCATAACTACAAGGAATATTATAAATCAAATATTTATTTTTCAAATCAACTCAAATGCACAGAGCTAGCATACACAGTAGATTGGTTTTATAAACACGCTGAAGTCCTCCCTCGGAAATAGTTTAATAATCTTCTAAAATACTAATAAATGTAAATTATTATTCGGAAAGAGTAAGTCGGCTTCACCTTGTACATTTTGGTGTGATTTGGTTGCAGATTTGTCCTGATAACGTATGAAAACAAAAATAAATGATTTAGCATATCGGTAAAGAATCTAGCTATCATTTTCATATTTTCGACGGCCGGCTAAATATTGATTTAAGTGCTGTTATAACGTTAAAGCAAGTGCACGTTTTACTTGTATCTTGTATTGTATTATTGTCGCAATAGTCAATATCATTGTAATATATTCTTTATTCCAAAAGCAATACAGTTTATAGGTATCAAGTACAATTAATATTACATTAAATGTAGTAAGCATCACATAGTACAATATATAGTAATTCAATTCATACAATATAATAAACAAATCTAGGAGCATTATATCAATTAACATATTAATTTATCTTGAAGTATGATATACACATTCAACGACTATGGATTATTTTGGCAATACATAAATACTTCCCAAAATTAGTAAGTTCTTTTATATTACGAACTGCCAACAGATAAAAATTGTATAAGTTTAAATACTGATGGATTTCTCCAATAATAAGGTTTGATATACTTCATACGAATATCTTTATTTCCAATACATTCCAAAATAAAATTATATTTATCCTCAACAGAATTACAGTTGCACATATTACATATTCTAGCGTTTGTGTTTATATTTAAAAACCTTCCAGTTTCAATGTTCAAGTTATGTGCATGTGAACGGTACTTGCTTATTAATGGTTAATATCTCCAATTAACAGGTCTACAAAGATAAAACTGCAAACCATTACTGTCATATATGTATTTGTAAAACTAACATTTCGAAGACTTCTAAAAAAATGACATTGCTTCAGATATAAATCTATCAGTAATATTCACACTATATTGCCTCTTGTAATGATGATTAATCTCCTCGTTACATTGCAGTATAATTAAAGCCGCAGAAAACAATATTCTGCAATACGCCGTACACCGCCCTGCAATTCGCCGTACTAAACACAAAAATGTTGTATCCATATTCTTAAGAAAACATCTTCCTGGTAGAAGATTTCCGGGAATATGAAGTCACATGTCATTATCTTCAAAGTTGAACATCTGGTCAGCAGGGCGACAAAGGACGATCGACTTCGAAATTTCAGGTACCAAGTGCATAATTGTAAAGCATAACACACAATCTTTTCTTTATTTTGGTACTTTTTGGCATAAGAAATTAAAAGCATTGTAATATAAGAAAGACATTTCATAAGAGTTAACCTCATCGAAACGATAGAAATGGTTGAAGATAAAAGAAATTCTTACCGTGTTTTTTTGTCACTTTCTTTCCGCTTCGGTGGTACCCAATTTCCGGTGGCGATGATACACAGTTTGTACATATTTACAATTTAATTATAGATATAGTGTTCCTGCTCGAGAGATTCTGTCGTACCTTACAGACTTTCCGTGGTGGACTGGGAATACAATTTTTGGTGTAAATACGTCGGCCACGTGTGCCAAAAGGTTACATAAAATTAGTATGATGACCAATGGTAGCTTGCCTAAAATAAAGTGCAAGCATAAGTCTTGTACCGCCGAACGAAGCGATGCGAAAAAATATTTGGACCTTTTATGCAGAAAATGATCATTTTTCGGTCATTTTTCAGGTATGTCATGCTTATGAAATTCATATTACTCCTTATTAACATGTTTATTTTCAAATATAAAATAAATTTTATAAAACGGAAAGATCAGTCGACAAGTCAACCGAAGCGTTTATCAATAGAAAGGCAATCAATGGACACATGACCAACCCGGGAACAGATAAGACACAAAAGAACAAACAAAAACATTCAATATTGAAAACTAAATACAGATAAAAAACACGAACTCTGAAAAAAAAATATGGCGACCTCCAGTGCTCCAGAAGGGTAAGCAGGTCCTGCTTCTTGCAAGACACCCGACCGTAGCGTTTCTCACTAAGGTCATTTTCGAATCAAAGGAGAGATTTCTATGACAACAGTATTGAGCCTGTATTATCAAATATTAATACTGCATGTAAGGCTTAAAGTATAGTTAATATCCAAAGTCCATATATCTATTTTTTGCCAAGGCAAATGATCGCAAAACTCTCTCGGTGTCGATATCCATTTTTCTGTGAACATGTATGAGCGCCAACGAAGATAGCCAGTCCTGTACCATGGCTGAACGGAGATAAGTTTTCAGTCATAAGTTTTCAGTCGTCGTAATGCACTAAATGACCGTTCAGTAATTGATGTAGTTACTGGCATTGTAACTTGGATTGACGAGATTGCAAATATTGAAGGATATAGTTCCTTATTTGTCACTGCTACATCAGAGATTTGGGCTTCTCTATAACTTCTGGACCCGATCAGCGTCTCTGCCATCTCTTTACCTCAGAATTGAAGGTTCCTTGATTGTCCGTCAAGTCGTGTCTAAATGTTTCGTATAGTTTGTCTATACACTCAAAGATTCCAAACGTGCAGGTATAAGATTCTGGCCTTGAAAACGGTCAGAGTTGTCCAGTAAACGTCCTAGGCCTGTGAGTTCTTCAATGAAATAGTCAAGAAAGGAGAAAAACAAGGCTCGCTTCCAATACTGACTTGGAGTATCAGCTGGATAGTTAGCCAAAAAGTTCTGAATTTCCAAATCCAAATTGTTAATGAAACATTAGAATACACTTTCGTTTAAGTACCGAAATACAATTACCACGGGCTTCCCCCAACACGAAACCCCCGCGAGCCGACCGTGTAATGTCAATGCCTGTATTTGCATACACGGTCGTTTATCATATCCCTAGTATAAAAGTATCTGAATAACTTTACTTTTTCTTGTGTTTTTTTTTTTAAACAAACGAATATTTGGGCCCACAAATGTTACTTTAGATTTTCAAATCTCGTAAATTTTGTAGAGTTATGAAAAACGGAGTGAAGAGGAAGGTACAGAATGTATGGTTCAAGGAACACCAATGGCTGAGATATTCGGTATCTGAAGATTCTCTATATTGTGCTCCTTGTGTTTTATTTGGAAGGCATGATTCTAAGGAAAAAACTTTTATCAAACCTGTCACCGATTAGAGCAATATTTCGGGATATTTTAAACGTCATGAAAGTAGCGATTCTGGTAATTTTAGGTTTGTCGAAATGGCGCACAATTTCCTTAGGGTAATACGCAATGAAAAACCATTAATCAGTGATACCCTCACTTCCAGTAGAGATCTTCAGATAGGAAAAAATAGACATATTATGAGAAGAATAATTGAGAACCTTATCTTGTGTGGCAGGAAAAATATAGCTGTTAGAGGTCACACAGAGGAACGTAGTAAGTTTATGGCCATATTAAATTATGCTGCCTCAGAAGATGAGGTTCTGTCAAAACATCTTACCAATGCAAAGGCAAAATACACATCTCCTGATATCCAAAATGAAATACTCAAAGTCATTGGTAGACAAATAAGAGAAAATATCGTGCGCGATTGTAATAAAAGTGATTACTTCGCCATTCTTGCAGACAAAGCAACAGACACTTCCACAAAGGAACAAGTTTCTCTTTGCTTACGTTTCCTGGATCGAACAGACAATGGGTTGGAAGTCCGTGAACTCATCATTTGTCAGGTTAGACATATCAGGATAAGGGGGGTCAAACAATTTTATTTTATTTGCAGTTACGTCTTGTAAACTCGACGTACATAGCTCATTTACATCTATGCTGGGCGGACTAGATACGTTTTGGCTTTCGTCATCCGCTGCCCTCTTGTTAAAATAAAAATCTAGCTTCTTATCTTTATTTTGATTTTCAACCGGAGTTAAACTTTGTGACGTAATTGTAGTTGCAAGTACAAACACCGCCCGACACGATAATCCGTAAAGACTTATGACTATCCGTAGATCAATTTCAGAATATTTTTTTTTTTGTTAAAAAAAATCATTTTTGTTAAAAAAAATCTTTTTTCGTGAAAAAAATGTGCAAGCAAATGATTTTTTGCGTAAAGGCAGCTACGCGCCTGAACTGTCCATTAAACATGTTAAAGGATTTACCTCCGTCTGACTGTGTCGGTTCGGGTTCCATTTAATACGTAGACTATTTATTCATAAATCATAAGTAATAAATTGAGTTACTTACCCTTGGTTTGCAATAAATATATATTTAACAAATTAAATCAATACGAATTAAAGATTCTTAATACAATTTGTCAAGAAAAATTATGTTTTCTTTTTGTAGAGTAAACTAGTAGTTTTTGAAAGGTTTATTGTTGTATAAATTGAAAATGTTTTATATAAACGATACCATATCTTACTTTAAAGATAATGCATTCATGAGCAGATTTGTTTTCTAAAGACATTTAGTAAATTAAAACAAACTAAATGATTTTTCTGTTACGAGTGTCATAATTTGACACTCATTCCTACAAATAATTATCACTTCTTACAAGTACAAGGCAGATATGAATAAAAATGAATGGTAGACATATTATGTATTTGTGAGAAGAGAAAGAAAACTAGTTCGTGAAGTTAATTAGGCTGGATGGACTCCCCATATCCTTTATTTTATACTGATATATCCAGTTAATCAATAGAGTTAAACAAAAGAACTGTAACTCTTTAATAAAGTCAAGTTGGTATTTTTTAATTGTTTCCATCTGTTTCTATGGCCTTTGAAAGTTTACCGTAGGTGCATAATTTAGGCATCTTAGCATCTAATATACTTGTCTTTACTCCAATTATAGTATAGGGCTTCGAGATTTTTGTAAGCTTTTAAATCAAAGACAAATGTTTACAATATACAAGTAGTAGATTATGGTGGATGCAAATGCATCAGCATGAATTACATCGAAGGAAAGATAAATGATTTTTGTATAGCATTATTTCGCATCTCTGACCCCGGCGACAGTTTTTTGGGAATCATCCTAAAAATGGGCAATATTTTTATCGAAAAGGGAAAGTCCGGTACACCGTGTTACGTCCAGGCTTGTTTGAGTTGACTGTTTTATCTTAAAAACGTATAGAGCAAAACTATAATTATGTGGGTCAAGTGAAATACCTTTCTAATGATTCATAACAAAATATGACAGTAGTTAAATTGTGTTTGAATATCATTTTTTTACTAAACGCACTTGATGAAAGTTTTAACTTGTAGATCTTTCTGTGAATAAGTTCCAAAAAAATTGTATTCAGCCTCTGAAAATTCCTAGTCTGCCCTTCTACAAAATATGAGATTAGAAATCTTTTAATGATTTTTCAAATTTTAATAAAATCCCTTCTAAGAAATATTAAAGTAGAATTTTTTTAATGGTTTTTCAAATTTTAAATCCCCCCTGACAACAATCAGGCAATAGCCATAACAGTACATCAAATTAGGCTTTGTAGCTTGTAGATACATGTGTCCTTTTGAATTTCAAATGTTATATAGGATCGTCATAATCCGTTTCAATTTTGGGTAAATTTGTCGATTTTCAGGAGTTTAGAAAGCAACCATTTACCTTCTAGGGGGTTATATGGTTTTAGTCTGAGTCAGAACCTTTTTTTTTTTGTTTTTCGATGCTATCAATCAAAAAATTTTTTTTCAAAATTCAACACTATAAAGTATGGGGAAATTATGGATTGAGAATAATAGGAGGTAATAATTTAGGAAATAACCATAATTTCCCTTCCCTTGAAGTTAAATGGTCGTTCCAAAAACAGACAGCGCGTCATCTCTAAAGGTTGCTCTAATTCTCAGGATGGAAAAAAATTAAGTGGCTTAATGGGGAGATAATTTTGAAGAAGTCGAATCCTGATGAGGTTATATAAATAAAATTGAGAATGGAAATGGGGAATGTGCCAAAGAGACAACAACCCGACCATAGAGCAGACAACAGCCGAAGGCCACTAATGGGTCTTCAATGCAGCGAGAAACTCCCGCACCCGGAGGCGTCCTTCAGCTGGCCCCTAAACAAATATGTATACTAGTTCAGTGATAATGGACGTCATACTAAACTCCAAATTATACACAAGAAACTAAAATTAAAAATGATACAAGACTAACAAAGGCCAGAGGCTCCTGACTTGGGACAGGCGCAAAAATGCGGCGGGGTTAAACATGTTTTTTGAGATCTCAACCCTCCCCCTATACCTCTAGCCAATGTAGAAAAAGCAAACGTACAACAGTACGCACAGTAAAACTCAGTTTAAGAGAAGTCCGAGTCCGATGTCAGAATAGGAAACAAAAGAAAATAAACAAAATGACAATGATATATAAATAACAACAGACTACTAGCAGTTACTGGCATGCCAGCTCCAGACCTCAATTAAACTGATTGAAAGATTATGTCTTCATCATATGAGTATCAGGCACAATCTCTCCTGTTAGGGGTTTAGTATTATACCATCATAAAATATATGAGAAGAACATAACCCGTGTCATGCTAACAACTGGATTTAGAATAAATATGTTTAATTCCGATGCAAAGACCCTATAAGTGAATTAATATTAAAGCCAAAATATGCAATCTTTAATGACCTGACAACAGTATCGTAACTATATCCCTTCTTAATAAGTCTGTTTAAAGGTTTTGTTAGCTTTTGAGGTGAATACTGACATGTTTGTGCTTTGTAAAGAATATTACCATAAAAGATTGGATGTGAAATACCCGAACGTATAAGATGTCTGCATGTTGAGTTATATTTACGAATGATGTCCTTATACCGATGATAAAATTTAGTAAATGTTTTGACTAGTTTATGATATCGAAAACCCTGGTGTAATAATTTTTCAGTAATACATAAATTTCTCTCGCTAAAATCTAATACGTTGTTACATACACGAGCGAATCGTATAAATTGAGATATATAAACACCATAAGATGGTGACAAGGGAACGTTACCATCTAAAAATGGATAATTAACGATAGGAAATGAAAAATCATCTCTTTTATCATAAATTTTTGTATTAAGCTTCCCGTTAATGATATAGATATCAAGATCGAGGAAAGGACAGTGGTCATTGTTAGTATAGCTTTATTTAAAGTAAGTTCAACAGGATAAATTTCTTTAGTATACATACTGAAGTCGTCATTATTGAGAGCCAATATATCATCCAAATATCTAAAAGTATTGTTAAATTTTTGTATCAGATGTTGTTTCGATGGGTCTTTGCTGATTTTAGTCATAAATTGTAACTCATAACAATACAAAAACAGGTCCGCAATAAGTGGTGCACCGTTAGTCCCCATTGGAATTCCGATAACTTGACGATATAAGGAATCACCAAAGCGAAGTACAAATTCAAGGGCAGATATAGTATCAAAGCATGTCCAATTGACATAGTTCTTTTGTTTGTTGCTACTAAAAAATGACCTAAAAGAGTTTGAACATATGTATTCGCATTCCGACTTTTTAAATGCCCATTTAATTAGGTGTGTGAATTTTTTCTTAATAAGAATATGAGGCAAAGTGGTATATAGGGTAGAAAAATCAAAACTTTGAACAGATTCAAAAGCACATAAGTTGTTTCATAAATACTTCAGCTGTAAATATCAAACTGTACATATATTGTCCTACATCCTGTCGATACTGATTATGTTGACATTGCACAAAGATTTTTTTACAAGACGGTTTGTGACGTTTTTAACTTAATCCATCGGATGTGTACCGATTGAACTAGCATTGCGTAACTTTTTTTTGTGTCGATCTGAAGACTCCAAGTCTTTTTCAACTGATTATGAATTGTTCTTTTTTTGTTGCTGTAACACTACTGATACGTGTTAGGAAGGTGGTTGAACGCTTGCAAAGATTTCAACCCCGGCAATATTCTGTATGTGCCAGTCCCAAGTTAAAAGGAGCCTGTTTTAAGTGGGTGTCTTTGTTCACTGACTACCAAATTCGTTTTTCGTTTAATAATTAGTTTTGTTTATAAATTGTTTTACACTTTGTAATTTTGGGACCATTTTTCAAGTTACTGGCTATGCGGTATGAATTTGTTCATTGTTGAAGGCCGTATGATGTTTTATACTTGTAAATAGTTATCAAAGGTACCAGGCTTATAATTTAATACGCCAGACTCGCGTTTCGTCTACATAAGACTCATCTGTGACGTACATGTAACATGTACTTCATTTGGTTTCCGGTAAATAGTTGTTTCGTTTGCAATTATAGCACATCTTCATATTTTAATATTATCACTTGACCGATGACGGACGATATCACTGCTACAGTGAAATTCATTATACAAGATATAAAGAAATGTTTGAATGACGAAATCAGAAGCCTGTTTATTAAAGTTCAGACGAAGTTATAACGTTTCTAATCCAACTATACTAACTGTTCAAACTATGTAACGTAACAATGCCCCAGGTACACCCTTTAGCAAACAAAATGAATAGTCAGCATGGACTTTTGTCAAAATGTTCTAAATGTTTGTAGAAATAAAACAAAACAATAGTTTTTCGATTTTTAAGGATGTAGATTTATGAATGGATTGAATTTGGGCGTTCCACATTACTGTTTCATGGGTCGTTTGAAAGACAGTTCAAACGGCTCCATTTTCATATGATTCCTTATTAATTCAAAATTTAATCTGTTGAAACATAAAGTAAGGGTACATCTACAAAATAAACACAGAATAGAAACTTTTGTCTGGATCCTTAATAAAAGTAGGTGGAAGGTAATGAAAGACGGTCAAAATAATTGTAATTTGAGTACCCTCATATTAGCGAGAGATAAGACAGTTATGTCCTCAGAGGAAAACAAATATATTTAAAAATTTAACAAATATTAAGAGTAACAAAACTTGGAAACTTTCCCTTGGTTTTCAATTTCCGTATGTTTAATAAACGGAACTTTATACAACTGTCATAAAAGTGAGAGGTATAGCTAGCTATTAAACCAGGTTTAAGCCACCATTTTTCTTTTAGAAAACATATGATCTGACCATATGTATATACCATTTACAACCTCGTTATCATATGCAACAACCATAAGCAGGATTGAAATGTTCGTGTTATTTCAACAGCATACTAAGTTTTACATTTTTTACTTTTTTTCTTAAAAAAAACTTTGAAATAAAAGTGAGCAGACTTTGAACCTTTAAGAAGTACTTAACAAAAGAAAATTGTGATAATGAGAATAATACTTTATAAATTTCGCGGTTTAAATTCATTCATCAGGAATATTCAAACCTAAACATTTGAAAGCTAGGGATGTATATATAGAAACGTTCTACGAGCTATATGACCAAAAGGAATTTTAAAAGAATAGCCAAATTATGTAGCTGAAGGTCAACTCTGACTATGGAGTTTGGAACCTTGGTTTTTTAGTGATTGGTCGTCCTGAAAAGGCATGAAATGTTTGCCACTGGGCGTTAAGCAACCAAAAATCAATCATTTAATCTTAACTAAATGATTGTTAGGAAACCGCGGCATCAATTCAACGCGAAATAAAAACCTTCTTTAAAGAAAATTTTACACTCTAAAATGTATCAGCATTTTAAAATTTATGTGTATTCCGACCTCACACAGCCTAATAGCACACTTCCGTGGATATATATTTTCCCTTCTGAAGCTCTATTGTCAGCTGCGCAGCAAGTTTTGGCCGAGTTTCTATGGCCTTCCGTAATGGATTTCCCCAGCATATACTATTAAATCGTTGCTCTACATGTTTGCACTAAAGTTTGAATTCGTATGTAATAAGTACTAGATGGTTTTTAGAAACAAAAAAAAGCAATTCCTTTGATGGGTAGATATGAATATACATTATGACACTTGTCTAGCGATTTGTCAGTTATTCTATATATATATTTCTTATTATTTATACGGCAGAGGATATCGAACTAGACTCCAGGTCCAACGTCCGACTCACCAGATAACTGCTTGCATAATGATAATTCAACTGTTATGTTGGATTTTTATCGTTATAAAGATCTTTTGACTTTCTCATGCTTAAACATACAAAGTCTTCTCCCTAAAAAATCAATAGTTGAAGCTGAGCTGGGGACAGGGACTAATCTTACTTACCGAAACATGGCTTAAGTTCGATATTGCTGATAGCCAATTAAAATTAAAAAATGTAAAGACTCCATATCGAAAGGATCGGGATGGAGACAGAATCGGTGGTGGGGTCCTAGTATAAAATATTTACTTGTTTGTTGAAAAAGTCAAGTTTAGCTGTTATGATAAAATTTATGCATTGGTTCCTAACATATCGAAATTGCCGCCAAGAATCAGTAGTATTTTTCTTTTTTGCCATGTTATGAAGTCTTTTTCGGCGCCAAATTTATTTTTATATTATCAGTTAGCCATGGCGAGTCTTGAGATCTAACTTTGACAAATTTACAAGGTATATGTTTTTGTCTTCTTAAGTTAACTTGTAAAGCTGTAGGCTTCTGAAGTATGCTGCTCGAGAGTTAAGTAGGCCCCTGGATCAGCTTTGCAATAAATCTATACGTGAAGCTTTTCAGAAAACTGGAAATTAGCAAACGTTAAACCAGTTTTCAAACGTGGTGATAGAGAACTGGTGTCAAACTATAGGCCGATATCACTTTTGTCTATCATTGATAAGAGTTTGGAACGTTGTGTTTTTAAGCATTTCTTTAATTTTTTGACCAAACATAACAAAATAACAAGTGCCCAGTCAGATTTCATGCCTAAAGATTCTTAAATTAACCAACTTTTACACATAACAGATTTATATGGCAAAGCTCTTGCCTCAGGAAAAGAGTTTCGTGTTGTCTTTCTTGATATAAGTCGTGCTTTCGATCGAGTCTGGCATGAAGGTATAATTTATAAACTTAGGAAACCTATTAAAGTGGTTTATGAGCTATTTATCAAATTGGAAACAAGAAGTTGTTATTTCTGGACAATCCTCGGATACTTTTGGTGTAAATGCTGGCGTACCTCAAACATCAATATTAGGCCCCTTACTTTTCTTAGTATATATACATGACATTGTAAGCGACATAGACTGTTATACAAACTATTCGTTTAAATATCAGCCTAACAACGTTAGATCTGTTCCGCAATTTTTTTTTGTTCTTCCCTAGCCGGGTTTCAAAATCATGCTACTGAGTTTATCGTGGCACCAAATCGCCTTGCACTCTGCCCGACGCCCCAGACCACTCGACCACCTAGGCTCTACAATAATAAAGTTTTCGGTGGCCGTGTGTTACCTTTCCTCGTAAGTTTTATTTTAGCGTCGTAACACAGTACATGATATATAAGGAATGAAGATGGAATTTTTACAGATCAGCTGAATTATCTATCATAGAGGATTTTATAAATTAATGTAGGATGCAATCACAGAAATAATTATATTATAAGTACGTCTGAACCAGTGACAACTCTACGACAGATTTTAACCATCGGATCACTGTTGATGGTGGTACAAGACTGAAAACACATTCTGTATATATAATTCGTCTTAATATCAGCCCAACAATGTTTGATCTGTAAATTTGCGGAAGCAAATTGTTTGTTCTACCCTGGCCGGGATTCGAACTCATGCTACTGAGGTATCGTAGCACCTTGAACCAGTGACAACTCTACGACATCGGATCACTGGTGATGGTGATATATAAGGCTGAAAAATAAACTTAATCGGTATATATAGTTCATCTAAATATCAGCCTAACAATGATAGATCTTTAAATTTGCGGGAGCAAATATTTTGTTCTTCCATGGCCGGGATGCTACTGAGATATCGTGACACCAAATCGCCTTGCACTATACCCGACGCGCTATATATATATTTATTTATAGCCATCTATCACCTTCACTGGTTATCCAATGGATGGATCTGTCATAAGGTTGTTTCTAGTTTAGACGTAATTAAAGCCGGGGCGTTTCTATCTTCTGCCCAAAATACACAAAGTCAATAATCCAGGTAGACCAATTGTTTCCAATAACCACCCTAAAGAGTAAATATCAGAATTTATTGACTTTCACCTGTAGAAAATTTACCATCCTATATACAAGACACAACACACTATCTTAAGAAAATGGAATGCTTGAACCCTCTCCCACCTGAAACGGTCCTTGTCTCGCATGATGCTACCTCTCTCCATACTAACATCCCCCATGACGATGGTATTGAAGCCTGTAGGGAAGTATGGAACTCTCGCAACACCTTAAATCCACCAACTGAATGTCTAATCCAGCTTCTAACTTTGGTATTGCAATGCAATAACTTCACATTCAATGGTATACACTTTCTCCAAGTTAATGGAACAGCAATGGGAACAAAAATGGTCCCGTCTTGTGCCAATATTTTTATGGGGAAATTAGAACAGCGAATTCTCAATTCTTCTCTTTATCAACCTCTCTCTTGGTTCCGATTCATCGACGATGTTGACATGAAGCGGGATAATACTGAACAAGAATTTGTCCATTCAACATGCCAACGATGCTCATCCCTTAATAAAATTCACTTATGAAATCTCTGACTCTAAGATCACATATCTTGACACTACAACGCAAGTAAGGGATGGAACCCTATTTACAGATCTGTATTACAAGCCCACAGATAAACATCAATATCTTTCTCCTTTGAGTTGACATCCTAAACATTGCACCAAGAGCATTCCCTACAGCCAGGCCATACGAATAAAACGGATTTGCTCCACCAACGATACTGCATAAGACTACAAGAACTACGCGGTCACCTAAAACATCCGGGCTACAAAAGAAAAGACATTGACAAAGGTTTCTCTCGTGCTAACAACATCGATCAGCCAAGATGAACTTTTACAATTTAAAGACAAAAAGGTCAACAAGAGGGTGCCTTTTGTGTTGACTTACCATCCCAAATTTGACAACTTATCACACCTAATTCGCGAAAATTGGAAAGAAATCGAAAAACATTCTAAACTATCCAAGATCTTTCCCGAGCCACCTGTACTGACTTTCCGTAGGCCCAAAAGCCTTAAAGACTTTCTGGTGAGAGCTGATTTATCCTCGAAAGCAGGCTCTTCGTCTGTGGGCTCTTGCAAGGGTTGCAGAAACAAACGATGTCTGACTTGCAAACAAATACTGAATACCCAGACTTTTAACAGTCACTCCACTGGTACAGAATACACCATATTTTGCAATGTTTTTTGCAAGACAACAAACGCTGTGTTTCTTATACAGTGTAAATGTTGTAAACAGTATGTTAGCGAGTCAGAAAAGCCATTTCACAAACGAATGAACGGCCATCGTAGCGACTACGAATGCAAACCATGACCTCCCTCTCAGTTGACATTTGAGATCCCTTTGCCACACTAAGGCAGATCTCAATCGACTGACCATTACAATCATTGACCACAACACTGCTTGGTCTAGGGAAGATAGACTCACTCGGGAAAGAATATGGATAAGAAAATTAAAAACTTTGGCACCAAATGGGATAAATGAAAAGATGTAGTTCGAATTCGCGCAGTGCTTTACATTTGGGTTATTTTACCTATTACTACACAGTCTCTGTTTCTATTTTTCTACCTTACTTAATTCTAAATGTTTTGTAATTATACTAGTTTAAATTGCTTGATTCTATTCATTTTGGAGGGATGTAAAAGTACGCAGTCACATTTAACTATTTAACCTTAGTCAAATTTATTATTATATTTTTTAAACTGCTATTTATTTGGGATGTTTAAATACGCAGCCTCTGTTGTAATTATTCTACCGTTGTCAAATTTGATATATTTACAAGCTTAGATCGGTCATTGCTGTTTATTGGGAATGTATTTCCACTCAATCGTTGTTGTAACTACTAACTGTCGTCACCTTTTAAATTTTAGAATTGTGCCAGTTCATATCGTACATTACTATTTCATTTGAAGCATATCTTTGCAGTCTCTGTTGTAAATAGCTATGTAACCTATGTCATGTTTAAAATTTTTAGAATTGTACAAGCGTCTAAACTATGATGTTCGGTATTATTAAACTGTTCTATTGTATAAATTTCAAGATTGTTATAGTTTAATCAAAGTAGATTGATATGATTCATTTTACATCATAATCATACTGATGAAGGATATCTGTTATCCGAAATATTAATAAATAATTACATTTAATGTTTCCTGTTTTTTTTTGTTATTGGTGTTGTTTTGTACACTTTTTAGGCGTTTATATATGTATATAGTATATATAAATATTGTACACTTCAGAATTTTAACATAATTACAATTGCTTATTTTAGAATTAATTGAACTAAGGATTCTTAGTGAACAAATTATAGTCGTTCCTTTGAAAGTTTTATTGGTGCCATGCATTTGATGAAGATCAATGAAATATGTCGTTTCCTAAAAATAAAAGTTTTTTTTCAATTTAAACCCTCTTAAACCAGGAGCTATCCAGATCTTTTTGCAATACATATATATGTTTAGTTTGCTTGAATGACTTCGTTTAGGGTTTTTCTTACTATATTAATTTCAAAAGTTTTATGTCTGTCATACCATTTTGATGATAATTCATCATAAATTACCCTGCTACAGTGACAGCCTCTTACATACACACATCGCAGTATGCTGCATGATCATGTGACACATGTACTGTATAGTTTTCCCAAGGAGAACATCATTCAACCTCCTTGTAAAAATGAAGAGATGTGGTATGATTTCCAATGAGACAACCATCCACCAAAATCCAAATGAAATGGATGTAAGTAATTATTGGTAACCGCACGGCCTTCAACAATGAAAATGTCGGCTATAAAAGGCCCCGGGGCGACTCAGAAATTTGAGAAAACGAATGGTCTTATTTAAAACAAAAATAATTTACAAAAAACAAATACGATAGACATGAACCAACCACAAACACTGAACTACAGACTCCTGACTTGGGACAGGCACAAAAAGAATATTGCGAGGTAAAACGTGTTTGTAGGCGTTCAACCCTCACTCTAACCTGGGACAGTTCTTCTTCTTCTTTCTATACTGTGCAGGGCTCCTGTAGAGCATTATCGCACAATCGGAATATGCACAGTTAGAATCGGAGTCGTGTGAGACGGATTAAAAGCAGGTTAAAAACAAGTTAGTCCTTAAAAGCTGTACGTGATGATTCTCTCCGTGAAGGAGTCAAGAAAATCAGCTGCGACCATGGTCTGTGACAAGGAGTTCCAAAGGACTATACCAGTGGGGAAGGATGAGTCCTGGTAGCTTCTGGTGATGCAAGCTACCTGCCGAAATTTCTGCGTGTGTCCACTGGTTGCTAGCTAGCTGAACCGGCTGTAGCGATAGTGATGGTATTTCAATCAGTTGGTTGAAGACTCGAAATATCATTATGCAGCGGGACTTCTATCTTCGTGACTGTAGCCTCTCTAGATGTTAGAGCATTGATGTTACACTGCTACCTCTCCCGAAATCACTCATGATGAATCTTGCTGCCCGTCTTTGTATAGATTCAATGGCTGTGATATGTTGTTTGGTTGAATGGTCTTAAACAGTAGACGCATATTCAATCTGTGGGCGGACTAGTGTCTTGTAGCCAAAGTATTTCGCCCGGTCTGTTAGTTGTAAAATATGGCCATGAATGGAATAGTCGGCGCCAGTTATTTTCCGTTTGTTGGTTATGCGGATGAATTCACATTTTTCCGGATTGAAACTCATCATCTAGCTATATATAATCTTTCTCCCACTGTTGCAGTTGGTCAAGATCTTATTGTAATATCTTGGCATCTTCCGAGTTCTCAATAGCTCTATATAGATATAGGAAGATGTGGTATGAGTGCAATGAGACAACTCTCCATCCAAGTTACAATTTATTAAAGTAAATCATTATAGGTCAAGGTACGGTCTTCAACACGGAGTTTTGGCTCACACCGAACAGCAAGCTATAAAGGGCCCAAAACAAATACTGGTGTGAAATCATTCAAACGGGAGAACCAACGGTCTAATCTATATAAAAAAACGAGAAACGAGAAACACTTATGAACCACATCAACAAACGACAACTACTGAACATCAGATTCCTGACTTAGGACAGGTGCAAACAATTGCAGCGGGATTAAACGTTTGAATGGTACCAAACCTTCTCCCTCATCTGAAAAAATAGTGTAACCTCACATGCAACTATCTCTGTATGTGTGTTTAGTGGTATTTCTGATGCATCAATGTTTGCAGCTCCTCCATGTGATGTTTTGGGCGATCTTTTCTAGCTGCAAGTTTATAGCCTGGTGGTAGAATTTCTGACTCAGTTATGGATGGATGATGTTTCAGTGACAAGGACCACACCTGGTTCACATTGCTCTAATACAGTCCAGAATTCTTATCTGTTAGATTTTATACTCTGAAATTTTATATTAAGTACTTTTAATTCTGTGTTCATGATATTGGTAGTGAGTCCATGTTTTGTTCTTGTGAGTGGAAATGTTAAAACATGGTTACTGAAGGACATGTCTGAGGTGTCTAGAGATTTTCTGACACACAGTTGCTTCGATCAATTCCCTAAGATTTTTTTCAAAGCATAAGAGCTAAATGGGTTAATTGAAGGGCAGTGTTCATGCAATATGAGGGATCTAGATGGGGGTTCAATTTCTAATTTTAAAAAAAGGGACTTAACTAATGCATAAGGGACATCACAGTGCGTACACCTAATAGTTTTTCCCATTTTGATTTCTCTAAATGCTTCCAGCAAATAGTTAACAAAAGTAGTAAATAACATACGTAAAAGATAATGGGAAAATTTTATATGAAATGTAATTTTCGCTAACCGAGGTCTAGAATGAAGCGGCCAAACCTCTGGAGAAAACACACTGATCGGCTCCACTGCTTACTTTTTCCTTATGCCTGTTAAAAAAACCTCACCATAGATAACAGACATATGTGTTGCTTATGCCATACGTGCGTTTCGTCTACATCAAACTCCTCAGTGGTGCTTACATCACATCATATAGAAACGAAATAAATTCCGAAGATGTATTTCAGAGTTGACTTTGTCTGAAGCAGTTACAACATTATTTTAAGCTTACATTCACTTCAATTAATTGTTGACTGCAGTTGACTCCCTTTGACCGTACGCGTGCTAATGTAAGTCTATATTCTTTAGTTTGTAGCGATTTCGTTTGATAATAAACCTTGTGAATACTTAAAAATGTTTGATTGTTTTCTTTTTTTATAACTGTAAAACAAAGCAACAATTTGTCCCGAAGTGTTTTCATATTATCTACATCAGCATTATGAGGTGGAAAGGGAAAATGTATCGGGGATCCTTGTATTTAAAGATGAATAATATCAAGTAATATGAGTTTCACTTAAAGATATTTATCAATTACTGACTTTTGACGAGGTCAATACGTTATATATGGACCTGTTCAGATTATATTGACCGAGGACGGAGGCCGTGTGTCAATATAATCTAACAGGTCCATATATAACGTATTGACTGAGTGAAAGTCCTTAATTTGTATATTACATATGTAAATAATTATGTATTAGGAAAATGACGTTCAATGTTTTTTCTGTGTATTTTTTTAATTGTATTTTGCAAGAATTTTAACATGTTATTGAAAATATCATTTTTTTTTCTAACAACTTCATAGCTTGTTGCATTAGCTTTCTTGTATTCTTATCGTCTGCATTTAACATAAAATTCCTGAAATCTCCTGATAAACTTGCATATTTTCTTTTCTGATGCGGCGCTTCCTCCGTGGTTGTTATATGTGACGTTATGACGTCATAAATCTAAATTTAGCAAGTTTTTTTTTTATATTGACCACCAATATACATATAAATAGAAACATAGCGTCAATATGTTGAGTGCATTGGGCCATAGTCATGACTTTTTCCTGACCATGATAAGGACTGAAAAGGAAAACAAATCATGTGCAGGTATAAAACAAAATACTTTGAGTCTTTTTTTTTCACTATTTTTAAAATTGAAAAGCACATAACTTATAAAAACTAAAAAACGGGCAAAATGAAATATCCTGAGTTTGTAATTTGTCAAAGAAACAAAGTAGGTGAGTTAGAATTACAAAGTATCAGATAAAGGCCGAGTTATATGCAAATTTATTATTTTTTTAATAAACGCCTCTACCCCTTGAGACGCAAAATCTGACACACCAAGCGACACATTATATTTTGATGAAAACATAGTTTTAAAACCAATAATTTTAACTAAAAATCGGGCATTTGGTTAAGTTCCTTGATAGGAATTTATTTCTATATAAATCATACGGGAAAAAAATCGTTGAAAGTAGTTTTTATCCTGAAACTTGCAAATGATGCCTCAAAATCTGCAACACCGAAAACTAGGGAGAGGTGTTTGAGAAACCAGAGCACTGTAAACGTCTGCAATTCTGCTTGCTGGAAATATATTATGTTTCTGTTCATTCCGTGCAATACATTATTTGGTAATAACAATTCTCAAAAAAGAAATTTTGATACTTGAACTTGCCTTGATCGTTTTTCTTCGCTTCAAAACCGGAAACCGGATCCTTCCAATTTGACATGACCCATTTCTTTCGTTCCATGCACAAAAATACTAGTCTTGCAATCTACGTGTTTATATCGTTCTTTCTGTACCTTTCGTTCCGTACAATGTGCACAATTTAAAGAGAAATTAAAAAAGTTCGAGGCAAGGTCCACTCAATTTACCTTTATGACGTGGCTTTTTACTTATTCCTCCACTAATCTAGAACGGTTGTAGAACATATTACATCTAACAATCGAACATAGTTTAAATGCGTTTATATATTCTTCAATATCATTTAAACAACAAATAAGTTAACAGAAATCCTACTTTTCCCTGTCTGTCTGATATTAAATTCTGTTGATTTCAAACAATCTTAGCCAAAGTAGTTTAGATACAATATCAAAAGACCTAGCAATATTATGTTGTTTGTAATTTAGATATCCCAAACAGTGAAGTAAACAGGTTTAAGGTTTGATTGAAATTCCAAGGAACACAGAACAGACCTATGATTATTTAGTGTTTTCTCTTTGGTAAGTTTCGAGGATGCACATTCTCTGTTTCCCTTATATAGCTAGTGAATTGCAAATAACTAATTCCTATATATAGCCAGTTATGTAATGTGACTTACACATATTAAAACAAATGTGTTTGGAGCTTTATAGAGATTTCCAATAAAACGACATACGTACGTAACTCGACGTACGGACCTAATGGGACGGGTTATTGCCAACCATCGAATTTGATTAAATATGACGCTTAAGTTCAAACAAAGTATTCCTAGACTTATAAGTTCACACACTGGAATTTTCGACCATATAAAAAAAGATTGTCATGAAGAAAAATTATAGAAATATTGCATTTTTATTTATCACGTGGTTTTCCAGATTCCCGCCTTTATTTTACTGACATAAGATCACGTATTAACACACGTATCCCATACCTATCATACGTACGATTCGAGTTATCTTTCATGGTTTTGATTATGACAATTATTTTTCAATATACTTTGCAGATGAACGCCTCATTATACTTTTTTTCTGTCTTTCTTTATAGTTTATCTATCTTTTTATTATATTTGTTGCGGGGAAAATATTAATAAGGATATGTTTCTGACAATTTCAGAAATATCGGATGCAGAATTTGTCAGAATCTGTCTCTTTATAAAGGTTAAAAATTCTAATAAAACTATCGCTTCCATTTAATTTATAACCAAAAGTATTTTTCATTTATTATAAAATGTATTGATAAAGAAATCCCTATATATATGTTGTTATTTTTAGAATTAAGGTGTGTTCGATTAGGGATAGTTCTGTATTAATTTGTTTAACGGGAATGCTATCGGAGTCCAAATACAAAAGATATTTCCAGGGAATATATTTGATATCCCTTGAAGTGAACTATATTAGAGTATTTTATCCATTTTATTGATAAACAACTAAAAGGGGGTCACCGAATTCATTTTAATGCATAAATCATTAACGGAAATGTGTAAGGTAAGTAACATTGAACAACATAATATAATACGATTTTGTTGCCTAATGCGGATCCTAGATGCAATTTAAAATGAACAAGGTAGATACAAATATCTTTTTTAAGTAACAGACAAAGTATAACTCGCAAAAAACTGATCCAAACAAGAGGTCATACCCGTGAAACTGATATGATGCTTGTTTTTTTTTTTTGACAACGAACTTGTTACTTTTGGTGGGCAAAGTTTTCAACAGACACTTGGCATTCCTACATTTTATGTAGTACTCTTCTACCTTGTTTAATATAAGCAAGACTTCATAGTTCACCCAGTTATTAGCATCCATACATGTTGACAAAAGCTAAACGTATAAGTTAAGAGACATAGTGGATCTTAAACTTAGTAACCCCAAATCTGTACAAAAGCATGTTAGAGGAGGTCATACATATAATTCTGTCATTTTTGTTTTTATCAGGAACCTATCTGAATTCTAATACCTAACCGAATACTGAGAATTAAGCCTTTAACCAGAAGTTTCATTGAAATATATTGATTAAATGCGCACTAGAAATATTATTTCATGATAGAATTCCACAAATCTGGATTTTTCACAGACAGTATCTGTTTACCATTGTGTGATCTATCAAGAGTATGATCACCTACACCTATTTTGCGATTCATTTTTTCAATTAACCGTCCACTCCTTACTGGCATTGACGTCTTTAAACCAAGGTGAGACTTTAACTGCCAAGATTCAAATCATTTGCCTCACAAGAAATAAAATTCAAGTTACGCTACTGTCGATTGATTAACAGTTGATTGCTTAACGTCCAGTTGCAAATATTTCATGCATAATTAACATGTAGAAAGCGTGACATTGTTACTAAAAGAGGCATCGGATTTTAAGTCCCTACTCTGAACGGACGGGACTGTGTACTTGTACATCCCTCTCATCTAAACGGACTCTCCACTTTGGCAATGGTTCAACTGAACAAGACCAATAGTGACCATATTTCTATTCCCTTGTTCACCTTTCAGAGGTTACTGTCGAGACGAGCGCGCGACCAAAGAGATAGTTATGGGTCTGCATGGAAGATATATATACATGAACGTTTATTTATCAGAACATTTGCAACAAGAAAGTGTGGCCTTAAGACACCGTGCCCCTTCACATGATAATATTTCCATGTTCAGTGCACCACTTAATCTGGGCCAAACTAGTAGTTGGTATATAATTTTAAAGGTTTTATATTTTGAACAGAACTGAAGAACGGAAGGATGCACAGACCAGTAAATATAATATTCCCATGCTATCATAAGTTGGTCATAAAACTAAAAAAGATCATTTTACTTAACAAAAATTCAATTAAATAGTCCGCACATATCCGTTTTTCATACGTATTTGTATAATAAAACGCCTAATATTTTAGAAAAATCAGTTTGAGAACATTGACGTTAAATTACACCTACGTTTGTACGGGCTCTTCCTAGAATCCTTGCACCATAATAATTAAAGACAAGATATAAACAAATTAACTGATTTAGTAAAGTGTAATCATATTTTTTCCTGCAGATGCGTCCTCATAAATTCCATTTGATAAAATACTACGGAAAGGTGACACAGTACTATCAGAAAGATGCATCAGTGATCTGAAATTCGACAAAAGTATCTTGAAATAAATTATAGAAGTATGCTAAAAAAAAGAAGGAGAGGCAAGTCGTGTACACCTTTTACATTCCGGCGTGTTTGAAACTCTTGTTTTAATCTTATTACTTAAAAATGAGAATATGATCACGCTTCAGATTCCATTATTTTTATTTGTTCAAACTTAATTTAGATTTATGAGCTTAAAGAATTCATCGTTTGAGAGTAAAATATATGGGTCAAGTGAAATGACGAAGTAATGATCGGTGTATTTGATTACCGGTAACTGAACTAATTATTCCCTTTAAGGTTGTTGTCAATGAAATCACCCCAAATTTAATAAGAAAATATGTAAAGAATTAAAATAGTAGTTTGTGCTAATTTTTAAATAACATTTGTTCCAACAAAGTATGTGTATTCAACGAGCCAACAATTCATGCAGACTATGCTCCCCTCCGTCGTCCTTCACTGCAATAGGCCGAGATACGGTGAGATAGGTCGGTCATGTCAAGTAATGTCATTTTATTGGAAATCTCTTATATGCGGTAAGAAAACATATTCATTATAGTGGTGGGATAAGTAACATTTTGGGTTTTAAAGATTTATGTAGCAAGTTAATCAGTTGAGGAAGTTTATATTTATTTTGTGGACTATGATTATGACATTAAAACGTAATAGGCATATTGGCTGTAATGATTTAAACCAAAACAGTTTGCAAAAACGTATAACAAATATATGTAACTCCAAGGTACATTTTAAAAAGGGAAGTTCGTAACAACTGACAGAATCAGATTTGATCAACCAACAGACCGAATGGAAAACAACAGTCAAATCTCTGAATTTAACATATATATTCCGATGGGTTAATAGAAATACGAAGTTGTGGTATGAGTGTGAATGAGACAACTCTTCATCCAAGTCACAATGTGTACAAAGTAAAACAATAGGTCAACGTACTGCCTCCAATAGTTATCAAAGGTTCCAGGCTTATAACTTAATACGCCAGACGCGCGTTTCGTCTACATAAGACTCATCAGTGACGCTCAGATCAAAATAGTTATAAGTACAAAGTTGAAGAGCATTGAGGACCTAAAATTCCAAAACGTTGTGCCTAATACGGCTAAGGTAATCTTTGCCTCACGTAGCCTTTGGCTTCCATCAAACATCAAGCTATACAGGGCCCCAATATGATTAGTGTAAAACAATTTTAACCGGAAAACCAACGGTCCACTCGATATAAAAAAAGAAAAACGAGAAACACTTATGAACCATATCAACAAACGAGAACGACTGAACAACAGGCACCTGTTTTTATAGATTATTAACCTCTCACTTGTTTGGCAGTTGTTTATGTACTGTTAAATTGCCACAATTAGATGAGCAACCTACAAAGACATTACGTGTAATTAATTAGGCATTAGTTGGGATCCAGCAGCGAAACTTTGTAAACATACATCATGCCGGACTAAAAAGGTTAAACAAGCATACAAATAAATCTAACAAAGATGCCAGCACTTCAATACCACGTTACAGTTAAGTTTACGTAACAATATATATGATTCTTTTATGTTTAAAAGTAATTTCATGGTGAAAGGAAGGACAAAAAGCTCTCCAGTTCACCGGAGACAAAACAGTATTATTTGGAAATAATCTAGACCAAAATTAAGTAGTAACTTTAAATAAGAGGTAACCGCAAATTATGGCGTATAGATTAATTGCAAGGTTTACAAGTCTGTCGGACTAGGTAGATCTAATATTGACATAATTGTCATTGTATAATGAACAGAAATAAGTTTCCTATAAATACGGTGTGTCTAGTATTGTTAATAATACGTCAACGTTATTAAAGTATAAACTAATTGTATGCGATACATTTCCAAAATGGCAGCTTTCATTTGATTGCTCTTTTTTATTAGTTATTGATAAAAGTTAGTTTGAGGACCATCTGTAGTTGCAAATTGATCCAAAGGACTTTCAAAATGAAGGTCCCTTATAACCAGTATATCAGGTGAGATCTTTAAGCTTGGGTTTGTTAAATGGAATTCTAACTTCGAGTGAACCAGGAGGAGGGCCGTGAAATTGCACACGGCAAGCAGAATTGTCTATATTATCAATCGGTCGCAGTGAAAATGTGTTATTAATTTCAATCTATTCGTGATGTGAACATACACGTAACCTGTACATTCAAAATCTGTTGAGTGAGATAATAAACACTAGCACTTGTACATAGTAAACGACACCACTCTGTAAAATATTGGACAGATCTGAGACCGCAGGCGGCTAAACATTGATTGATACATTGTTTTAAAATGTCTTTCTTGATATAAGCAATGAATATCATAAGTAATATAATATAAATAACTACAGTAAGCAAACCAATTTTGTTTGAAATAAAAAAAAAACTCCTTAATTTTCATTCAAAAAAATGAAAATGATAATTGTTCCTAATTTAAAAACAAATAGCTAACGTCGATTGTAAATTGCAACATATTAAATTTTTCAAGTAATTTATATCTTAAGCCACGTCAAACTAATACCTTGTTCGTCGGTTTTTTTCTGCATGTTGTGAAAGGTCGACCAGAAAAAAGTACTTTTTTAAAAACCCGCGTCCAGGACGGAGCCGCGCTCGTCCGTCTCTAAATTTATGAAACAAAAAATGTGATCAGTTGTACGTTCGAAAGTTATGCCATACCGACATAAACAAAATGGCATTACAAACGATATAGATCTAACATTCACAACGTTGTTGTTAGAATTTCATCTACGAAATGTAGTATGATAATCATTCTTAAGGTAAGACATGATTGTAATATTTTTAGTTACAGTGGTAACGCAGGCAAACACATCA
Source organism: Mytilus californianus (assembly GCF_021869535.1). NCBI lineage: Eukaryota > Metazoa > Mollusca > Bivalvia > Mytilida > Mytilidae > Mytilus > Mytilus californianus. The sequence continues at coordinate 6,260,237 of NW_026262745.1, forward strand.
GTAGAATATGATTCGGGCAATTCTTTTACCAATTTGTTGGAAATGCTACGTGTAAAACAAACATCAAACTACGAATTACTACGATCCAGGAAATGTGACAGCAATTTCATGACCAGCTGCAACTTCACTCCCTTAAAGATCGTCGAACCAAAAACAGATGTATCCTCTTCTGCAAAGGCATACCCGGTCATTCCAGTTTAGCATCTGCTAATGAGGATCTGATAAACTCAACCGAGAAAAAACTTTTAGGACAACCAAAAACATGCATATGTATGGCCAACATTTCCTTAGACTGCGACAAAACCAGACACATTAAAATTCTGCCTCATACAAATACAATTATAAATTGGAACCTACTACCACTGGATATTCAGCAGAAGAACCAGCTAAAAATGTGACTTACCGAATTAGACTATTTACCGGATTTGTAACAACATAAGCAACACGACGGGTGCCACATGTGGAGCAGGATCTGCCTACCCTTCCGGAGCACCTGAGATCACCCCGAGTTTTTGTTGGGGTTCGTGTTGCCTAGTCTTTAGTTTTCTATGTTGTGTCATCTGTACTATTATTTGTTTGTTTGTCTTATTTTTTTGGCCATGGCGTTGTCAGTTTGTTTTCGATCTATGAGTTTGACTGTCCCTCTGGTATCTTTCGTCCCTCTTTTCTAAAACAGTGATATTTCAAGGGGTGTCTCACTAGGTGAATTACTGACTCACGCTTGGTGTAGTAATATCCTTGAATTATTCACTGCATACAACAAAGCAATGATGTCACCGAATTGAAAGGTTTTAATTTTGACAATATAACATGCATAACATGCATAATATTAAAAGAGAACCCAAAAGCTGATGGTACAGTACATGAAATGAAATGGCACCTCAATGGAAACTATTATATTGATTATTATTTTGTTTCTAGAATAAAGGTTTTTCCTTAAAAATTTGAAATTTATTTATATTTGCTAGTATCATTACAAAGTTATATTTAAATAAAATTGAAAATGGAAAGGGGAATATGTCAAAGAGACAACAACCTGAACAAAGAGCAGAAAACAGCCCAATACCACCAATGGGTCTTTAACACAAACTGGAAAATCCAGCACTTATATGTTGGCTACAGCTGACCCCTAAACAATAATGAATACTAGTTAAAAGCATGGAATTTGATAAGAATGTTACTAGTATGTGGTATTGAATTTAACAGATGAATCTGTCTCTACAGTTAACAAAATCTTCTAAAATAAGAATTTGTATGATTATCAATGAGACAACATTCAATCAAAGACCACATTTGTTGAAATTTGCAACTAGTTCACGGTATTGCTTTCAACTCAGAGCAATGTCCACATGCATATAATCACGTATATATATCCGGTATATAAATTTCATTATCATTGAATTCTACAAGAAAGCAATGACTTAAGTGGAATGTATTGAAATAATCCTTTTGTTTATCAAGTATATATCATCTGATGGGTTCATTTAAATAATGAATCGGTGTGGTTTTGTAGGACATTCCTTTATGAACTCTCAGCTTGCTATATGCAGAAATATTTTTGGTTGAAATATGCAAGCGTTAAACATGCATTTATGCTCTGCATACGTTATTTAAAGCAACTTACAATGCATCAACTTTAATTTACATTAAACATGACTGTGTGCTTGTTCAAATCGGTTGCACTTTTTCATGTTCAGCAGGATCATATTTATTTGATTACACATAGTTGTAGGTTTTGCTACAAGTTTACCATTTTATACTTGGAAATGTTTTGAAAAGATTAAACTGGATAATAGAGAAATGAAAAAAAATAGAGAAGCAAATTAAAGTAAGTACTGTATTACTGTCATGTAATGTTGTCATTTTAGTGGTATAAATAACATTGCCATAAAAACGCGAGGTTTGGCTAACCACAAAACCAGGTTCAATCCACCATTTTCTACATAATAAAATGCCTGTACCAAGTCAGGAATATGACAGTTGTTATTCATTCGTTTGATGTCTTTGAGCTTTTGATTTCACCATTTGATTATGGAATTTCCGTTTTGAATTTTCCTCGGAGTTCAGTATTTTTATGATTTTACTTTTTGATGAACCAGGGGTATGTCAAAGAACGTCTCGTCCTTTTCTAAAAAGGTTCATTGGAAGGTACAAATACCTTGTTGATAAATGTTTCGTAGCAACTTCACAAATAATACACGATGGTCTTGAAGTATAGATTCTGGATACTGACGATGTTCACATCTTAATAACTTGTTATAGTATTCTTTTATTTATCTTTATGAATATGTCTTTTACTGTTTAGTCTGTTTTTGGTGATATCCATTTGACTTGGTTCTGTACTTATACATCCCGTCATTGTGTTAGTGTTCTATGGTAAAACATCTTGTATTCGTGTCTTTTATTTTTGCTTATGTGATGTGTCTATTTGCTTTTTTGTGTTTTGTTTGTTATATGACGTGGCTATATATGTACTTATACATCCCGTCATTGTGCTATGGTATATTTTTTTTGTATTCTTGTCTTTCATTCATGGTTATGTGCTTTGTCTATATGCCTTTTATGTTCTTTGTTACATATTTGTTTGTGTTTATAATGATCAAGATTATAACACAATTTTGATATAATTATAATCCTTGTACCTTTGATAACTATTTGACTGCTGTACCCCTATTTTTGACATGTTTACCTATTATGTCTGTTTGTTTTGTTCACACATCGTTGTCAATATAATGGAATTTTATGCAACTGTCATACAAGTGAGAGGTTTAGCTATCTATAAAACCAGGTTTAACCCACCATTTTTTTAAAATGTCCTGTACCAAGTCAGTAAAATGGCAGTTGTTATCTTATAGTTCGTGGCTGTGTGTGTTGCATTGTCGTTTTTTGTTGCACTTCAGTGTTTCTGTTGTTTCGGTGTTTTTGTCTTATAGTGGATGTTTTTCCCTCGGTTTTAGTTAAAAACCCGGAATTGTTTTCTCTCAATCGATTTATGACTTTTGAACAGCGGTATACTACTGTTGCCTTTATTTAGTATAAGAACTAGGACCTGAAAGACGGGCGAAAGATACTAAAGGGACATGCAAACTCATAGATAGAAAATAAACTGACAACGCCATGCTATGAGATATATAACAATTTTATTTTAAATATTTCAAAAAATAATATCGCTCGCTAGTAAAAATTGCATTCGCCTGCCAGAAATCAAATTTCAGGACAAAAAACAAATTGAAAATTTCACTCTCTCACTACCCTTTTTCACAGGAAAGTGTCCGAAGAACTTGAATTGAATTTGGTGTGGCTTTAAAGAAAGTGTTTAAGTTCTAGCCGTTTTAAAATTCAACAGACTTTGTACTTACTTATCAGATGGTAGCAGAAGCAGGGAACATATAGAGTGCCAGCATGTCCTCTTTTTACTCAAAATACAGAACCAAATTAATCAGTACTTTTCATATTTCAAGCTGGTTTGTGTAACAAAAATGTTTGATAGCTCCAACGAAAACTGACCACTTTATTATGAAAATTATATAGATGTATCCGAAATCAGTAAATTTGTTAATTCGGGATAGATTGTATAATACAAATGGCAGTAATATTTGAACACAATGACTACATTATTATGTCTGCATCATTTTAGAGAAACATAATTTTCTCTCGACATTCAAAATATTGAACCAACACCTAAAATCATCAGTTTTCATATTTCGACATGGTTTGTAAAATAAAACTACTTATTCGCACCATCCAACACTGAAAAGATGAATCTGCCAAAATTGACTATCATAAACAAATAGGTTTTTCCTATGCGTTGAAAACCCTTTAATATGCCTTCAAATAGAAAAAAAAACCTTTCCTTGCTTTGATGATACCAGCATGTATTTATGTCAATCCAAAACTGCGACATGTATGGCCATTTTTTTATCTATTATAATGGGATATAAAATAAAAAAAGAAATTTCAATGTGGTGTAGTAGTTTGCTGTACTGGAAAATATAGCAATACGATTATCATTTTCATAACGTAAGATTAGGTCTAATATGAAAAGTCTTAAGCGCGGTAATCTGTCAAAGTGAGCTGCCCTATTATCAGGAACAGTAAAACTTTTACCTTTTTACTTGTCTGTTATAGAGCAGACTACTCCTCATTACTAAAGGCAGACTTGTCCTCAGAACTTGTCAAAACCAGACTTGTTCATAGGTCTGGTCGTATGCACACCTTTCAATAGGTCTGGTCGTTTGCACACTTTTCAATAGGTCTGTAGCAGTACTTAAAATGAAGACATAAGTCTGGTCTACTTACGACGAGGTAATTTGGCTTGTCTTCTAAAGTTAACTTGTAAAGCAGTTAACAAGTTGCTTCAAGTTAACTTTTATACGGGTTAAGACTGCGCACATTTGTATTAACACGTAATTACTGTTGCCTAAAAACTGCCGACGAAAAAAACCAGGCCGTATAGACTACAGAGAAAACTAAAGATTTGGCAACACAAACTTGATGTTTTTCGAAAGATAGGCTTTTATTACATCACCAGCTCTGTGTAGGCCCGACAAAATTAAAAAATACATTTACATTCATCCGTGATACGTTTATTTACATTTTTCATTATAAAAGTTATTCCATTTTTTTTTAAATATGGTTATTGTATATGTCTTTGAAATGGTTATATATAGATAAATGGTAATAAAACATTAAAACCAAAATTGCAAACAAAAAAATGATGAACCCGGTTTTAAAGGTTATAACCTCATTTTTTCTGAAGGTAATAAAACATCATAGACAATTAAAAAAAGGTTATCTCAGACAAAGTCAAAAGTCTCTATGAGGAATATAACATCAAAACACCACTACATTTTCATATTCATAATCGTGGTTCTGAGAACGTCTGCATATTTAGGAGGAAATTTTTCCATTCTTTGTTCTCTTTGACCCCATTTAATTCTTGGATTTTCACCTCGTACCAAGTTGATTATAAGGAAATTTTCGCCACTACCAACAATAAATTTCAGATATTCCTGGCGATCTTGAACATATATATGTAGTTTAAGGTTTTTCAGTCTTTCTTCGCCAACTATATCTACTATTTCATTTCTTAACAATTGCAAAATTCTGTTTGCACCCTCTTCGTTTTTCATCACCATCAAAAATTTGTGAATGGCCTCATCAGGGGTTTTCCCTTCCACAACAATTGGCTTAATCTCTGTGGAATCGGATCCACCCTAAAAAGAAAAAAAAAAGTATAGCATTTAATATCAATACAATGATGAGTGTATCATATAAAAAAAATGTTCAGACAAATGTCCAATTCTTCTAATAACAGTTACATATTTAGAGTCTGTGCGATTGACAAATTTAATAGGACTGTCAAAGATAAATCTTTTTTAAATGTCCTTCAGTTTTCTCTAATCTTAATACTTTTTACTTTATATTGTTCCGCCTTTTACTTTGAAAAGGGTTTTAAGACTTTGACTTCGTCAAAATAAGAACATACATATACGGTAATTAAGAATATGTGGATAACTTTTAACCTTTTTCAATCGTGTGTAATTATATATCAGCTCGCTTTAAAATAGTAAAATGTTGCTTCACTCTTTCTAACCTTCATTTTCCAGTGAAGCTTTTAAAAATATTTCATGCCTGAAAAAACTGCGCATCAATTTATTTGAAACCTTGATATTTCTCATCAGTACATAAATCTCAATAGAACAAGATACACAAAATATGTCCAGATGGAACATGTTTTTGAACACTCAACTATCGCATAACCAGGGACAGTAGTGTTTCAGTACAAATTAAAAAACACTACAAAAATTAGTTTTAAATAGCCAAACTCAATAGATAAGTATACGTACGTACGAATCACAAACAAATAATCAACTGACCAAAAAACAAATCACATAAAATACCTGTTAAATTAAAAGCGATGCGCTTAAAAAAAGTATTTTACACATATTATTTTTAGTTATTTATTAATTTGGTATTTTGATTTTTGATTGTTTAGATTAACGATTTGTTATAAACAGAGTCAAAACAAAGAAATTTCAGGTATTCGGGAAATCTATGTCCGGTGCAATCGTTATCACCTTACACGGGTATTCACACTTTACATCATAGATTATGTAATATACCTGGCGATACTCAACTTTGAAAGTTCAGTAAGGGCCATACTGGACCCAGAATATTAAGTCCTTTGCTTTTAAAATGACAAATATTTAAATTTGACGAAAGGACACGTTAGAAAGTAAAACATTACCATTTGTTAACAACTTTTTTTATGAAGCGTTAAAATTTACAATCCAAAAGGCCTCAGGTAGAGATGTTAATATACATTTGCTTGTGTTTGCTCATGCATACATTTTCCACTATATTGTTATATCTTAAATACAGTTGTTAATATTTGATGTATACCTTGTACATGTAATATGGAGTTTTAATAGGCTGTGTCTGTTGCTTACTCTTTTTCCTATCTTTATAATTACATTACATGAATGTTTCATTACAATACGTTATTTTGATTGGCTGACAGCAATCTCGCGTCGTTCTGAAATTAACATTCATATCAAAATAAATTGTAACCATCATTATGACATGAGGTTCCACAATAAAGTGCACGGGTAAAGAAAAGAAAAACTTGATATAGAAATCATGTTTTCATGATCCGAGATAAACAAATGTAATTATAAGTATTAAATGTTTCTTTTAGTAATTTTATAGGGTTGTAATAGCGTTGACCGTGCGCACATTTATAGAATGAAGCGCTTCCGCGCTTCATACAAAATGTACTTCGGTCAACGATTTTACACCGCAATAAATTTACAAAAAGAAGCATTCAATTCTTAAAGGAATAAGATATGTTTAAAATCAAGTAAAGATTTTGTTGAAATTTGACAAAAACGTAAGGATTTAATTTTCAAGAGTCGGATATGTAAATTTTATAGCTAACAAAACGTTAAAAGATCTTTAATTTCTGTCGACGAATGCGCTCTTTGCGCTAGTGTCAAAGATTATTTAGGTCTCCAAATTCTTAAACATACAATCTTTTGTATCGACTTAAAGTTCCTTCGTTTTGCGTTTTGAGCTCTTACTCAGAAATTATTATCATATTATTATCATAACTATCAAAATATTCCAAATATGCCAAACTGCTTGCAAGCTCTTTTCTTGCCGTAATTGTCATTTTTTTAGAAGAACTTCGTATGAACCGAATGAAATAGACTTGACATTTAATTAGTTTGTACTTTTTATCTGTCCGAAATAATCATGCTATAAATTGAAATTGTATCGTGTTTCTTAGATTTGTAACATACTTGTCATGTTTTATTATACTTATCTATTCAAATTTTGTGAGTTTGTAAACTTAGAATTTATGTTCACCAAGTTTTAATGGTTAAACAGCAATATGTGCAATAAAAAATAAATTAGAGTGTTAAAAAAAAGAATTTATGCTTATATAATAAAATTGTGAAACGGGAATTTATAACTCAAAATTAGGGAGTATTTCTCAGTAACCAATAACAAATAATACAGAATCTAAATTCGCTACATCCTATAATAAAAACCAGGAAAAAAACAGTTATGCGTGAAATTAATACTTTACTACAATATATTTTAGAGTTGAAGCCAATAATGGCCTCGGCAACTTTCAAGGAAGCATGTTTATAATATCCAAAGCAACCGTCATTTTACAAATGTTTGAAAACACGGAAGTCTTTTCTCAAGAAATTATGTCATGTTTTCCAAATTTGAAAATATACACACCGGAGAAAACAATTAGTTATACTCAGTCATCATGTGCATACAATTCACCTGCATTGCGTAAATCAATGGCTATCCTAATGCAAGTTAAACAACACTACTTTTTTTTTATTCTGTGTCATTCATTTGCAAGGATGTTATGAAAAAAGTAAAACATCAAAAATACCGAACTGCATGAAAAATTCAAAACAGAAAGTACCTTAACAATGGCAAAATCAAAAGCTCAAACACATCAAAACGAATGTAAAACAACTGTCATATTCCTGACTTGGTATAGACATTTTCTTATGCAGAAATTGGTGGATTTAAAATGGTTTTATAGCTATCTAAACCTCTTAGCATGACAGTCGCATGTATAAAACCATCAATGCGATGCAATAGAACAATTCTATTGTTTTGCTATAAGGAATACATAAATCATCTTTCGTTCCGAACCCTGCAAGCTGGTTTTCTCCTCCTGTTTTGTAGTTTGATGAAACAGATAAACTACCTGTGTCCAATCATTTCCTATCTTATTTTAAAAAAGATAACGAAGAGTACCACATAAAAATCATTGTATCAATCAATTTGTATATTTTTTTGTCAAAATTTTTTAGCATAAGCACGAAATTTAGATTTTCCATACTAATCTTCATTCCATGTTTAGCATAGGCCAAATTTCAGTCCTCAATTTCAGGGCTTATTATGAAAGCACTGATGACGACAAGATATTAAACACTCTACATATTAAATATTCAAAATCCATCGCTGTAAAATTGCTTTTTTGTTTGCCTGTATTCATCTTTCAAAACGTTGAATGATGTTCCTTGGGGGATTCATTTCGAAAAAGTAGAAAATATATTATTAGATATATCTAGCATAATAGAAGATAGAAACTATAAAAATGATGCATTATTGAAAAGTTTACACCAAAAACACTTCTTTTTATCTACATATTGACCTTTTCCATAAAATGTGCAAACACGATCAGAGATTTCAAATTTTAGATAGGTATTTCAGAAAAGAATATTTATCGCGACATGCATTCTTGTGTTTATTTTAATCAATAATTGCAAAAAGTAAGAGCAAATATATACAAAAAACAAGAGTTCTTTTAAGTCAATATCGGTTATAAAGGATTTAAAAAATGATGTTTCGTAACATTACCTATGTTCTTATCGTTGTGACTCAGCTCGTTTCCCAAACAGAATGGGCCTCGGCGATTTATTGTTGTATTCTGGTTCCATTCTATATTTAAAATCAAATTTACTTATGAACTGCTTTAACATTGTTTTTGTATTACAGTATTTTTTTTTTTGCCATTCATTCCTGTGCAATTTGTACTGTTATAATATATGTCCATATTTTAAAAACGTGACTGATCTAAATAGACAATATAAACCAATAACCAATCACAAATGATCTGGATTTACCCAAGAAACCTCCTAGATGTGAAACAGCTAGAAATTACTTTTCTGTTTATGTAATATTCAAATCAAGTCTGAAAAAATAAGCATAAAAATGCCAAAACAAACCCCGAAAATAATTCAAATAAAAAAAAATGCAATTGTATCTTAAGTCAAATCATTAAACAGGGACGCAAAGAAAATAAAAATGATAAAAACAGATAAATTTTTAAATATAATTGGTAATGAGAGATTTAAGAAATAAACGTGATACCGTTCAAATAAGTTTGGTTCTATACATTTATATAATGATAACGCTTGATATGAATTACTATTTAAACAACAATATTTGAATGTTTCTGTTGTCGACTTGTGTTTATAGAATTCATTCTGTCGTTGATTGCCGAAAACCAACCCATTCGTTTGATATCCCTCCCTGTATTTATACTTTTAAAAGAGGGACGAAAGATACCAGAGGGAGAGTCAAACTCATAGATCGAAAACAAACTGACAACGCCATGGCCAAAAATAAAAAGACAAACAGACAAATAATAGTACAGATGACACAACATAGAAAACTAAAGACAAAGCAACACGAATCCCACCAAAAACTGGGGGTGATCTCAGGTGCTCCGGAAGGGTAAGCAGATCCCTCTCCACATGTGGCACCCGTCGTGTTGCTTATGTTATTACAATAAATAGTCTAATTCGGTAAGTCACATTCGTGAAAAGGGAAGGGTATTGTAGTTACTCGTGATGGCGTCCGTAAAATTTACGAAGGGATGATTTCAACTTCGCCATTTGGAACTCTTGGTTTAATAGCTTCCTTGTGAGCAGCAATTCACTATCAAGGAAATCATGATAGGAAACACAAGCCCGGGAAAATCGTATCAATTGGGAGATATATACTCCGTATGCAGGCGCTGCTGGAATGTTGCTACATAGAAATGGAAAGTTCACAATTGGGAAGCTGAAATCATCTCTTTTGTCGTAAAGTTTTGTTTTCAACCGACCCTCATTGTCAAATTCTAGATGTAAGTCAAGATATGAGGCAGACTTTACTGTATCTGTAGTATCCTTTATCTCTTGTTCGATGGGATCGATTCGTTCAACATAGTCACCAAATTTTGTATTATTTAGTGAGAGAACATCAAATTAGATTTAGTTTTATTTTCCGTTGAAGTATTATTTTTAGCCTTTCTTCTCTATTTTTTTTTTTGTTGCTGTTGTTAAACGTTGTTATCATAATGAAATGTGAAATACTTTATTTTATTCGTATTTGAAACCATCAATGCGCGAAAAATATTATTGCCGACTTTTTGAAATATTGAGTGTCTTGAATTTGAACAATTATGAGTTTTTTTTAAAGTAATAATAATATGATCAACATGAAATTATTAAATGTTAAACAATCACAAAAAACTCACCATATTCCTCTAAATTTCTTTAATCCAAAAGTACTAAACAGTTTCTTTTGCTGCAATAGAAATGAAACTTTCATTATCAAATATTTAAACATTAAAACTACACAGATATAAGAATTATTTAAGAAATATATTTCAAAAATATACTTACAAAGACGTGTTTATCACAGATTTTTTACTTTAACGTGTACATTTGCATGTAAAAGATTTCTATGGTTAGGATTGCGCATGACATAATCAATGTAATCCATGATAATTTTCCAATGATATTGGATAGCCAATAAGGAAGTTCTTTGTTTCTAATTTACGAAATCATTACTCATACATACTTAAGTCTTCATCGGACGTACGAATGCTGACAAAGAGGTAAGATTGATAATTATTCATATAAGTTTTAAAGCAGGAGAGAAATAATAAAACATACATTTTTCATGAAAAACTGCGTTTACAATTAAGACTTTCTTACGTTGACTAATAAGTATATTATATATATTTGTTTTTCATTGGTATTTCACTTATTTTATTTTATGTATTTTCAGTACTATGGAAATGTCATGTTCCCTAACGCAATGTTTGAAATATACGTATCAGAATTCATTATCAATATATTTAGTCATTTTTTTTTAAGTACCATTTTAAGAATTTTAACATAAAAGTTAAAAGTTTATAAAAAAATAGAATGAACATGAGAAACAAAATATTTGACAACGTGTATTTAACTTCAAAACGTATTAAAATTTATAATATTTGCATACAAACTTTTATCAAATATTGTTTTCAATCGACTATTATTACTATGCAAACATACTTACTGGTATGTGTTTGACTTTGAAAAAAACTTTGCAGGCTAATGTGTAAGTTGCCGAACGTTTTGCAACAAACCCATAATCCAATCCTTATTTCAATCATTTATAGTATATATCATTTTTATATGCTTGATACACACAAATAGATTCGAAGTGCAAAACATCTGAACATATATATGATACGAAGAAGCAGTTTAAAAATCGTATAAACAATTTTTATTTTCAGTATTGATATGATTATAATTATTCATACATGTATTGTTATAATCATTATTGTCATTGGTTTTTTATTATTATTATAATTATTATTATTATTGTTATTATTATTATTATTATTATTAATTCATTTTAATTATTAATATCATTATTTTATTTTCATTATTAATATTATCATTACTACTATTACTATTACTTATTTATTACTACTATTCTTACTATCATTATTATTATTATATTATTACTATTGTTATTATTATTATTATTATTATTATTATTATTATTATTATTATTACTATTTTTATTGATTTCGTTAAAGACGAATTGTTTGACTTTTAACTCTCAGATATATATTTACTGAACGAAAATGAACTCGTTTGACATTTAAATTGAGAGAATTGAAATTGATAGAGATACGTCAAAAGGTCAAACTGGCATTCCAATTGAAAATATCACGTTATGAATTTGATTCAGTGGTATTGCATTTTTGGATTCACTTTCAACAGAACCGACCAAACAAAAACAAAGAATGATAGCCGAGGATATTTTCAAATTTTGGATACTCGAAAAACAGAATTACTCTTTATCATCTATGTTGTGTTTTGTTTACTGTTATTTGTCTTTTGTATTTTGTATTTTTTTTTGTTTTTTTTTGTTTTTGCAATGGCGTAGTTTATTTGTTTTCGACTTCCGTGTTTGAATGCAATTCCTTTACTAATAGGAACCTTAAAATTTAGTCAAAATTATCGAGGGCTGAACTTTTTATGAAGAAGTAAAAACCAGAATTTCACAATAACTTCTTAATTTATCGACCGACAATTTAAAAAGGTTAGTTATTGTTAACAATCATGTTGGTACCGAAGTAATGCCAACTTAGTTGATGTTTCAATCGGTGGCAATCGTTCCTAATTTGTAAAACAAAAACATTCTCCTAGCATCAAATGTGAATGTATCATATTGATAGAAAATGAAGTATATTATTATTTATATAATCAATGTTTAATATAGATTCAGACGTTTTGTCTTCACTTTTTTATATTGAAATTGGCGAATCATATTAAACATGAGACAAGGAAGCGCTTCTTGCTTATTACTTGATTCGTCACTTTGTTTCATTTTTGAAAAAATAAAATAAATTATTACATTGGTCACGATGAATTACCGAGATTTCCCAGTGAAATGAAAACCGGGAATTGCATTCCTCAGTCAGAGGAATGTCAAAGATCAAATATATGCATTCAGTGTTTTATTCAATACTAGTTTCTGTTTTAATGTCTTTTTGATCGAGTTACAATGTTAGCTATTTCCATTTTAATGTGATAGTGTGTTTTTTTCTGTTGTAATGTTACACTGGTTTATATAATTAGCTATCTATAAAATCAGGTTTATCCACCATTTTCTACATAAGAAAATGCATATACCAAGTCAGGAATATGACATATATTATTCATTCATTTGATGTGTTTGAGCTTTTGATTGTGCCATTTCCTTATGGACTCTTCGTTAAGAATTTTCCACGAAATTCTGTATTTTTTTTATTTTACTTTCTACTGTCTCAGGTTAGGACGAAGGTTGGCGCCTGTTAAAATGTTTTAAACCGCTGAATTTTAATGCACCTGTTCAAAATCAGGAGCCTGTTGTTCAATGTTTGTCAATTGTTGATGTGGCTCATAAGTGTTTCTTGTGTCTCGTTTGTTATAGCTTGTTGTTCTGTGTGAGCGAAGACTCTGGGTTGGAGGCCGTACTTTGACCTATAGTTGTTAACTTTTTATACATTGTGACTTGAATGAAGAGTTGTCTCATTGGCACTCATACCACATTTTCTTAATTATAATTAAAATTTTAACACTTTCATCAATCATCAACTGCAAGAAAGAGACATGTGGTGCTATTCTGTTTCACATGTGTCTTCATTTCTTTTACAGAATGTGTTTGCAATGGTTAATAAAGAAATCACAAGCATGTTTTAACTGCTTGTGTTTTCTTTTCAGAAGTTGTTATAACTGGTTCTGTGGTAATTACAACTCAGTAAACGGCGATATGGATTTACAGAAACACTGCGAAAAGGTCAACGTAGCTATAATACGGGATTCAATGAAGAATATTCATAGGAGGTATATGTTGCAAGTCGTTGATGCAACCTGTGCTATCATCCATCAGATTGATTGTAACCATAGTTACCTACTTAGCAATCTTACACTCAACGTGTATTATAAAACGAAGTTCTACCAGTTCAGAAGTGGTACCGGAGAACACATCGTCATTGTTAATTATGCAAACAAAACAATTTCTTGCAACTGTATTAACTGTCCATCTGAAGTCAAAAGCATTGTAAAAAACACATATAGCATTTAAAAGGATTCTTATAATCTACGAGGAAACACTTTAATGTTTATGTACGTCAACAAAACAGTTTAGGTTTCTTTAAAAACAAATGCTGCTGAATGGGTAATACATAGTTTATATGAATAAATTTTCAATTGAATAAAAGTTTTTGTTTTTTAATAATGAGTAACTGATTGATAGCAGCAACTTTGGTTTCATCACTTGCAATGTATATATATGTGCTATAATAAATTATTCAACAGAAAAAATATTGAATATTATTACATTATTTCGTTCTACAAATCACAGTTCTTTATTCTTTTCCAAGGCCAAAATAATTTCTATCGATTATCGTGTAATGTTTTAATGTCGGCAAGAGAGGTAACAAAACATATTAAAGAACATTTTCCAGACATGAGAACGTTGTCAATATTCATCAAAACTACTTAAACAAACAGTAGTTTACTCTTCGTGATGTCTCTATTAAGGACAAGATGACATTTATACAAAATCCGTCAGGTATTCGTCACAGTCACATGACACTTTATTCATTTACCCTTTCAAAACTTCATGTTCCGTAGAACTTATGTTTAGAAACCACTGTTAAAAACCCCAATTCAAACCAATATAAACTTACAGGTATTATTTCGGACAATGCCAGTCACTTACTTTTCAAACCATTTTGCATTTAATCTTTGCCAAAGAAGATCCCGATGCCATCAACAGGGGCAATATCCTTCATCATAAATCATTTTACTCGAGAGAAAAAAAAGCCTCCCTATCATTTTTTACACATGCACGAAACCAATTGCAACTAACATTTTCAATTACAAAAAAAGGGATCTCTATATTGACGACTTCAAGTCAAAACCTCATAGTTGCATATGTGCTAGTTCCCCATTAATATGTAATCCGACTGGCAACGCTAGTACTTGTTACCTTTACATTGGCAGTAACTCTTCTCTGCGAAATGGGGCCACTACTGTAATCACTAGCCAGTCAACACTGAGTCGAACCCCGATCGTACAGGTGCACTCGACTCCAATTTTAATTGACTAGGATTGTCAGTTTTCCTATCGAGGGTCGTTGGTTTTTCCCGGCACTCCGGCTTTCTCCACCAATAAAAACTGGCCGCGACGAAATAGCCCGGAAGTGGCGCTGAAAGTGGCGTTAAAACACCAACAATCAATCAATCAATCTCTGCGAAATGTGTTATCCAAAATATCCAAATGTTCGAAATATTGTTAGCCTAAATCCATCAATTTGAAACACAACTTCATAATACCGATTGATTCAGTCGCTGATTATGCCAGGCAGTTCGTTAAACGCAATACAGAAGACATAGATACTCTTTCCGAATGGATTAAGGCCCTGATATTGTTGATCCAACACAGAATTAAACAACGGAATGGGTCTATGAATAATCATTCTACATCAATCTTTAAATAACCGATTGTTGCAAAATACCTGTCCTACCTCCATAAAAAATACTGTGTTGTTCTTTCAGAAAACAAAACGAAAAACCCAAAACAACACGAAATCCTGGATCATCATAGGTCTGTTCTAATAATTTTTGTGATTTAAAACAAAGATGAAAAACTGGCTATTTCCGTCACTGATACATAAACTACATAAGTGTCCTTACAAACAATGGTTTATTGCTGGGTCATCCAAGTGTTCTACGCCACCTCTTTCTAAAATATGACCACCAAATTGTATCAGCAATCAAAGCTAGGCTTCACAATTATTGTAAAACTACCTATTTTTAGAGGTGGCGTGAATCAGATATGGATACCCAAATTCAAGAGATCTTTCAGAGTCCATACAATCTAAGACTTCTTTACCTTGCAATAGTATTAAAACATTTAATTTTTCTGCATTTACATAAGAATCCCTTGTTCTAAACTAAAAAAAAAACAAATTGACAGAGTTGGTTCTGCTTTGTTTCATGGAAACGAATGGATAACGTAGATACAAGTGTCTTGTCTTTGGGAGGAATACATCGTACTTTGTAAAAAAAATCACCCTGATTCAAACATACAATTCTCTGAACTTACATTATCAAGATTGTTAATTTTTTGGTTGACAACTTATTTGCAGCGTTTGAAGGATGTTTTTTTTTTAAAAACAATTGGCATTTCCATTAGAACCAACGGTAATCCTACCTTTGCCGACTTTGTTGCTTTATTCATATGAGTTTGTTAGCAGTATCATTTAACTTTAATTTCCGCTGTAAAGATAATGATCTATCACTAAATAATTCAAAGTTTTGTGTCTATGTTGAACACATCTATCCAATCGTTCGTCAGAAAAATGATACAACAGATACCGATAAGTCTGCCTCAGACATTGACTTAAATCTAGAAATTCGTAATGAGGTTGGGTTTGCAAAAAAATAACCTATGCGGTATGGACTTTGCTCATTGTTGAAGGCCCTTTGTTGACCCGTAGTTGTAAATGTCTGTGTCATGTAGTCTCTTGTGAATAAGTGTCTCATTGGCAATCATACCACATCTTCCTTTTTATACTTTCGACCAAAAAGATGATTACAGAATCAAAATTGTAAACTTTCCATTTATATGTAGCAATATCCAGCAGAGCCTGCCTACGGACTATAATCTCGCAGTCGAAACGATATTCAAGGGCTTGTATTATGATGTCCTTGATAGAAGAATTCTGTTAATAAGGAATGAAGCTATTGAACCAAGAGTTCTAGGTGGTGAAATGAAATTATCCTTTCATACATTTAACGGAGTTAGTTGACCGTTTCACAGATGACGACATGTATGTTTCAATCGTCGTAACTACACGTGCCACATGTGGAGTAGGATCAGCCTACCCTTCCGGAGCACCAGAAATCGTCAGCAGTTTTTGTGGGTTTGTGTTGTCCAGTCGTTAGTTTTCTATGTTGTGTTTTGTGAACTGTTAGTTTCTACTACTAGTTTCTGTGAACTGGTACTGAAATAATTTGCAAAATACTTAGTAAAATCTCACCTTATGCGGTATACTCGTATAAAAAGGATAAATATTTTGATTGATTATTTGATAGATTGCTTGTTGGTTAATGTCACTTTCATCACTATTATGCGTAGAAAATAATCTGAAATCCACATATAGTGATAGGGCTTATCTTTTGTTTTTGATAATATCAAAGATTCCATTGAAATATGGAAAGGATTATAATCAAATTAACTTTTATTGAAAGACTTCTTACGTTTTCGTGCTTTTTAGCACTCATTACTCGAATTTTAAAACCTGATTTAATAGCTATCTGAACCTGCCACTTGTATTACAGTTGTATAAATGCAAGCCTTGGATATATATATATCATATAGGCTTTATTTGATATGTATTCAACCATTTAAGACAATTGATGATATTGTGTTTTAAGTATTTAAATTCTTACACTGGGTATTGTGTCAACGATGATAAACATTAACACATCTTCTTATATCTATAAACGTCCATACACATCCACGCGCTATTTTAATTTCTTCATGTTGTGGTTGTGTTGATGTTTTTTAATTTTTGTTTAGTGTTTTGTGAACCTGTTTACATTTGATGATTGTTACGTTAGGCACTTATATTTTCAACTAAAGGTCATTGATTGTCCGCCTATAAATAAGAGGCGAAAAATACCACAGGAATCGTCTTTATATTATCTTCTTGCTAATGATAATACATGATGAGAACCGTACTAACTGTTGTGAAAGTACTAAAAATGACGAATTGAATTGAAATTCGTTTGTACATGTTCCTAGATGCTGTGCGGGGGCAAAAATAGATCGAGCATACAAAATGTTTAATAAAAATAATGCAACGATTCCTGTTGGTATCTGTATGCCAGACATTCGAAAAGTCTACATAAAACTCAGTGGTGCCCGATCTAAACAGTTTGACATCATGATCATTCAGCTGCAGATCTATCAAATCTAAAAGTTTTTAAATGTGTGCCAGGCTGTAAAGTGATAAGCTAGACGAGCGTTTATGCTACATCGACTCACCTCAATCGCACTCGAATTAGTTGACAGCCAAATCAAATTGAAACGTTATAAAATTAAAATATTCCAAAAGCTGCATCAAGCAGTGTTCAGGCGGTCTATACCTTTAGGTATTTTAACATTTCATAAACAGTAATTTTATAAAAAATGAACTTATCAATGATATATCCTTGGACAGTGGTGTAACATTAAGTTTACTTGTTGAAAAGGATTTGGCGTAACAAGCAATAGTCGGTACATAATAAGTTTGTTCATATCATTTTAACAAAGTTAAAGTAACATACGGTGTTGTATAACATTATTTCTGCATTCTAGTCAGAGGTTATTTGGAAAGCCAACTGTACTTTTTATAAATGTATAACACGGGATATCTTGAAAGAAAAGAAAAAAAAAACCCAAGTTACTGTTTGGTTGTCAAATATCGATTTCTGTGGTAATTGAAGTACACAGTCTACCTTGTTATCAACCCAATATCCAAAAAGCATGGTTTACCCTATTTGTACAGTGTAATACCTAAGTTCTTAACTTCATTTTCCGAAAGTTGTACATGTTTTAATTAATACTTAAGTTGGAAATGCCATGTAGGTATCACATTTTTTTTTTCAAAATCACTGAACATAATAACAGTACAAAGATATTTTAAAATCAATGATATAGCCGATTTTTGTCATTCCATATTGATAAGGACTGTTAGTAGTTTGTACATTTTATAAGTATGTTTACCAAACCCCAAAGTATTGGTCATAAATCATCGGCCAAAGAACTTAGATTACTTTGTTTACATATATAAATATAGAAAAGTGTGTTGTGTTGAACAAAGGAGTATTGTCACATTGTCCTAGAATGGGTACTCAAATCACAATTTGTAATATCACATCTTGAATATGCATATGGCTTATACGAGGGTGTTAATTTAATCTATCACATAGCTGAGCGGGTGACAATTTTTTTGAATGTTACCCTCTCGTGCAGAGCCTCAACTGGTTTCTTCAATTGGTAACCAGATTTTATAACTGTCACATGTGCGCTTGAAAGTAACGAAGATAAGCAAATACCTGTAAGATCCTAAATGACACCGATTTTAAACAAAAACAACAGGCGACATGTTTGCTGAAGTTTCAGAGGATGATAAATCTGATTTACTGGAGTTAAAAGACTCAAAGTCAACAAAAAGATGCATAGCACACAGTTAAAAGAGTTTCCGTGGTTTCCTCGGCGAAGACAATGAATTTGAAACATTTGCTAAACCAAAATTGAGTGAAAAATTGAGACTGTTTTTTGCTTCGTTACGAAAAACTGACGGGAATCACTTGAAAAAGTCTACCCTCACTAATTATAGGTACGGATTGTCAAAATATTTGAAAGAACATTGTTCCATAGATATTACAAAGGATGTTCAATTCACCGGTTCACATGATGTGTTCAAGGCAGTCGTCGTTAACTTAAAGAAAAAAGGGTATGCCTCTCCTGACCACAAACCCCCTATTTCTAATGAGGACCTACAGAAGCTGTATAACACTAATAGTATTGCAATCAACACAATCACACCTTATGGTTTACAGAAAAAGGTATGGTTTGACATAATGTTCTATATATGCAGGAGAGGCCAAGAAAACTTGAGATCTATGACAAAAAAAACATTTGCTATTAAAACAGATTCTAGTGGAAGAGAGTATGTGTATCAACAAATAGATGAATATGATGAAAATCATCGTGATGAAGCTACCCCTGATGATACCATCGGTGAAGCAAGGATGTACGCAAGAGTAGGTGATCCTCTGTGTCCAGTATTATCATTTAAATTGTATCTCGAAAAATTTCACCCGACTCTCAATGATTTATGGCAGCGCACAAAGGATTCCTTTGATATAAGTGACACAACATGGTATTGTAAAGCTCCTATAGGGAAAAACAGTTTAGCAGTAATGATGCCTGAAATTTCCGAGAAGGCTAAACTTTCTAGAAGGTACACGAATCACTCTATACGTGCAACATCCATTACTGCAATGGATGAAGCAGGCATAGAAGCTAGACACATGATGAGAGCCAGTGGACATCGGAGTGAAGCCTCTATCCGTAGTTATTCTAAGAGACTAAGCAAAAACAAGCAACGTGAGATGTCTGACAGTTTAAATAATATGCTTCAAAGTGACAATATTAATCATGAACTTCAGTCTGAAGGTGATCACAATATAACTGAGACTACACCTGATGCACAGCCATTACTTGGGCTCAGTGCAGCTGAAATAGAAGCTTTATTTTCATACGAAAACACATTGGAAGAAATTCCTGTCATGCCTATGGATGGATATTACGGTTGCGCCGCAAAATGTTTGTGTTCCTGATAACCAAAACAAGGAAAAGTTACCTCATCCAGCTGTTTCTTCAAATTTTCAGCTGTCCATGAACAATGTCCAGCCATAGTGGAACACTCACACAATGAATTTATGTCCGAATATTACTAACAGTGTGGTCAATTTCAACATTCACAAATGATTTTCAAAATTGAATTGTTTCACCAACTAAACACTAACTGTTAAATTTTATTCTTTGTTGAATTTTATTCTGACAGACAGACAAATTTAATTCTATGTTGAATTGTTTCATATATAGTTATATACAAAATGTATGTGACCTTTGTTTTTTCTCTTGTTAAAGAATTGATGAAAAATATTTCTGTTTTCTTGTTGTATTTTCACCATTTCATATGAAATATGTATCAAATTTGAAAAAACATGTCGGGTAGATGTGAACATGAGACAATATCTTTATTTCCGTTATCTTATAATACAGAAATGCCAATGAAAGTTAGTAATTATCAAAGTATATCATGATATAATTCATATAAAGTTGCAATATTTTTCCAACTAAAAAAAACAGAACATTCAGTATAATAAATTAAATAACACATAGCTGAGAGGGTGATAGACAGATTGTTACCCCTTGAAAAACATTGTCAACCTCGGCTTCACCTCAGTTGACAATGTTTTCTCGGGGGAACAATCTGCTCTATCACCCTCTCAGCTATGTGTTATTTATATATTGTTGTCTGCAGTCCGTTTTCACGAGTTGACAGCTTCAAAAGTATGATATTTGATAGTCCTTAGCCAAATTGCCTGTTTGTTTTTTGCAAGGTGTATTTCCTTCTCACAAACATTGGTCACAACCTTCGACCAAAATACAATTGCTACAAAACGATACTGATCCTAACAAAAATGTATGGTGGTCTTTGTGTGCGGCCAATGTCCTATGTGAAGCAAAAAATACTAAAATCTAAAATAATTGGTCAAAATTAAGATTTGTTCTACCTAATATATCACAACTATGACGTTATAATGACATCGACATCGTTTAATGCGTCCTTATTAGTTGAATATTTATTTACCACATATTTGTAAAAAAATATTTCATCAAAGGTTTATTTTATCTTCTTTTGAAGTAAATATTTTTTCTTCTTTTAAAGTAAAATTTCGTTGAATTTTAAAGTTGTAATATTGCAGTTTGAAAAAAATCCTGAGCAATATATTGAAAATAGGGATCTATAAAAGTTTTTAATCCAAACCAATGTATCAAATGGTTGATATTATTTAGGTCTTGACAATATGGTCAATATGTTGCCTTGTCATTTCATTACTTTTTGCCTTCTGTTTTAGCGTTTGTGTCAGATTATATTTGGTTTGTCTTGAATTTCTTAAAATGACAAAAAAAGAGCTTATCAAATAAACAGACAATGAACTTCTCCATATTAGATGTATTCAGCATGTCTAATAACTGCAACCCCGTTTGTAAAATGTGAACGCATAGTTTTTGATTGAGGTATCATTCCATAATATAATCCTACATTTCAATTTTTAAAGTCCAATGTTTTTAAGATACTCTTTCTTTTAACAGATTTTAACTTGCCTTCTCCAACTGGTAAAACATATCGTGTATTTCTGCAGACGATGGAAAAACGTAATGTCCTATCCCCAGTCTTCTAACTGCTCCATTCTGTTTCGTGTGTGTATTTTATTTTCGAAGACCAAGTGATATATACCTAGCCTTGTGGTTTTGTCTATGCAATTTGAATATTGTTGACTGTAAGATTCATCATGCATATATACATGTTCTGTAGGTATGTTCCAAGCTAACTCTGCAAGAGGTTTTGTTTGAGTTGAGGGGTATTTTATGATCACATTTAACTAATTTTATAAAAGAAAATGATGATGTTAAAATATACAGTTTTAGGAAATTATCTATGTTGACAGCAGCATGGTACGATAATAGGTTGTATGTTATATTTGTATAAACCTTCTCTCTCTTATTCAAAAGAGTTTCTTAAATAAGACATTACTAACTAGAATTAATTTAGGGTTTTGAAGGAAATAAGTTGAATTACTGTGTTTGAATTATTTCTTGCATATATCTTTATTTATATAAACTTTTCTTGATGAATAATATTTCAATACTTTTTCTTGATGAATAATATTTCAATACTTTTTCAAAACCTATTTATTATTACATATTTTTTTCTAGAGATTATTGATGTGTAACCTGGGCCAATTAACTCATAAATTGACTAAAGTCCTTCTGATTAAGTGACCCATTTTACATGTCATTGATCCGTCAAGAAACGTGTTTATTTTTCATAATTCTTAATCCAAACATTTACAATTATATATAAACAATCTGCCATTTACAATTAAATGCATACCTGACGTGTCATAACTCAGGAGTCAGTCACAAAATTAATGGTAGAATCAAAACTCTGATTATTGTAAGCAAGGGCGTTTGATAACTAAATCGTTTATGAATTGGTTAGACTTTTTTTGTAGCAACTCTGTAGATAGTCAAGGCTTACAAAGCTGATTGAAAGTTATTTTATTCAGATCTGTCCCAAAACTTTTAAAAAGAGCGGGTCCGAATTGTTACAATAGAATTGAAAACATTTTACAGTCACCACTGTTTACCTGCTCATGATGGACGGTATATGGTCCCAGTAATGGGAACGTTGAGCATTACTATAATTAATGTCTTTTGTATTGTACGTTCATAAATGTTTCATTGCTATTGCTACATATTTCTATAAATAATTAAACGAATCTTAGTTCAACCAATATAAAAATGTATCACAGTTGATATGCCAATTTCTGATGTAAATCGATGATTTATGTAAATATTAAAAATCAGGGATGATATTTTATTGTCTGTTTTGGTGTATTCATTACATTCCAGTATAGTTGTGCATTTTTAATGAACAAACATTTCTACGGTCTGTAAGTAGATATTTAAAACCATAACAGATATAAGTTCTTTCTTTTTCCTTGTGTTCTTGGTTTCTATCAGCAATCATAGTAACACTTCTTTAACAAGTTTCTACTTCATCCCTCTTTGTCAGTATTCATTACGTTATATTTGTTTGGATTATTATATCTTTAATAGCTTACTGAAATTAAGAGGAACACAAACATCCATCGACTTTTGACAATACTAATCCTTTATATGATACATTGAAATTTATTTTGATATGTTTATGATATGATTTTCAGTCGCTATAAAGTGTTGAACTACATATTTAGGCTTAAAGTGGATATGCTTTAAGTGCATTGCATACATAGTGGTGACGCTAATCTGTCGGAACAATCGGTGTTTTTTCTTTTGGAATTAATTCGATTGCTTTTGGGATTTTGATGTACGCTAACATGTATCTTTTTAATGTATTATGAAGTAAAATAACAAAAATTCAAAACGGAAAGTCAATGACAAAATGAAAGCAAAACTCAAACACATCAAACGAAGGGAAAACAACTATCATATTCCTGACTTGGTACAGGCATTTCCTGGCGAAAAGGAGACTTTAGCATCATCAAGTACAATAAAAGTATGAAAACATGGACTTTCCGTACGATAAGTTTGGGCAGCGGTACATCTTTCAAACCTTGTGGTTTTTTTTCCTTTTGCACTAATTAAAAATATTAAGTCGATAATATAAGTTAATAAAATATTCTCTGTCATATAAAAAAAAGGATCACTACAAAGTATGTATGACTAACAAATCAATGTTTTCATACATTGAAACACCATATTAAAGGAAGTTGAAGGTAAATCATGAAAAGCGTGTTGGATACATGAAATTTATAACGTGTTGTTTTCAGTTTAACAGCAGTGGGTCGAATACCTCTGTTAATCGAAACTATTATCAACTCTGTACTTAGTATTTTGGTCATGAAATGTCTTGTGAGAAACCGTTCTAAAATTGTCCGTTCATAAATTTTGAAATTATTATGAAACTAAGGTTTCAAAACCCTCAGGGAAAGTTGACCTTAAATTGATTTGATTATTTTCTTACCCTTTGTGTTCATTTAACTACTCAACTTGTTCGGTTCTAATACGTCATTGGCTTTCTATTATTCAATTTGAGGGTCACAGATGATAGCAAATCAAGAAAAGCTCTTCGGACGCATGAAATTTATAACTCGTTGTTTGCCATTTTTTGTCCTGACTTAATGTGATAACTAAATTCATATCACATCCTATATTTATATATGAAAGACTAGAATCATATTAGACTCGGATGTAACGTGTCCACATAAATGTAGGAATTATGTTAAGGCTAGGGCAACTTAATCTAATACAATAATCAACATGATAGCTAATAAATTATTATGAAATTGCATTTCTGATTTTTGCACCGTCTAATGGTGTTTATATATCCCAACTCGTTCGCTATGCTCGTGTCCGTAGTGACGTTTTGGATTTCAGTGAGCTAAATCTATGAATTACCCATTGAAACAACATTTGATACAAAAAACTAATAACCCTTTTAGATATTTGGATGGTATATTGGCTCTTAATAATGACTTCTTCAGTATGTACACTTACAAACCTGCTCGTGCATTTTTCATTGTTATTCAACGCAACAAAATTATCTAAGATACCTGGGACGATCTCATTTCACAAAGGATTTCAATTGTCTACTTATTGTACCTCGAACTTATTTACCCGGTGTAGGTCGTTAAGTTGAGGTTCAATTTACTAAAAGTTAATCGGGCATGACTAATTAGATACGCCCCCTTAAAATCAGGGGGTCCGAAATAGGATCGGGAAAACACCCAGCAAAATACCATTATTTACAATTTTAGAATTTTTTTGATTCAACGTGCTTTTGGTTGTTTTAATATCTCCGGTCAATAATCAAACGGTGTTTTAGTGGAAATACTAACCTGTCTCGAACCGGGAGATGTTGGCTGCAATAGGAATTAATTTACAAAAAAAGTTCATATATCTCATTTACTTATAGTGGCCGTTATTGATTGTAAATTCATGACGTTTTGCTTTTGACATTCGTCTACCGTGGAAGAAAAAGGGAAGGAGAGCTAATAGCTTAACTTACGACTTCGACCATGGTTCAACTGTATTATACTACGGCATACCTTTAACCTCAATCGAACGCTCTGCCTTATTGTAAAAAATGCCACTCTAAAATTGTAATCATTTGCTTCAGGTTGATCCACTCGTCGTGGATATGCATGACATATTTGCCACTGGACATTAATGGAGCAATTATTTTATCAGCTTCATTTAGTAATGTATACTCATTTGTCTTCAGTTGATAATTGTCTCTAACAGATTTCCTAATTTTATATATTTCAATTTTATTTACATTTGCATTTTTAAGCGAAAATCTTAGCATTTCTTCCATCATTTTTCTCTTTGCATTTAATCTTTTTTTTTAACATTAAAAAACGTTGTCGTAGTACACATCAGGGGTTACATTGTATCCTTTCCAGCAAAACTAATAGGAGAGGGGATTAGAACAGAAAAACAATCTTCATTGAGTGGCAATAACTCTTATATTGAAGCGTACAATGACGACTGTCTCATCTAGGTGACAACATTTGCTGTTTAAAGTTTATTTATATCTCAGACTGGTATAATAGTTGACATAAAGCAAAAATGGATAAAAAAATGTTGACATTAATTTATATAAGGATTCAACTTATTTTGAGCGTTTCATTTATTTATTTTTATTAAATATTGTCTTGCTAATCGGTTTTGTTAAATATTTTTCACCTACAATTGTCCTGGCAAAAGTGGCAAACAAATGTGTTAAAATCAAGTAATGCGAAATATTTGAAAAGATTTAGCCAATCTTTCTTGTTGTTTACACATTTCAATCATTCAACTCGTGCGTAGATCGTATTTCCCTCTAATGTTTTCAGATCGTATTTCCCTATAATGTTTTCAACGTATAAATAGAATGAAGTTCCCACTTCACCGGTCATCGGAAATACATTCCTATTTCGATCAGACAAAGCTGCGCATTTATATATCCGATAAGCCAAACGAACACACCCAAGGGTTTACTGTGGGACGGGAGAGGTCCAGAGATGTCAATATCTCTATACCCAAGTGAATCATTTTGTTTTGAATAAAAAGATATAAAGGAATACATTAATGCGACAGCAACCCAAAAGACACAAACAAATTAAAACATTAAGATTCAACATTCAGTTTTTATAGAAAGATGCGTATACAGAATAAAAAGCTCAAAACTAAATAATAGTTATTCGGAGTTAATTTAATAATATTTACCGTCAAATATTATATATCCCAATAGGCACATTTGATTTAATATTATTTACCGTCAAAGGTATCCCAACAATCACAAGAAGTGTTTGGTTGAAAAATTTCACCTGCCCAATTTTAATTTTGATCGGTGAAAATTTAAGAAGTTGTACTATAAACCAGTAGAAGAAAAACACTTCACTGTCTAATATAACGGTAAATTAATTATGATAATGGATGACGACTAACGGTAAATACAATGAATATTCAGGACGATAACATGTAAATATGATATGAGTATTAACCCCTCTTTTTACTAGACTGACACGCTGAGTCGTTTTTTTAAACGTGTAATTTTACAAGATATTAGTTCGCAGTAAGAAAAGTCACCCGACAAGGACACATTTCCGACTCTGAGCCGACCAGTCTGTGCTCTTACTCTATGATGCCATGTGTTTAACGTTGAAATAGCAAATACCAATTTTAACGTCTTTGCTTGGCCCGGTCGGGATTCGAACAAACGACCTCCCGCTCTCGAGGCGAACACCCTCACACGAGACCAACCAGGAGATCGGTAGTACAGAATATCATACCCAAAGAAATCAAGTACAATAAACAAAACAGTTTCACAGAATTCTCACAGTTACTAAAGCGAGCTAAAAGTATCTAACTTAAATTGGATGCGTGAAATGATATTTCAAACTACACGTAAACATCGATGATCGACTTCAGAGAAGATTTCATGGATCAACGCTCTCGGCACCAATTATTTGAGTGGTCCGAATGTGGCCAGCTGTTGCAAGTCTAAATGTTTGTCCTTATTCAATATACCTTCATTTTCCAGTGGCATTTTAAAGTTTCACGTCCAACCTCACTGTTGACCTATTGCACGACCTACCCATTGTATTTAAATCTATTTGTTATAGTGATGAACATGCATGAAATATTTGCCACTGGACGTAAAGCAAACACAAATCAATCAACTTCATGAATTGTTCCATGTACTTAGCACACAAAGACAAGATCTTGTAAAATGCTATAATGTACAATTTCCATTTAAATTTTTATGTTTTTGGGGTTTTTTTTTTTTCTTCTTCAATTTATTATATTACTGACTGCTTATAAAAAAGTTTTAAATACTTTTTTACTATATATATATATATATATATGCTTCTTATCTAATGTTTTAATACAAATAACATATGATTTTTTGTCAGGCAAGGATAAAACTAAAAAAGGTAAAAGTCTTTTTAGGTGTTTTTGCTTCATTTAGACAAGAAAAGGGAATAACGGACGACTAGAATAAGAGTTTGTTTTCATATAATACATTGAACTTGCGAAAATATCTCAACTCAACACGTTTTGATCTGACCAGTGAAACCTAGTTGATGCTAGATATGTGACAATTATGTTTTTTGATACACTTTTATTCATTGAAGTTTGCATGCATAGTTTTTATTTAAAAAAAGAAAGCAAGATCTATTAATTAATTGGACTGAACAGACAACACTAATTATTTTGCATTCGCATGTAACGTAGTGTTGGAAAATTAAAGAATCAAAAACAAAATGAAGATTTACCGGATGAATATTGTGAAGGGCCTTATACATATAGGTCTGTTCGATTAGAAGTTCTGAAATAAGCAGTTTAAAAAGTTAATTGTCGGAAAAATTTACTAACTGTTTTCTAAGATCTGGTCTTTACGAATCTATTTCATGATTACTGACAGATTAAAAACATCAAATATGTACAACAAGACGTTACTGTGCAGAATATTCATTGGTCAGTTATAAATGAGGTCTGTATAGGGTTTTGATTGCCTCATTTATTGAATAAGAAATCGTTATTTCGAAAAGTTGGATTCAAAAATATGAATTTACCCCTAAGTTTGTAAAACTATCATTTGGTGTTATTCTAATGCTAACAAATTTATAATAAATAAATAATTAAATGATGTACTGCCATTTAATCGGTCCATTTCCATTGCAATTTGGTAACTGTTAATTGTACATATCAGTCTGAGTACTGTTAACTATCAATTAAGTTGAACATCTTTAGACTCGTCCAATTCAGGGGAATTAGGTTTCTGCAAGTGCTTTTTGTGTACTTTTCTTATGTTTTTGACGATTTGTCAGTCAGTAAAAGTTCAATGATTAATGTAATATTGACATTAAAAGACCTCCTCACAAAAAGGGTTGATCAAATCCCCTCGCCCTATGGGCTAGGGGATCTGAACATCCCTTTTTGTTTGGAGGTCTTTTAATATCAATATTAACTTATCATTGAACTTTTACTATAACTAAAGAGTTGTATCCTTCTGACTTGACTTTAAATAAAGCTAATACTAACAATGAACACTGCCCTCTCCTGGATCTTGATATCTATAACTTTAACGGGAAGCTTAATACCAAACTTTATGAAAAAAGGGATGATTTTTTATTTCCTATTGTTAATTCAGGTGGTGACGTTCCCTTGTCACCATATTAAAGTGTTTATATATTTCAACTTGTTCCAAGCGTGTGTGTGACAACGTATTTTAACGAAAGAAATATATGTTTTACTGAAAACTTATGACATCAGGCTTTTCTATATCACAAACTAGTCAAAACATTTACTAAATTTTATCATCGGTACAAGAACTTCATTCGTAAATATAAATCAACATGCAGACATCTTATACGTTTAGGTATTTCACATCCAATCTTTTATGGTAATATTCTCTGCAAAGCACAAACATGTCGGCGTTCACCATATGTTATTAAAATTTTGTATCATATGTTGTTTCAATTGATTTTTGCTGATTTGTGGTATACACATATGTACTTTCACGGAACAACAATCTGTGGATACCTAAATTTTGCACAAGGTAATGTTTTGTCTGCATGTTAATGACATCTTTACACTAAATCCATTGGATGTTTGATTTGTACTGGTTGATATTTTAGGCTTAGATACATGCTTTTTTATTTGTTATTATTGGCTTTGAACTAGCTGTCAGTAACTGCAAGTACTTTAAGATCAATACTTAGTTGGGGTGTTTTGTTGTTGTTAGTCAGAGCTGATCGCTCACAAACACGTTTTACCTCGCCACATCCTTTATGTGCCTGTCGGACAGACGCCTCTAGATTAGTTTGTGTCATTTATTCATTTATTCCTGTCTGTCATATTTGTTTTTCGTAAATTAATTTCTTATAAATTAGGTCGTTAGTTTTCTCAATTGAACTGTTTCATATTTTCTATGTCCGTGCTTTTTTAAGCCCACTATACAGTATAGGTTTTTCTCATTGTCGAACGCCGTACGGTTGCCTTTAACTGCTTACATTCACTTCATTTGACCTTTGGTTAATAGTTGTCTTATTTAGCAGTATCACCACATCTCCTCACTTTTATAATGGTTTTATTTTAAAGAAGCATAAGCTGATTTATGAAAAAACTTAGATTAGGTTTATCGCAGAAGGAACGTGTCACATAAAATTTGTTTGAGGCTTCTTTTAAAAGTGCACTAAACAAAATGAATAGCCAATTGTTCATCATGATAAAAAAAAAAAAGGAATAATTCTTTATCAAGACAAATTACTACTGCTTGGTCACTTCCGAATTAATATATGTGTAACTTTACATCATTCATTTTTTTTTCATATATAGAAAGAACTCAATAGTAATTTGTGTTTTTGTTCCGAATGCTGATTAAATGGAACTGAAAATGACTACATTATACATCGAATTTACTAGGTAAAGACAATAATCAACTAACACACAGAACTGATTGATTATGCAGCTTTATATAAACATGATCTATATCTTAATGAATAAAAACGAAAATATTCTTTATCAAGACAATTACTACTGTAATGTAATTTAAAACTCTATATGTGTGTGTACCTTTACATCATAAATGTCTTGTAGAAAGCATTCAGAAATTTGTATTGTTAAGTTCTGAATTAAATAACATTTATTAATATTATTAATTCGTATTTTTTAACTAAATTGATTCGTTCAGAGATAGTCACATGTTATACTATTTTTTCGACGGCGGATAGCAAAAAGCATATTGCACGGTTATTATTAGAATATCTAAAAACCGATATAATGTGTGACGTCATGTAATTAATTTCATGATATTGTTTAAAGTTTTATAAAAAAATATCTATGATCGATTATTTCAAGAAAAAAAGTCTTCATATACGGTACATAAGATGCAAACAAAAAATAAATGAAATAACAACTTATATGTTGTTATTGTCTAGGAGACAATATGATATCTATAAAATTCCAACAAAATCAAAAAATTAAATCAGGATTTTGATACAGATATGGTCGGAAATTAATAATATAACAATTATATCCTATTGATGAGGTCAATACAGGATATATCAACCCAAAGAAGTATATCGACCTTGGACTTCGTCCTCAGTCAATATACTTCTTTCAGTTCAATATATCCTTGTATCGACCTCATACAAAGGCTATAATTGTATATTATTGCATTATGAATAGGTCTTAACAATCTGGTTTCACTAGGTTATGGATGAAAATAATCAGCTACAGCACAGAATTGTTCATACTCAAATTCCAAAGATGGAGATATCCCTTTCAACATGTAGGAAATTTGTAAATTAAGTTCTTCTTAAGTTTTAAATGAAATTCTAAATTATGTCAAGAATTACTTCAATATAGCGCAGTAATCAACAAAAATAGCCAATTGTTCACCATGACACAATAATTTTGAAGATAATTGCATAGCCAGATTGATTAAATTACTATATATTAACATCATACATCTTTAAATATTACATTATCAAACGGTTTAAAAATTCTGGTTTTAGTAGGTGACGAAAATAATCAACTGAAATCAGATTTGTTCACACACTAACATGAAAAAAGTCCCACTAAACGTATACTTATGTTAATCGAAACCAAATCCAAGTCACTCCTAAGAAGGAATATTACACAAATCTAATTCTAAACGTAATAAAATTTAATATCATACACGTTATCTATGTTTTTCGAAAGTTAAATCTATATTATGTCAAAATGTTTTGTTTAAGCATAACATTAAAATTTGTCTACGAGTTAAACGCCCCCTTGTATCATTGGGTCAAAACTAAATTTAAATTTTATCGTGTCTGATATAAGGTAAATAAAGTTTTTCTCGGAAAAAACGAGTTACATTAAATGCCTAATTATGTGAAAAGCTACTTTATTAAGATGAATTTATCAACAAGAATACTCAATATTTCATCATGAAAAAGATATCCGTTTTCTGACAGTTGTATAGCCAGATTGATTGAATTACTAGATATTAACATTCTTCATATGTAAATACAAAAATGAAAAACATCTTCATCAATACAAATTAATACTGCTGCGACACTTTAGAATTCATATATGTGTAATTTTACATCATTCATTTCTTGCATGTGGTTTATGGGAAAAGAAATCAATGGCAATGTTAGATCTTTTCCCAAATATTGACACAGATGGACGACTTCACACGAAAATCTACGATAAACGGGACGATTTCAACTTCCCAATTATCAATTTCCCATTTCTCAGCAGTAACATACCCGCTGCCCCTTCGTATGGTGTTTACATATTTCAGTTGATACGTTAATTATGCTCGTGCATGTTCACACTATACGGACTTCATATACAGGAGTGTGATCCGAACGCAGAAACTGCTCCAACAAAGTTATGAGGAGGACAGATTAAAAATGACACTCCGTAAATTTTATGGACACCATCACGTCTTGGTTGATTTATACGATGTGTCTTTGTCCAAACTAACAAAGGACATTTTTACCACGTGTTAGATTGTGGTTTGCCATTACATCGTCTGATCTTTTAAGTACCGAACGTGACTTATTTCCGATTGTGACTTTTCTGCTGAGTGTGAATTTGCTATAAGACGTGTCACGGTATTTTTCTATCCAAAATCCATGTATTTAGTTTTGATGTTATATTTGTTATTCTCATCGGATTTTGTCAAATGTCTTATCGTTTGTAGTTGTAAATTTTTTTTTTTTTCTGTTCTATTCGTGTGTTACGGTAAAGATAATTAATGACCCAGTTTATTTCTAAGATTTTAGTTTAGGTCAATAAATTTATACGTTGTATTTGGTTTACAGTTTGATTTAGGAGACATACCGACATAGCTTGATAATACAATTAATTTATCTTATTACTACCACAATTCTATATCAATAAGTATTGTAATTTTCATTGTTATTAATACATGTTATATCAGTATTACAAACCTAATCTTGAACTCTATGCTATTTTTGAAAATTTATAGAAATTTAAATGTGACGTAACATTGTGCGTTGATTTCTTCGGCTAACATATAATACGTTGTTCGGCTGTGCCTTTTTTATGTGCTGATTTAGGTTGTTTTACGTATTCGTTTTTATTCTGTAGTTAGTCACCACATCGGTGTTAACATGTATATCTATTATATTATACACAGAAATTAACAACTATAGTTCACCGTACGGCCTTCAACAATGAGCAAAGCCCTTACCGCACAGTCAGCTATAAAAGGCCCCGAAATGACAATGTAAAACAATTCAAACGAGAAAACTAACGGCCTAATTTATGTACAAAAAATGAACGAAAAACAAATATGTAACACATAAACAAACGACAACCACTGAAATACAGGCCCCTGACTTGGGACAGGCACATACATACAGAATGTGGCGGGGTTAAACATGTTAACGGGATCCCAACCCTCCCCTATCCTGGGACAGTGGTGTAACAGTACAACATAAGAACGAAATATAAAAATCAGTTGAAAGAGGCTTAACTCATCAGATGGATAAAAATACAAATACTACAAATATAGTCGTTTTTATAAATTTACTGTTTGCAAAAGTATGAATTATTCTGAATACTAAGTTATTCTTATCCTAGGCATATAACCATAGCCGTATTTGGCACAACATTTTGGAACTTTCGGTCCTCAATGCTCTTCAACTTTGAACTTGGCTTTCGAACCTTTTTGATCTGAGTGTCACTGATGGGTCTTATGTAGACGAAACGCGCGTCTGGCGTATTAAATGATAAGCCTGGTACCTTTTGATAGCTACTATTTGTGTGTGTCTCTGTCCTGTATATTCTCCCATTTATTTATATTGTAGTCCTGTCATGTAATCTTGTCATTTTAATGTTATATTTAACATTGCCATAAAAGCGGGAGGTTTGGCTAGCCACAAAACCAGGTTCAATCCAACATTTTTTTCTAAAAATGTCCTGTACGAAGTCAGGAAAATGGCCATTTATTTATTATATTATATTTCTGTGTATGTTGCATTTTAGTGTTGAGTTTCTGTTGTGTCGTTGTTCTCATCTTATATTTGATGTGTTTCCCTCAGTTTAAGTTTGTACCCGGATTTGTTTTTTTTTCTCAATCGATTTATGAATTTCGAATAGCGGTATACTACTGTTGCCTTTATTTAGATTTATTCCAAATGTTTTAGGAATGGAATATATCATAATTGCATAATCAATAACGAAAATAATCAACTAAATTACAGAATTGTTCACACTGTAAGATATAAATAATTCCAACCCATCGTGTTTTTATGTTAATCAAGGCCAAATCAAGGTCACTCCAAAAAAATATTACAAAATACTATTTTCAAACGTTATGTTTTTCAAAAACCATATCGTGTTTTTATGAAAAATGTTTTGTTAATGCATGATATTATATTGCTGCCATAAAATTAAACGCTAAAAAAGAGGTCGGAACTAAATTTAGATAACATCGTGTCTAATATATGGAATTTCCAAATAATAAAAAACGAAGATATTCTCGGAAGGAACGTGTTGCATGAAATTATAAATCATGTTAACAGTCACTTTATATCAGCACCGTTATTGACATGAATAGCCAATGTTTATAATGAAAAAAAAAATCCTTTTTATGATAATTGTATCGCCAGATTGATTAAATTAATATATGTTTGAAAGATTATACATGTCTGAATGAAAAACGAACAGATTCTTTCTCAAGACAAAATAATATTGCTTTGTCGTTTATTTTATGCATAAACAAAGTAAAAAAACAAAAAACAAAAACGAATTCCTAGGCATAATATGCAAATCGGTTAGTCCTAAAGTATCTTTGGGTCATACATTTCTTGTATTTTGTTTTTCATAGAAATTATTTAGTAAAAGTTTTAGTTTTATTAAATGTTACATTCAATGAGTATGTAAGATGTGCATCTTTTATAAAGAGGTCGGAACAATATTTATTTCAAATGGTGTCTGATATATGGAATTGTCTAAATAACGTTATTTTTTCGGAGAAAAAAACGAGTTCATGAAATTCTTAAGACCTTGTCGAATTAGTTGTTCTATATCATACACTTATTTTGAACATAATGAAAGCTGTTATCATACAGGTGTGTCTATCGAAAAATAATTGCATAGCCCCATTCCATTCTATTTTAAATTCTGAAACTTGAAGTATGCATATTGTATCTGAAGTGCAAATAAAGTGAAAAGAATTACATGTCAAACAATCATACCTTGTCCTGACTGGTACTGAATAAAAAATCAACATTCCTTTATTGCATATTAGAGTGCATTGGTATTCGCAAGTTGGGTTGTACAAAAACAGCCATTTATGATATGGAAAACATGGCATGTCCATCCTATCTTATTGTTTTTTTATTTCGATCCATCATTTTAAAACGTTTAACAAGGATTTTACAGAGATCACAAGTCCTGAAGCTTCCATTTGATACCGACAATACCACAGTGTGTTCCTCAGAAACAAAATAACTGCTATGTGAACGAACTATTTTGTTTGAAATATAGTTGACCTTCTTGTATATACAAAAGATAAAAAGATGTAGTTTAATTGTCTATGAGCTAACTCTCCATCAAAGATCTAATGACATGGAAGTAGACAACTATAGGTCACCGTTCGGCCTTAAACAATAAGCAAAACCCAAACCACACAGTCAGATATAAAAGGCCCCAAAATTACCAATGTAAAACAATACAAACGAGAAAACTAAAGGCCTGATTTATTAAAAAGCAATCAACACAATACAAATATAAATGTATGTTTTTCCCTGACCAGACTGTATAATAAAGTCAAAACTTAATTTTGATCAGATCATGTCTGATTTAAGGGACTTCCTTAATTAAGTTTATCTCGGAAGAAACAAGTTACATGATATTCTGAATTAATGTCAATGGCTACTTTATTAAGGTGAAGTGATCAACAATATTAAACAAATGTTCATTAATAAAAAAGAAATCATTTTTATGATAATCTCATAGCAGATTGGTTAAATTACTATATATTAACCATCACTACAAAAGTCCAAAAGTCTTAAAAAACAGTTTTTGTCTTATTTTGCATGAACAATTACTCAACATTCTTCAAAAGAATGGCATGTGTCTTAATATGTCTTCACAAAATCTGATTTTTATTAATTTTGTATGAAATTTACTCGACACATTTTCGACATTCTGAATATGGTCTTAAAATTTCTTGTCAAATTCTTGACATTTGAATACTGTCTCCAAATTCTCGACAGATTCTCGACATTCTTATTTTGTCTTAGTATGGCTTGACATATTCTGAACATTTTGAATTGCGTCTTAAATTTGTAGGACTCTAAAGTGCGATGGTACTCTAAAGTGCGATGGTCACGCTAAAGTGCGATGGTCTACGCTAAAGTACGATGGTGTTTCACGCTAAAGTGCGATGGTTGTTTGTATGATAACGTAGGATGGTATATCACACTAAAGTGCAATGGACCAATAGTATAAGGTTCTAGGGCTTAAAACGTTAAAGTACATGGATGTTAAAAAAAAGTCTTTTTTGCTCTAAGATATAACATATGTGTTAGGCTTCATAAAGGTTTCATAATTTACCGGTAGCCTTAAGTGATTGTTTCCAAATTTAGAAGACCGACCACGTAATAATTGCTAAAAAGATAATTCAGGTGTGACAAAATAATATATTTCCTGTAAAATGAATTTTTAACAATTCGGGCGTATTAATTTTTTGGATAATTGGTGTAATTGCCGTTCACACAGTCAATCACTAATGTGAACACCTCCCTTACAGTCGTCATTGTAAATTACAAATACAAAATTCGTTCATTGTCGGAACGGTTAACATTTATTTGTATATTTAAATGCAAGAGAAAGGCGATGTTCGCCGAGCTTTCTTCTTTTTCGTAGCGAGTACAAATACATGTTATATTTTCCTACAATGTACAAACTGAATATTTTAGCCGATAATTTATGATTTACGCTTGAAAACATGTATCTTTATTTTACCGACGTTACTTTTCAATATAATCGACAATATTTTAACAGGGACAGCAAAGTAAAGTGCAACGCAAACATTGATTTTAAAAAAAAATGTATCCGTTCGCTTTCAATAGAAGCAGGATACAGGATACTTAAGCGTATACTATTTTGTAACTATAGATAGTAAAATGGTCGACTACAGGATACAATTCCTTCTTGCAGCACAAAAAAAATAATAACTAACACATTTACTTAAAACTGACACAATGGTTAGGTTTAAATTAGATAAGTCTTGGACATTTGGTTTCAAACTTGTTATTAAAATATTCTTAATTTATCTTCCGGCATGTACATTTTTGGTTTGTATAAACGACTGTTAACGTCATAATCCAACTACGTTTCTTTCGTCTATACTTTCGCGGACCATCGGACTTTAGCGTATGGAGGCATCGCACTTTAGCGCATACCATCGCAGTTTAGCGTGACCATCCTACTTTAGCGTCCCCATCGCACTTTAGAGTCCTACAAATTTACTTGACAATTCTGAGTTTTATAAATCATGACAAATATACACGATATAACTTTATCTCTATTTCTCTTTATATAATATACTGTTGCTTTAAAAAGAGAAATAAAGATAAAGTTATATAATGTACATTGGTCATGATTTCAAGTTACACTTATCACAACGAAAACAAAAGTTGGGCATGTAAATATTTTTATTAATACAAATGCGGGTATGTTGATATAAACCAATTTAAATGTGGGTTTGTAAATAATAACAAATGTTAATTCATCAATCTTATAAATAATTGCGAAATGGTTAAAACCAATCATACTATAGAAATATTTCATTCTTCATGCATAATATTCAATGTTAATATGGTAAATAAACAATTATTGTACCAAAATTTGGCTTTTTATAATTAGAAAAGTATCATTGTATCCTTATTCTTCTAAGTTTAGTTTAGCAATAATAAAAATGTGTATATAACAGCAAAAGAAAGTGTTTAAACAATGTGGAATATGTCTTTAAACAATTCAGGCGAAATTTATACTGTTCAGATAGTGTCAAGACATCTTTAAGACTGTCAAGAATGTGTCGAGATACATTTAGACAGCTTTAAAACTGTCAAGAATATGTAAAGACTTATCGAGACAATTTTAAGACAGTCAAGAATTGGTCGAGACTAATCAAGACTCTTATCAGTTGATACAGAAAGTGTGGAGGACTTTTTCAACATTATTATTATGATATTAATACTGTCAAGACATTTGTCAAGAAACATCAAGAACTTTATTAGACAAATTCATAAAAGAGGGACGAAAGATACCAGAGGGACAGTCAAACTCATAGATCGAAAACAAACTGACAACGCCATGGCCAAAAATAAAAAGACAAACAGACAAATAATAGTACAGATGACACAACATAGAAAACTAAAGACTAAGCAATACGAACCCCACCAAAAACTGGGGGTGATCTCAGATGCTCCGGAAGGGTAAGCAGATCCTGCTCCATATGTGGCACCCGTCTTGTTGCTTATGTTATTACAAATCCGGTAAGTAGTCTAATTCGGTAGGTCAGATTCGTGAAAAGGAAAGAGTATTGTAGTTACGACATAAGGAACATACCCGATATCATCTGTGAAACGGTTATTCCATAACGGTCAACCAACTCGTGATGGCGTCCGTAAAATTTACGAAGGGATGACTTCAACTTAACCATTTGGAACTCTTGGTTTAATAGCTTCCTTGTGAGCAACAATCCTCTATCAAGGAAATCATGATAGGAAATACAAGCCTGGGAATATCGTATCAATTGGGAGATATATACTCCGTATGCAGGCGCTGCTGGAATATTGCTACATCGAAATGGAAAGTTCACAATTGGGAAGCTGAAATCATCTCTTTTGTCGTAAAGTTTTGTTTTCAACCGACCCTCATTGTCAATTTCTAGATGTAAGTCAAGATATGAGGCAGACTTAACTGTATCTGTAGTATCCTTTATCTCTAGTTCGATGGGATAGATTCGTTCAACATAGTCACCAAATTTTGTATTATTTAGTGAGAGAACATCATCTATATAGCGGAACGTAAAGTTAAAGGAAATTGCTAACGTCTTATCTTTCTTCCTAAGAAGTTCCTGTATGAAGTCAGCCTCATAATAATAAAGAAACAAGTCGGCAAGAAGAGGGGCACAATTGGTTTCCATTGGAATTCCGACAGTCTGTTGAAAAACACGTCCACCAAACGTAACAAATATGTTGTCAATCAAGAAATCAAGCATCTTGATAATGTCAGTTTCAGAGAATTTTTTGTTTGAATCAGAGTGATTCTTTACAAAGAAGGATTTATCCCTCCCCAAGACAAGATACTTGTATCTACGTTCGCCATTCTTTTTGATGAAACTAAGTAATACCAACTCTTTCAATTTGTCTTTTAGTTTGGAATGGGGAATACTTGTGTAGAGTGTAGAAAAGTCAAATGTTTTAATACTATTGCAAGATGAGAGTCTTAGATTGTATGTACTATCAAAGATCTTTGGAATATTTTAGTATCCACATCTGATTCACGCCACCTCTAGAATAGGCAGTTTCACAATAACGTTGGAGCCCGGCTTTGATTGCTGATAAAATAGATGTTAATAATTTAGAAAGAGGTTTCAAGTAGCACTTGGAAGACCCAGCAATATACCGTTATTTGTAAGGACACTTTTGTAGTTTAGGTATATAATAAAGTGATGGAAGATCCAGTTCTTCATCTTTGGTTGAACTTCCAAAGGAACATAGAACAGACCTATGATTATCCAAGATTTCCTCTTTGGTAAGTGTCGTAAGGGTATATGTTGAGTTTCCAAATGAACTGTCAATACCTAATTCATTTATAAAGCAGTTTATGTAATGATATTTACACACAAAAACGATGTTGTTTGGGGCTTTATCTGCTTTTTCATGTTATTACCTTATAACTTTTTAGAATTTTTAAAAATAATTCAGACAAAGAAAGAATGTCAAGTAAAAATTCAGGCAAATTCAGGCAAAAATTGGTCTTTTCATACTTTTTGACTTTTTTAGTGCATGTTATTATCGTATACATCTGAATTTAAATAAGGACAAATTCCTCATCAAGACAAAATACTTTTTCTTGGTCACTACCAAACTTATATAATTATGAGTATTTTTACATCATATATTTTTTGTACTTGTTTTATATAGAAAGAATTCAGAAGAAATTTAAATTTTATTCCATTTTTTATGTTATTACCTTATTTATGATTGTGTTATCAATCGGTTTTATAAGGTTTACAAAGATACGAAGATGAACAACTACAACATAGAATTATTCACACACCAAGATGTGAAGAAATCCCATGCATCGTGTTCGCATGTTAGTCGAAACCAATTCAAGGTAATTTCAGATAAAGAATATTACAACAACTGATTTTAGACAAAATAAAATTTGTTATCTTACTTGTAGATTGTTTTGAAAACCAATTATATCAAATATCAAAGTTTTTCTCGGATGAAACGAGTTACATGAAATTCTAAATTAATGTCAATGGCTACCATATAAAGGTGAAGTGATGAACAAGAATAACCAAATGTTCATTAATGAAAAGAAACCATTTTAGTGATAATCGCATATAGCAGATTGATTAAATTACTATTTATTAACCATGTTAACATCGTATATATCTATATATAAAAAAGGACAAATTCCTTATCAAGACAAAATACTATTTCTGGGTCACTACCGAACCTATATAAGTATGAGTATCTTTACATCATACAATTCTTGTATTAGTTTTATATAGAAAGAATTCAGAAGAAATTTTAAAATATTCCAATTTTCATTTTATGACCTTAATTATGATTGTGTTAACAACCAATTTTATATGGTTTACAAAGATACGAAGATAAACAACTGCAACACAGAATTATTCACACATCAAGATGTGAAGAAATCCCATGCATCGTGTTCGTTTGTTAGTCGAAACCAAATCAAGGTCACTAGAGATACAGAATATTACAACAACTTGTTTTAAGCAAAATAAAACTTGTTATCTTACAGGTAGGTTTTTCGAAAACCAATCATTTCCAATATCAAAATGTTTGCTTAAAGCATAGCATTATCCTGTTGCCATGGAGTTACCTTGTATAAAGAGGTCGGAACTAAATCAAGATCACGTACACCGTGTCTGATATTTGGAAATTCCAAAATTAAGTTTTTCTTGGAACAAACGAGTTACATGAAATTCTAAATTGTGTCAATGGCTTCTTCATTGAAGGACATTTATCCATATGAATAGTCAATTGTTAATCATGATTAAAACCGAATAGCGTCATTGATCTGATTAAATTCATTAACATCAAATATTTATACATAATTGAAGAAGGACAATTCCTATCATCACTAAACACAACTGTTGGATCATTTCAGAATTTTTCATATGTTTAGCTTTACACCATACATCTATTGTATCTGGCTTTTTTTTAAAGAAATTGGACAAAATTTTAATTTGTTCCAATGTTTAATTCAATGATATTAATTATGACTTTATTATCAATCAGTTTTAACAGCCTGGTTTAACAAAAATAAGCAACTAAAATACTTAGCTTAAACACAGAGTTCTTCACACTCCAAAATGCTAGTATTTCTATTCATTGTGTACGTACGTTATTTGGAACGAAATATAGGTCAATAGCATAAAAGAATATAACAAAATACTATTTTTTTACAGAATAAAAAAATGTTATCATTCAGGTTTGTTTTTCGAAAACCAATTATATATATAAAGGTTTTTCTCAGAAGGAACCCTTTACATGTTATTCCAAATGTGTTTATCAACATGAGTAACCGTTTGCTTATTAAGATAACAAAAATCATTTGAAGAACAGAACATTGCATTATTTCTTTCTTTAACGGTAAAAAAAGTGTTATTAGCAGGAATGTTTGTCGAAACAAATTCTGTGACATTTTAGTGTTGAAAAAGTACAAAACGATTTTTCAAAGATAACAAACACTGTTGGCTTGCAGTTACACCAATGTTGTATAAGTATAGTGGTGATTAAAGATAAAATAAAATTAGTAGGGTCCTCAGTTTTATCAAAAACAAAATAACAAAAATTTCTTATGTCAAGGGCTACTTTATAAAAGTGCAGTGATCAACATTGATATCAATTATTCATAAACACAAGTCTCTCGGTCTGATAAAAAAATATTTTGGTTAAGTTGCTTATGACAATGATAAAAAGATAGTGACATTATATGTTATCAAAGCATTGAAAAATGGCATTTGATATTACTTTATCAAGAATAATTTTTATTCATGTTGATCGCTATTTTTTTTATGAAATAACAGACGCGATGTGATTTACAATCTAATTCTAAAATACAATTTTGACAGCGCAATCTTTATCATTGTTCTATTATTATAAAATTAAGAATTGACTGTTGAATACTAAATGTATACAACTTTTTCTCATGACATCACAACACAGTTAAACCTAATAAGTGCATTTATAATAATAATAACACACGTATAAACATTCATGAATGCGCCTGTCCCAAGTCAGGAGCCTTTAGCCTTTGTTAGTCTTGTATTATTTTTAATTTTAGTTTCTTGTGTACAATTTGGAGTTTAGTATGGCGTTCATTATCACTGAACTAGTATATATATTTGTTTAGGGGCCAGCTGAAGGACGCTTCCGGGTGCGGGAATTTCTCGCTGCATTGAAGACCTGTTGGTGGCCTTCTGCTGTTGTCTGTTCTGTGGTCGGGTTGTTGTCTCTTTGACACATTCCCCATTTCCATTCTCAATTTTACCCTCACGATTTTTACAAAATAGTGATTTAATATTTCTTTAAAGTAGCTTTTTATCCAACTCGTTTGAGAATGCTTCCTGGGTAATTTTTCATACCAAAATAGGGTACCAATACTTGCTTGAAACCATCAGCAAATTTAGCCATGAAATATAAGCCTCAATATTACAATCTCTGATCAAAAAGTACAACTAATTTAAAGTATACTCAGGTAAAATATAGTTTTAAAGAATGTCCAAATATTATACTGAAAATGTTTTAATCTAACTGCATTCTGTTAGTACTATTATATAACAGTTAATGCTAACCTGAAAACGTAATGTCTGTACGGTTACTAAGTTTAACAGTTCAAAAAGGACTGACTCCCATTTTGCATACTCTAAAACGCTAATCCCTAAATGAATGTGCAAAATAGTTTACATCACGTATGAGTGCAAAAGAGGGACGAAAGATACGAGAGGGACAGTCAAACTCATAGATCGAAAACAAACTGACAACGCCATGGCAAAAAAAAAATAAAAAAACAAACAGACAAATAATAGTACAGATGACACAACATAGAAAACCAAAGACTAAGCAACACGAACTCCACCAAAAACTGGGGGTGATCTTAGGTGCTCCGCATGTGGCACCCGTCGTGTTGCTTATGTTATTACAAATCTGTAAATGGGTATATCTTGAGTTTCCAAGTGAATTGTCAATACCTAATTCATTTATCAAGCAGTCTATGCAATGATATTTACACACAAAAACGATGTTGTTTGGGGCTTTATCTGCGGGGACAACAACATATTTGTCATGGAGGTAGGAATCCCTAAATGAATCTGCAAAATAGTTTACGTATGAGTGCAAATGTCTTAAAAAATATAAATCTCTTTATTTAAAGAAGAATTGTAGTATTGGTCGTTGCCACTGCTGGTGTGGTTTTTATTCCTCGAGGGTATCACCAGCCCAGTAGCAGCACTTCTGTGTTGACATGAATTATCATTGATATGGTCATAATTATAAGTTAACTGTTTACAAAACTTTAACCTTTTTAACCCTTTTTTTATTCGAACGTCACTGATGAGTCTTTTGTAGACGAAACGCACGTCTGGCGCAAATATAAAATTTCAATCCTCGTATCTATGATGAGTTTATTTACAACCACTGGGTCGATGTCACTGCTGGTGGAGTTTTTATTCCCCGAGGGTATCACCAGTAGTCAGCATTTCTGTGTTGACATGCATTATCATTGATATAAATTAACTGTTTACAAAACTTAAAATTTTTGAAATACTAAGGCTTTTCTACCTCAGTAGTAGATTACCTTAGCTGTATTTGGCAAAACTTTTAGGCATTTTTGGTCTTCAATGCATCTAAACTTCGTGCTTTATTTGGCTTTTTTTACCCTTTTTTTCATTCGAGTGTCACTGGTGAGTCTTTTGTAGACGAAACGTGCGTCTTGCGCAAATACAAAATTCAATCCTTGTATGTATGATGAGTTTATTTATCTCCAGTCAGTTAATATAAATCGATAATCATGAAGATATGTGATATACTAAAAAGAGTTCAAATCTTAAAAATATCTAGAAAAGATCAGAAACAATATAATCCGTTTATCATAGAAGTCCAAAATTGTAGTAAGATATTCTAGCATGACATGTTCAACACGTTATTTACATCATAAGCATGATATTCGTAAAAATGATATACAAATAGATATTTAAAAACCAAACATTTACAATTTTAAGACTGTTTTATGTAAATCCCTTTATTCCCGCTTAATTTAATTGAATGGTGTTAAAATGTAGTATTCAGTATTAAGAAAATATGATCACAGCTTAAGGGTTCTTCTGAACATTTGAAGGTCCCTACTATGTATTGATTACCTAAACTACACACAAAAACAGTAAACGATCGTTTCATCTCGGCCTTCAGTAATCGTTCTA
Organism: Mytilus californianus; assembly: GCF_021869535.1. NCBI lineage: Eukaryota > Metazoa > Mollusca > Bivalvia > Mytilida > Mytilidae > Mytilus > Mytilus californianus. The sequence continues at coordinate 6,304,727 of NW_026262745.1, forward strand.
CAACTAATCTTTCAGTGTTTTTAACAAGTTCCTCAACTACTAGCAAAGAACTTATCATAAACTATTGTAATGAAATATATGAAAATAGTTGAATTAACTATTTTTGGATTGTTAAAAATTCTTTGAATGTTTTAGATAAATTACGTGCTTTTGATGGTCCTTTTGATTCTGTTGACAATTTTGACTTTTCTACTCTTTACACTACACTTCCACACAATCTTATCAAACACAATTTTCCTATTTAATTAAATGGTCTTTTGATAAATCTGAATGCAAATATATTTGCTGCAACTCATTTAAAGCCTTCTTCTCTAATGAGAAAGGTAAATATGCTAGATATACTCACTGGAGGTGTGATGGGATGATTGCAGCTGTTAATTTTCTCCTTGATAATATTTATGTACGTTTTGGCAACACAGTTTATCGACAGGTTGTAGGTATTCCAATGGGCACTAATTGTGCCCCTTTGATAGCAGACTTGTTTTTGTACTGTAATGAATCTAAGTTTATGACCAAACTCAGTAAAGACCCGTCCAAATTGCATTTAATTGATAAATTCAACAACACTTACCGTTATCTTGATGATATTTCAAATAAATCAAATTTAAACGGTAATAACTGTCCTTTCCTAGATTAGATATTTCGGTTTTACACGGGAAACTCCACACTAAAATTTACGACAAAAGGGAAGATTTTTCGTTCCCTATTGTTAATTTTCCATTTTTGAATGGTGATGTTCCTTTGGCACCATCTTACGGTGTTTATATTTCACAAATCGTTCGCTATGCCCGTGTCTGTTGTGACGTTTTTGATTTTAACGAACGTAATCTATGTTTAACTGGTAAATTATTAAGCCAGGGATTTCGTTACCACAAATTACTTAAAACCTTTACTAAACTCTTCCATAGATATAAAGATTTGGTTTTGAAGTTTGGTTGTACCTGTAGAAAACTTATTTCAAACGGGATAGCACATCCTCATGTTTACGGAAATATTGTTTACCGTGCACGGAAATTTAGAAACGAACATTGTAAACAAATCGATCCTTTAAATAAACTTATTCTTCAAGGTTACAAATTCAACACTATCATTAGATCATTGAATATTGTGTTTATTGGTATTTATATTGATTTTGTTTTCAGTAAATTAAAAGTTAACTAAATATTAATGTTATGTACATATACACAAACACATTCATGGATCTACAATCTGTCGATACCTGTATTTTGGCATTGCACAAGGTCATGTTTTTCTCTGACTGTTTATGACGTCTTTACACTGAAGTCATTGAATATTGGATGTGTACTGATTGATAATTAAGACTTAGATGCATTAATTTTTATATTAGTTGTTAGTGGCTTTGAACTAGCTGTCAGTAACTGCGAGTACTCTCAGATCTGTACTTAGTGTCTATTTGTTGTTGGGATATACAAGTACCCTGCCACGTCCACTCTGTGTAGTATATCTATTTGTATCCATCTGATGAGTTAAGCCTTTTCAATTGATTTTCATAGTTCGTTCTTATGTTGTACTATTACACCACTGTCCAAGATTATGGGAGGGTTGGGATCCCTCTAACATGTTTAACCCCACCACATTCTGTATGTATGTGCCTGTCCTAAGTCAGGAACCTTACATTCAGTGGTTGTCGTTTGTTTATGTGTTACATATTTGTTTTTCGTTCATTGTTTGTACATAAATTAGGCCGTTAGTTTTCTCGTTTGAATTGTTTTACATTGTCATTTTGGGGCCTTTTATAGCTGACAATGTGGTATGGGCTTTGCTCATTGTTGAAGGCCGTACAGTGACCTATAGTTGTTAATTTCTGTGTCATTTGGTCCCTTTTGGAGAGTTGTCTCCTTGGCAATCATACCACATCTTCTTTTTTATATGATATTTTACTTTAGGTTTTTTACTAGCAAGTACAATTAAAGTCATTTAGAAACTGTTAAGGAAAAGTTTGATTAACAAATTGGAAAGCAAAGAAAATTAAAAACAAAATACTAATGCTCTGTCAAATCATTCAATTCTGACGTGCTGCACGTGCTTTGTTATGATAGTCACGATGAATCGGTAAACTTTGGCAAAACACTCCAAAGTTAAGTATTTTGCAAAAACAATCACTTAATAAAATTATTATCACTGAATGAAACAAAAGTTGTCGATAATACGTTATATATTCATAATAACTATAAAAACAAACGTAAATTCATGACTAAGATTGGAATATAACCATGCTTTGGTTCAATAATTTAGATAACATAGTAATTACTAGAAACTAGTTTCATATGACTTTAATGCTGAAAAATATTTATGAGCAGAGGAAAATAGTTTACATTGCATACATGGATAGTTGTGTTAAAATAAATCATAATTATCTGCTCTATAGAGTCTTTAAAGGTAGAATAATTGAAATTGCATAATCATAACTATGTAAAATCAAATGCATGTGTATGGTCGTACAGCATTAAACAGTCTTTTTAAAAAAAGAAAAACAATCTACAAGCTTCCATTGACTCAAATTTTTAATAATTTCAAAAGCATCTTTAAATTACATAGGCTCAATGTAAATTTGAAATTTGTGTGCAAACAGACTGTTAGAACTAACTCATCGTAAATTTACTTTGAAGAAATATGCGTTCGCAAATAAAAAAATAAAACTTGCTAATGAACAAAACAAATCGCTAATGAATATACCTCATTCCTCCTACAAAAATACACACTATACACTGTTATAAATCATAATAATTTTTGAAAAGATTTTTTTTTTCAGTAACTACTGAATAATTATGCACCTATGCCGCTTTAGTATATGTACTTGCATTATGCCTGGAGATCTCGTGGCAAGTGACCTATATTGGTGTCGGGTCCACGATAGCCTTACATGCATATTTTGCGCTGTATTGAATATATATAATTTGGGTTTTTTGAACAATTGTGTATTTAATATGAAACTTATGCCCGTAATTCCAACGAAGACCGCTATATCAGTCAGTTAAAATTTCTATGGTTTTTCTTTCTTTTTTTTTTTTTTTGAAGTATATTTGGTTTTTAGGTCCTTCGTAACATTCCATCAAAGTTTTGTGCGCCTTTCGCAAGTGCTTATTTATATTTATTTTTTTTAAATTACTATAAAAATATATCCAGACGTTAGCATTTTTTATTTTGCGAAAAGTTTTATAGGTCGAGTAAACTAACTTATACGTGCATGCATAATTGGCACATTACGTTACCGTAAAAATAATTGTTTGGTTATATGATATGTACATAAGGATTTTATCTACCTAGGCCAGGGTCATTAACCTATTTAGCGAATGATTTGCAATGCATCATGGAGTACGTGCTACGTCTTTACGATTTACCGAGAACATGTTCTTGATAAAGTATTAATAATTCATTTCAAACACAAGTGGAGTTCAATGGAAATTTCCATAGACTATCTAAAACCCTAAAAATAAAATACTGAAGCAAGGTCAATATTGTTAGAATTATTATTAAAACAAATTGAGACATTCGTTCACGAGACAGCAGCCAAACAACGAACTAATTCAAAGATTATTAGTGTTCTTGCATTCAAATTATGAAACCTGTAGGGTCCTAAATCTCTTGAAAAAAAAGCGGGCTTGAACTATCCTTAAAACACTCTCACAAATACTTTCTTTTTTGACGCAGAATACTTTTACAACCCGTCATTGTGTTATTGTTCTATGATAAGTTCTGTATTGTCTTTCGTTTTTGCCAATGTGCTCTGATAAGTAAAATTGAGAATGGAAATGGGGAATGTGTCAAAGAGACAAAAACCCGACCATAGAGCAGACAACAGCCAAAGGCCACCAATGGGTCTTCAATGCATCGAAAAACTCCCGCACCCGGAGGCGTCCTTCAGCTGGGCCCTAAACAAATATGTATACTATTACAGTGATAATGGACGTCAAAATAAACTCCAAATCATACACAAGAAACTAAAATTAAAAATGATACAAGACTAACAAAGGCCAGAGGCTCCTGACTTGGGACAGGCGCAAAAATGCGGCGGGGTTAAACATGTTTTTTGAGATCTCAACTCTCCCCCTATACCTCTAGCCAATGTAGAAAAAACAAACGTACATCAGTACGCAGAGTAAAACTCAGTTGAAGAGAAGTCCGAGTCCGATGTCAGAATTGGAAACAAAAGAAAATAAACAAAATGACAATAATTCACAAATAACAACAGACTACTAGCAGTTACTGACATGCCAGCTCCAGACCTCAATTAAACTGATTGAAATATTATGTCTTCATCATATGAATATCAGGCACAATCCCTCCTGTTAGGGGTTTAGTATTATACCATCATAAAATATATGAGAAGAACATAACCCGTGTCATGCCAACAACTGGTTTTAGAATAAATATGTTTAATTCCGATGCAAAGACCCTATAAGTGAATCAATATTAAAGCCAAAATATGCAATCTTTAATGACCGGACAACAGTATCGTAACTATATCCCTTCTTAATAAGTCTGTTTAAAGGTTTTGTTAGCTTTTGAGGTGAATACTGACATTTTTGTGCTTTGTAAAAAATATTTCCATAAAAGATTGGATGTGAAATACCCGAACGTATAAGATGTCTGCATGTTGAGTTATATTTACGAACGATGACCATATGAACCATGAACAAATCAATTACTTTTTTAGGTAAAAAAATATCTCCGTTCTCCATTCATACTGTATACCTTACAAAAAAAATATTTTCATTTACATGTGTTTATTATTCCATTTGGCGGAATTTTGTGCAATTTTGTTTTTCGGAAAATAGTTTAACATATAACCCCTTATTTTATTGATTTTGTATTTAAATTGTGTCATAGATCAAATTTATCCGTCCAGTGCATGTTCACTTGTATTAATATGTTTTTTGAAAAAAAAGTAAAATCACAAAAATACTGAATACCGAGGAAAATTCAAAAAGGAAAGTCCCTAATCAAATGGCAAAAGCAAAAGCTCAAACACATCAAATGAATGGAAAACAACTGTCGTATTCCTGACTTGGTACAGGCATTTTCTTATGTAGAAATTCATTGAGTTAAGCCATTTCAATTGATATTTTATAGTGTGTCTTTTTTATGTTGTTATGGTACACTGTTGTTGCAAATAGGGGCAAAGGTTAGTACTTATTAAAACGTTTAAACCCGTTGCATTTTTTTGCACCTGTCCTAAGTCAGGAATCTGATGCTCAGTAGTTGTCGTTTGTTGATATGGTTCATAAGTGTTTTTCGTTTCTCGTTTCTTATATAGATTAGACCGTTGGTTTTCCCATTTGAATGGTTTTACACATGTCATTTGTGGTGCTCTTTATAGCTTGCTGTTCGATGTGAGCCAATGCTCCTTGTTGAAGACCGTACTTTAACCTATAATGGTTTACTTTTACAAATTGTGACTTGGATGAGATAGTTGTCTCATTAGCACTCATACTACTTCTTTTTATATCTATTTGTCTGTGCCTTTTTGTATTTTTTTCTTGCATGTGACGTGGCGTTGTACTTAAACATCCCGTCACTGTGTCATGGTAAATGTTTGTTTTATAGTGATTAAGATTATAACACAACGTTGACTGCTGTACCCCTATTTTTGACATTTTAACATATTATATATAAAAAAAAAAGATGTGGTATGATTACCAATGAGACAACTCTCCACAAGAGACCAAATGACACAGAAATTATTAACTATAGGTCACCGCACGGCCTTCAACAATGAGCAAAGCCCATACCGCATAGTCAGCTATGTCTGTTTGTTTTGTTCACACATCGTTATCAATTTAATGGAAATTTATACGACTGTCATACAATTAAAGGGTTTTGCTAGCTATAAAACCAGGTTTAATCCACCATTTTCTAAATAAGAAAATGTCTGTGCCAAGTCATGAATATGACAGTTGTTGTTCATTCGTTTGATGTGTTTGAGATTTAGATTTTTCCTTTGAATAGGGACTTTCCGTTTTGAATTTTCCTTGGAGTTCAGTATTGATGTGAGTTTACCCTTTCTGTATACGCATACATATATCTATATCTTAATTCCTAATTTTTGGTCCCACAGAGGTCATTTCAATCATTAGCTTAATACAATAGAAAATTAGAATAATGAAAAAAAATAAAACCTCATACAAATTGATCAGTTAAGATGTTAAAAAACCCAAAATGCATATTATACATAAACATGCAACTTATATAGGTGTAAGATATTTCAGTTGTATAAAGAAGAATAACTGTGGTTTGATTTTTCTTAACAATAATTACATAAGGAAAAGATGAAAATCCACGACAATTCTATTCATATTAATCAATACACAACAAACAAAGTATCGAGTTCAGCAGCAAGTCATATAAGACTTTATGAATTAAAAAAAAAACAATTCTTTTCCAGAAACAGTTCCCTATTGAATTATTTGAGAATTGAATTAAAAAGGTAAACGGAATAGATATTTAGAAATTCAGAAAGTGAAAAGTAAAACATCGCATCGTTTATTTCAATATGTAATCCCCGGAACGATAGCCCAACACAGATGACAATCAAAGAACTGGGGCAAAGATGTAAATCTCTGCAACATGTCACCAACCAAACATAATGCCGATTGTTAATAGTTATCAAAGGTACCAGGCTTATAATTTTGATACACCAGACGCGCGTTTCGTCTATATAAGACTCATCAGTGACGCTCCGTTCAAAATAGTTGAAAATCCAAACAAGTATACAGTTGAAGAGCATTGAGGACCCGTTAAAATATATGGAAATCAATTTCCGGTACATTACAAAAGGATATATAAAATTGAGAATGTGTTCACATTAAAATACGGACTATTTAAATATTCATAATAAAAAACAGTTATATATCTAAAAAAATAATGTTTGTGATTACTTGTTATCGTTGTGGCGAGAATTCCATTGGCAAAGCAGGACTTAAAATTCGCAAAATAATGACTTTGTTTAACCAACATTTTATAAATGCATAAACACACAATTTGTGAACATGTTGGACCATATACCAGAGTGAAATTTCCAGAATATGAATTATTTCCGCTTTGTCATTTTTCAGATGGTAAAACGGTGAAAGAAAGAATAAACAAAGAAAGACATTTAATGTGTAAATTCAATCAAAGTCAGGTTTTTTTCTCTTCAGAGACTATTTATTGAGCCTAATTTTTTGTCAACACGATTCCAAAACATCGTTTTCGTCTATAATCGTCTTATATAAGTACCTTTACACAACTTTGTTTTAAATAGTGATAAGAAGATGTGGTATGAGTGCCAATGAGACAACTCTCCATCCAAGTCAAAATTTATAAAAGTAAACCATTATAGGTCACAGTACGGTCTTCAACACGGAGCCTTGGCTCACACCGAACAGTAAGCTATAAAGGGCCCCAAAAAATTACTAGTGTAAAACCATTCAAACGGGAAAACCAACGGTCTAATCTATATAAAAAACGAGAAACGAGAAACACTTATGAACCACATCAACAAACGACAACTACTGAACATCAGATTCCTGACTTAGGACATTAACTATATATTTAATTTGCCTATAGTCACCAATACAATTAAAAAATTACTTGGTATCTATATATAAAATACGTATCAACCCATTTGACTGCAGCCGATTGAAATCCTAAAAATGAAATCCCCTGATCGCATCAAACACTGTGTAGATAACCGAAAAGAACTAATTGGGTAAAGATGAACAATTCATTTCAGGTAGGCGGTAATGAAAGCCTTTTCTTCGCTTCCTCTATCCATATGGTAAACTCGGATATGTATGATATCTCATTTTGAAGCTGAGACATTTTTCACAGATGTGCTTAGATTTTCGGGGTAGATTTTTCACAAATGAACAACCCCGAAAGGCCCCATTTTCTGCCGCTGCAGCAATTGAAAAAGTCCTATTTTTACACGGCTCTATTCTCTGAATATTCAGTTCTTATCCAAATGTTTAATAACTCCAAATGTTTTACATCTTTATTGTTCAATAATTCTTATATGATTTGCATTTCTACAAATATTTAAATCGGATATTTTGCTTTGGTTTACACTTCGATCAACCATTTTGTCGAAACTACTGTGATCGTTTCATGCGCGATACTCATGCATGGGAACCAAGGGTTTTCTAAACAAATTGAAATAAAAAAACATGTACATAAATGCTTGGTTTTTTTTAAAGCATAACAAAAAAAAATGTGTTTCAACTTGGAAATTGTATAAAATTAAAACAAAATAACATTCCAACAAATGTCATGGGTGATCTTGGCGCGATAACGTCATGGCAAAATATGGCGTCATACGAATTAAAACTCTCAAGTTAAGGCTTATTCCGTTACTTTTACGTTTCAAATTCGGATAATATCTCAGTTAAATGAAGTTTTTGAGGTTGTAAATTCAATAGCATTAATCATGTTAATCGAGAGTTATGGATGTCACAATGTTAATATGGCGGTTAACTCCTCGGTTACGACATGTCAATTGTGCATTTGATGGTAGATAGTAGCCAATAAACAAAACATTGTTCATTAAAAATTCCGAATTTTGGGAATAAGATTTATAAGGATTAACTATATTTTTTCTTGAGGTTATTGGTGTGTAAACTGGTTCGCTTACTCACAAACTTTACATAAAAGTCCTTCGTACTTTCTTTGAGTTTGTGAGTTAATCGCACAAGTTAACACACCAATAACCCCTAGAAAAAATGTGTGTAATCCTGCAGTCTTCTGCCCTTCAAAAAGGCACAAATGTTTAAGCTCAGTCGATTACTGAAAATAGCATGATATCAAATAGCATTGAATACATATTTATTCATTTCTTTTTATAATTGAATGTCTCACTTTAAGGTGCAGTAAGGATATTGACCTTATTAGACAGTTTTCGTGACAAGCAGGACAATCCCATAAACAGTTTGAAGATTCCCGTAAACTTAGCTAACTTTCTTGGATTAAACGATTACAAACAGCGTATTCCCTAGGTCTAAATGACAATATCATGGGCCATGGGGACATATCTAAAACTTCCTCTATTATTACAATGACTATTGCTGATAAAAGCTAAAGACAACGCAATCATAGGTTTCATGGCAATCGCATAAACCGCAATCAACGAAATAAACATCGTTCTAATTTTACACTTGATGATTGTTTGCCTATATTTAAAAACAATGGTAGAAATCAATTATTATGCAAACTAGGTCAAATACCAATTAGTGAATTACATAATATTTATAACGACTGTAATACAGTATCTTTTTAGTCCAAAATATGAGTGTACACGTATTATTACAGCCTTTTGTTACCATAGAGTTTTCCCTCAAATTACAAACCAGGAGCTCATAAAAAGTATTTCATAAAAATATACATTAAAAGAGGTATAGATTTTATTAATATGTCTAGTATTTTTCATGACTCTACCGTTCAAAACTGTATACCTCCATATTTTGATAACATAGAGACACCTATAACTTCTTATTCATATAAAAAAGAAGTAGAAGTTTAATTTTTAATTATACATCAGTTACATCAGACGTCAGTATAGAAAATAATCCTCCTTGACAACTCACTGTGAAACATCAAAGTTTTGATATGATCTCTATGACCATGTAATTACAGAAGACTCAAACGTCGTTCAAGATCGAGAGATTATAAACTTTCTGCAAAAAGGACCAAAATATCGGCCATCGTCGAATAGAAATTGGGAATAGTCTAGTCAAAATAGCATTTGACCTAAAAAAAGAAATGCAATAGAAGTTTTCTTTTCGCCAACATTTAGGGAAATGCCATATATAAAACATACCAAAAGTCTACCAAAATCAACCCATGGGAAAGCTGACATTTTAAATGATATAAGATCGCGTATTTTTCGTCGATTTTTTACGTTACCGTTGGGATGCCGTACACGGACGATTTATTATAGGGAGACAATTTAAGTCCATTCCCGCTATGCATTCAAATATAAGAATAAACAGATAATGTAATAATTATGAATTTGGTAAGTAGATATGAATAAAAACTATAATATATATTTAATTTTTCTATCCTCTGAAGATTTAGGTACAAAAAGATCTCTAGTAGTTGTTTCTGAAAAAGTTTTATTTTGTCGTCTGCTATGGCTGGAAAATTTGAGCATCGATTCTCATTTCATTGTTCCGTGATCTTAATAGATATATTTAGTTCACATTACATTTGAAAAAGAAACATTTTAAACTGTTACTCACACACCATTAAAAATGATAAAAAAAACTTTTTTATAAATACGAGGGAAAAATACGTCAGATTTTTTTTTCTATGGAACGCCGGTTTAACAAAAGAAATATCAATATTGAGCGTTATTAATTTCAATATGCACATTAGAAGGGATAACAAGTGGTACCCTATATTGCATACGAAAAGATTAGATGTAAAGAAACTTTTCAATAAATAAAAGAGGTCTTGGAGATAAGATTATCATTTTGAAATAAACGGAAAGCAAAATGCTGTTACATTCCGAAACACAGTTTGGTCAATTTTGCCTGAGTTCTATGAACAAACAAACACAAATCATAGCATTGATGAAGAAAAAAGGTCCATTATCCAGGCAGCTGCTAAGATACTTTAATCTGAAATCCTTTTTTCAGCAACATCCGTCAAGGCACTATAGGGGCCTCGGTGGCCGAGTGGTCTAAGTAGTTGCTACTGTAATCACTAGCAAGTCAACACTGAGCTTGTGAGTTCGAACCCTGCTCGTGCGGGTGCTCTCGACGCCAATCTTAATTGACTTGGATTGTCAGTTTTCCTATCAAAGGTCGGTGGTTTTCTCAGGGCACTCCGGCTTCCTCCACCAATAAAAACTAGCAGCCACGAAATAGCCCAAAAGCGGTGCTTAAAAGTGGCGTTAAAACACCAAAAATCAAATCAAGGCACTATATACTTCACCTGATAAACTATCTGCACAAAATAACATGAAGTATGTTCCCGAATCCTTACAGATTCTTCCTCAAACTATATTCAGTGGAAAGGATACATGTTTTAAAATCATGTCAATAGTTCAATCCATAGTCCAAGCCGCAGCACCAAGAATGTTTATGTTACCTCTACAACTAGCACTAGGAATTCAGTTTCATCACAATTTTTCGTCCAGATTTCTGATTGATACTTTGAATAGCTTACATATACTGAAATTCAAAAATCTGAATGTTGTGCAGCTACAGAAAAAGGAAATGACATTCCTAATTGTGTTGCCGAGAGAGCGTTTTACAGTATGTAGCGGACAATGTAGATCACAACTCAGAAACTCTAGGTGGAAACAATACTTTTCATGGAATGGGAATTATGGCAGCAGTTACCCCAGGGTCTTTTGGTACAAACCTATTCCAAGAATAGACGTGACGTCAGGGCAAATAGCACTGCTAGCCTAAATCAACATTTCTAACTACAAACCATCAGAATCAAATTGAATGGCATCATGTGTGTATAGCAATCTAAGAAAAATGAACTATAAAGATGTGGACTGTTCATTTATGGTCATTTATTTCATTTATTGCGTTTTCCTATGCCGGGCTGGTCAGGATATATGCAAATGGTTCAGGAAGGAACATATCCTGGTAAATCATCATTCGTATTTCTGCCTATGATCGACTTAAATCCTAGTAATTTATCTTGCATTTATTCCACTTTGAAATTCATTTGCAAAGAGGCTCACAGACACCAAAAATACCTGTTGTCACGTTTGATCAGCCTCTGTTCCGGAAAGCTTTGTGTATAGTCACAAAAGAAAAAACTGAGAGTGACCTTAAACAGATCGTCCTTCGTCTAGGTGGATTTCACACTGAATTGATCTTCCTTGGAAGCATTGGTCGTCTTATGGCTGGTTCTGGTCTTCATGAAGTATTTGAAACTTTATATTCATCAAACGCAGTAAATCATATGCTAAGTGGCAAAGTAGTATCTAGAGCTCACGAAGGATTCATTTGGCGTCAGTTTGCCGTTTGTACATGAATCTGATATAACGGATGCCGACTCCAGTGAATGCGACAAAATTGTTGAAAATGCATGCTCGCTATACGACCGATTTGTTGCTGGTGAAGAAACTACTGAATCTGTCGAACAAAGTTCAATTCTTTTTTGAGATAAATACAAAACTTGTAGCACAAAAGAAAAATTGAGTAAATCAAGAACATCGTCCTTGTGGTTTAACTTTTGTCGCATGACAAACATTCTTAGTAAATTTCTTACAGCTGAACGAACAGGAAACTGGGATCTTCACTTAAATAGCATACAAGAAATGTTCCCGTTTTTTGTAGCAACTGGTCACAATCTATATGCCAAATTGGCCTATGTTTATTTGTCAATGATGCAAAGACTTGAAATTGATAACCCAGATGTATATAGACATTTTAAAGCAGGGCACCATGTACTTAGGAGGACAGACCGTTGTTGGAGTGGTCTTTCTACAGATCTGACTATAGAACAGATATTGACGAGAAGTGTCAAATCTTCTAGAGGTCTAACCTGGGGCAGAGGAATGGGCGAATCCCAACAAGCGCAATGGATATTATCTATGCCAGCTTGTGCAGACTACAACAGTGCCATGCAAGATCTCACTGGTGTTGGAAAGTGTACTAGTGATCAGCACATAGAAGCTCCCCGTGCAAGCTAGGAGAAAACGAGATAGGGTAGACACTCTTGTGATTCTTGAGTACCTTAGTGAAAGAAATCCTTTTACTAATGATGTTTCACTCAGAAATATTGAAACAGGTGTTGAGGCAGAGCCTGATGTTAACGTTGATAAAGCGGAAAGTATTGGAAATAAAACGTTAGAATTGATGACAGGCCAAAAAGTTTTGAGTTATAGCTCAAAGAAGTCAAACCAATCAATAACATTGGCAGCAAAACCTAAGTCCAAGTCAGATTCAGACTTTCTAAATACGGATATAGATCCTCAATTGATGTTCCAACGCTTGACCACAGCAGCAAATAGTCTCTTTGAAAACACATCCGAGATAACCATGTAATGGGAATTACCCAACAACATCTGAAATAGCATACTATGTTTAGGGTATTTACTTCTAAATTTCCTGACGACAAGATGTCTAAAGTGGTAGCAAAAGCAGAATGTATAGGTATATAAAGCAACAATTTTTATACCATTTCATCTAAAATTGGAATTAGAACTACACAATGAGTTTGATAAAAATAATGTAAATGACAATCCATGTAAATTCCCTTGGCTTTTGTACATGATACTCGGAAGTACGAAAATATTTCACTAGCTTACAGAATTAGGAAATAGGAAAGATCCAAACATGTCATGTTTACCTTATGGTATTGCTGCATTTGAAGAAGGAGTTCATATAATATAAGCGGGAGCTTATTATATTGACTTCATTGTTGAGTCAATTGATGGCAAAATACTTTTCACTCCAAACTTATGGCTGTCTTTCAGTAGAAAACAGACACTTCAAACACTATCCTTTAAAATTTAACTTGAACTAGACAGATCTTTGACGTGAGATGATTCTTATAACAAACTTATGATATGCTTACCAATCGACAAGCTAAAATAACTTATTGACTTTGTTTTTTATATGTTTATGGGAAAATTCAATTTTGTTTTAAGGAAAAGATAGATTCTTCGGACAAGTCTTTGATATTTATCCAAATTAATTCAATCAAACCTAAGATCCAATACTTATTTCTGCATAAAACAATAACAAAATTTTCCCCAATTCGGACCATCTTTTACAGAAGGCTATCATAATTCAAATTTGTATATACGTTTTTACTTTATTCTCCAGTCACATACACCAAACATTTTGTTTATAAATACCACTATGAAATAAAGTTTGGATATGTTCAGCAAAATGCTGTGCAAACGTTTGACTAGCATTTGCATGCTGATGCCCAATAAGAAATATGGTCTATGGCAGATGTTTATAGTCCCACATAACAAGACCATGAGAATGCCATGGGCCGTCTTTTTTTATAGTAACAGTTAGTAAGTTATTAACTTCAGCTGGGTTAGATATTATATGTGTTGACTCTGGAGTGTATGCTCGCAATACAGTAAGAATTTTATTATTTGCGAACAGTTTAAACGGAGTGTCCCAAAATTAATACTGCCCTATGATGCTCTCATGGCTCCTTTATTTAAAACATTTTTCAATTGCTAGAGAAACATAAATGGTATAAAAAGCATTGAACCAAAAGTATGGACGCCGTTTCTTAACTATCGAAGTTCATCTTTTGTGTTATCCAAAAGCACTAAAGGCATTACCGATTTCTTTAATGATTATAAAGATCACACATTTGCATGAAGAATTGAAAACACATATCGGTTTTCTTCGAGAAATCTATGTCATTATATTTCCTTCAAGACCTTGTTTTTCTCATGCAAGGGTAAAGAGCTTGAAATAAAAGTTGTGTATGCAGCATACAGAGTTCAGCTTGTCCAAGTTTTTGATCGTGTGGAGGGACTGAGGCACGTAGGAATCATCTTGAACACCAAGCAGTTTCTGACGATGATGAATACGATGTCTTAACAAATTGTGTAAAGTCAGAAATATTGGAAAATTATTTCGTATACATATACTACAGTAGAACTCATGGATAGTGTTTATATCTTTGACTATGCTTAATGTTTAAACCCAGGACAGAACATTGAGAAGCCCGGTTTTCTGAAAATGTTGTGCACTTAGCATTTAAAGGACCCTTGCAGCAACACTTTCTGAGGGGTTCATAGTAGGCTGCAGATGTGCATGCACTGAAAAGTAAGTATATACTTAAACAGTAATAAAATAATTAAAAATTTCGAACAGGAACAGCACTGGCTAAATCAGTATTATAATGAAACAGTTCTAACAAAATCAGTACTGAAACAGTACTGACAAAATCAGTACTGAATTTATAGAATAAGTAACTGTACAGTTATTGAATAATAATGAACAGTACTGAATTAAAAGAAAATATAACATTATAAGTTTTTAGTCTTGCCGAACAGTACTGATATGTAAGACGGTAGAAATGTACTCAAAAAAACGTTCAACTTGGGTACTCTGACGTAAATTTTTATTTTATTCGTTGCATCAAAAGATGAAAACAATAAATTAGATTGTTAACAAAACGATCATGCTAAAAGTCTGTGATCAAATTGTGTAGGTGTATTTGCGGCAACTATGTGCACAGGATTTGTTTGTTTTGCATAGTTTGATTTTGGAAGAAAGGCCGACATAGTTAATTCCACTATTACTAACGCAATTCTCTATTAATATTCTTGTAATTGTGATAAAATACATCAAATAACATAATTAGAAACCTAATCTTGATTTATATCCAATTTTTTTGAAATTTACCTGTGACGTTACTTTTTGTGGCGTTGATGCATTCGTGTGACAGACACACAATTCGTAATTCTATTAAGCTGTTTTTGTGTACTGTCCTAAATCAATACTAGTTATTCGTTGTTATTCTGTGGTTAACATGTCGAAATGTTGCACTTCAGTGTACTGTTGTTTCGTTGTTTTCCTCTTATAGTTGATGTGTTTCCCTCGGTTTTAGTTTGTAACCCGGATTTGTTTTCTCTCAATCGAATTATGACTTTTGAACAGCGGTATACTACTGTTGCCTTTTTGTACTGTAAGCTTCGGTTATATTTAGAAAACAACATTGACATAATTGGTTTTTATTCTGAAGGAGCTTATAATTGTGGTAAAAATTATATAGATATAAGAAGATGTGGTATGAGTGCCAATGAGACAACTCTCCATCAAAGTCAAAATTTATAAAAGTAAACCATTATAGGTCAAAGTACGGTCTTCAACACGGAGCATTGGCTCACACCGAACAGCAAGCTATAAAGGGCCCCAAAAAATAATAGTGTAAAACTATTCAAACGGGAAAACCAACGGTCTAATCTATATACGAAACTAGAAACGAGAAACACTTATCAACAAACGACAACTACTGAACATCAGATTCCTGACTTAGGACAGGTGCAAACAATTGCAGCGGGTTTAAACGTTTTAATGGTAACAAACCTTAAATAACTGTTTATTAGCAATGAAATAAATGATTGTTTACTTGTAGGAGTTAATTGCGTGATTTAACCACAGCAGTCAGTTATGTCAAATGATAATGGTCAACCTTAATGATGTTTGCAAGCTTCAAATGCAAGCACAAGCTAAACATCAGTATGAAGGGACTCGTTTTATGCATCCTTGTCTTCTGTTGAGATATACGAGAAAACAAAATGTACCCATTTTTCATTACATGGACAACATGAAAAGCCATTATTTAATATATCCTTTAATCAAAATAATAAACTTGTTGTTTATTGCCCAAATATCAAAATGTATACAAACAGATATCATTGATGATGTTTGTGTATATCACTACAACAAATAAAAAATACTGATTTAGGTTGGCTTATGAATTGTCATGGCAACATTTAATCAAAATTCATTCAAACAACAACAACAACAACTGTTACACAACCAAATTATTTGACAGTCAAAATAAAATCTTGATGACGATTGAACTAATCATTGTATAACAGCTGGGCGATCCAAAGCTGGTGTACTGAAGGGCGGTCCAGTCAGCAATATTTCAAAAGTAGCAGCTTGGATATCCATAGTCTGCATAAAATCCAGTAAGTTACGCCCCTGTTGTGTATATAAGTATTCCATGATCTTACCATGACGGATAGATGTATGAAGACTAGAGCATCTGTAAAATAAATAATAACAGCAGCAAACAAAGCTCAATTTACATGGGTCGAGGATGGTGGGTCTAAATTTCTCAACGTCTTTTCAGCTTGGTTTTAAATGTAAATGTGAACTATCAAAGTGCACGAAGTTTTACGGCAATCTCTCGCATGCCCGAATTAGCATACCAATAGCAATAAAGGACGACTCGATTTGCCAAGCCTATCAGTACCATTATTTGCTAATTCAATAAACGAATTTAATTTTTATTTAATTAAATTCTATTATTGAATATATCCTTTTATCAAAATTGTAAACTTGTTGTTTATTAACCAAATATCAAAATGTATACAAACAGATATCATTGATGATGTATGGAAAAAGTATTGAAGAACCAACAATCAATATTTCATCAAGATGAACAGCTGAAATCATAATTTATTTTGTTAGCTCAAATATTTTATATTGCTTTATATAATATGTTATGCAGATTTCCAAAACGACCTAAGTCAATATGAACATTCATTGCACAATGTGTTGCCTCATCTATTCGAAACGAATGCTTGTTTTGATTACAACCAAATAAGTCTTAAATTAGATTACGTGTTGCATCAGATTCTAAAAATGCCCGAAAAAGGCTCAATTTCTCTCGTGTCTGATTGAAAGATATCTTAATAACATATTAATTGGTAAAATATTTCTAGATTAAACCTTTTTACTGGTAATGTTGTAAATCAAACTTTTAGATCTAAGTTATTTTACGTTAAACTGTTGATGCCTGGCTGTATATTTATATTTTTGATTTCCCGGATTCTCAAAATGCACAAAATGCTAAATGAACGAAAACATGGATCTAAATGATGTATTTTCATCAAGAATTTTGTGTATGGCTCATCCTGGTTGGTCGATGTTTAGTCGAAACTTTTTAAAACTAGGTACTCCGGGTATGCTGCATTATACCAGATACAAAATTATATATTTTCCTTATACCCAAAAGAACTATAATGCAAACGTTCTTGCCTACGCTGTGACGAGACACTTAATATGAAATGATGAATTGATACTATAAGTCTAAAATGTTCAAAATTCCTTCAGAATGGTGGCTGAATGTGCATCTGCTGAATAATGTCAAACTTTAAATCTCTCATATGTGTTACGAAAATACAATCTGCCTCTATATTTGTAAAACCAAGATGGAAATGCTTTTATATGAATCTTTCCAAATAATGACCAACATACAATAAGCCTGACGAACTAACGAAATTCATCATGCGCAAGTATTTGGTGTCTTCTTAATAAACATGTATTTAAAATGTTTACCATCACTTTATTATCATGATTTTTTTATTCTGAAATAAATTACCCCATAATTAAACAAGACAGACCAATATGTATCAGTTCTAAATGTGATATATATCTAACACTATTCAACCTGAAACCTTCAGAAAATCCCTTATATAAAATCATTGCATCTTGTTTGTTTGGATGATTAAAAAAGAGCTTATTTTACTTTGTATCATTGATGAAGCCTTTGAATACACCAAACGTCCAACGGATAAATAAAAAATTCTGAAAAAGATAAAATTAAATGATTGTTAAATATTTGTTTTGCATCCATTTTTAAACGTGAAATCTAATTGCTTCCTCTGGTTCTAAATCCTCGAGTCGAGTTATTTGTTCTTTGAAAATGTGTATAGTCCTCGGTGTAAAATATCAAACAGGTCGCCGTTGTAATTTGATGTGTTTCCATGCATGTTTTCATTTGGGAAGCAACGATAACTTTTACTTGATATTAACTTGTAGAAAACAGAAATCAAAAGGGTGTGTTAATCGCATTTTAAACTGTGTATATACGAATAAACAGATAAAACAATTCTGTCAATAACACACACCCTTAAAGTTCAATTCCAAGCATGTTCGAATACCTATACGAATAAGATGTCGTATGGTTGCAAATAAGACATGTCAACACCAGAGTGCAATCGACATAAGAGTTTTCAACAGTAGGTCATTGTATAGACTTCAACAATGAACAAAACCAATATTGAATAGTCATCTATAACAGGTCCCGAAACTACAAATTTAAAATAATTCAAACAAGAAAACCTACAGCCTAATATATGTACAAAATAATGAACGTAAAACAAATATGATATACAACAACAAAAGACAGCAATTTGATTAAAGGCTCCTGACTTTGGATATATAGACACATACAGAATGTGTCAGGGTTAGTACACTTGTCTTTTAAATTATATTACTTTTTGATTCCCCATTTGCTATAACAGTGTATCATGCAATGCCACCAATAAAAGACTAACATCTTGTAAGATTGTTTGCAATTTTTAACCTAAACTGCTGATAATAACATAGATCTCTCAAAACAAACCCGTATATCTCTAATGATTGACACATAAGTAATCAATTCACTAGCTAAATTTGGAAATCGTTGCAAAATCATTTTATATAATTAATAAGTGCATTAGTCCAAGATTTAATATTTTGATTTGGATTTAACTTTGTTGTTTTGTTAGACGAACTGACAATTAAACAGGTGGAGTTATCATAATATATTACATTGATAAGCGATAAGTCAATGAATTCCCTATTCCCTATCTTTTCTTTAAAATATTTTTTTTTCTTTTATCACTTTCTATCTCACCAATTTTTATTATGCACTGGTATCTCTACTTGCGTAAATGGCGCTTTAATTCACGTTCAATACTGGTTCTGTAGGCCCTTACATGTGATGTTATCCTTCAAATGGCATGAGAGCCAGAACTTGTATATGAAAAATTGTTTGGACTTCACCTGCAGCTACTATTTCAATATCTTGATTTTGCCGGTGCAGCGACACCACGGTTCCTCATTCTATGTCGTCTCTCTGGTATTCGAATTTCAACTGCAGGCACTCGTGCGTCCCCATTTCTACCTTCTTCCGACGACTTTAAAATTCTAGGCATTTGTATAAACAAAACATGTTAAAAAAATAAGTTCATAAAATTTGAGTTTGTTTTAAATAAATGGTTCAATATCAAGAATTGTAAACATATGGAAATTTATAGAAAAATTCACATTATTTTTCCTCGTCCTCTTATATTTAATAATTATATACTTAAACAATAAGAGGTTATTGTGTGCAGTGCCAAATGTAGTGAGGAATTCCATAAAACAGGTTTTTAAATATGATATTAGTTAAAATAAGTTCTAGTATGGACATATTTAAGTATACCTTTTTGGGTGCTCTCGACTTCAGTGATCAGCATGATGTTTTTTGGAAAATAAAAGTTCCTCGTGACTTTCAAACCATAAATGCTAGCACAACATGGACAATCAAGCGTAAAAAGATGATAAACATGTTATAATGAAAAATTGTGTGTAATAAATAAACTCATCATAGATACCAGGATTGAAATTTTATATTTGGGCCAGACACGCGTTTCGTCTACAAAAAAGTGACGCTCGAATAAAACAAATGTTAAAAAGGCCAAATAAAGTACGAAGTTGAAGAGCATTGAGGACCAAAAAATCATAAAAGTTTTGCCAAATACAGCTAAGGTAATCTATTCCTGAGGTAGAAAAGCCTTAGTATTTCAAAAGTTCAGAGTTTTGTAAACAGTTAATTCATAATTATGAACATATCAATGATAACTCGTCAACACAGAAGTGCTAAAATGTTCGTGGACCCTCCGCAAAAGATTTGAACTGATTTGCTACACAATCTTCTTTTTCCATAAAGTATAACGGAATAATAAAATTTTTGCTGTACAACACACATAGCTCCTTCGAATATATGTACAAATTAGCACGTTACTAAGTATAATTGCGGTTGTAAAACTGTATACCAATATTAGAACTCCGTCATACATAGACGAACAGAAGGTTCATAAACTCAACTAACTTCTATCAAATTAATAAATTATAATGATACCAAATTATCGATACTTGTGTATAGAATTTAGTATGGACAAATTTGCATCCCATATTCTTTTATGTGGCATATAAAAATATGATATTAAATAGGTAAGCCTATACATGCACACACATCTTTTACCTACAAGTCTGGCGTTTATACCTGTACTCGCGTGTTATTGTGTGCCTTGTAATGCTACACAAAAGACAAAATAAAACATACTGTTAAACATATTAAAGTAACTCCGAATAAACTCGTGCATAACATTAATTCATTTTAATTTTTCTTTGCGTTTTCATTACCACGTGGCTGCAAGTTGAATTCAGTGAAATTAAGTAAATTTAAATATTTATCAAAAACATAACAAACAAATAATGCAATTCGAATTCAAGCTAAAATATTTGATTCCTTAAACTAAATATACATAATACTTATCTTTTTCATTCTTTTTTTCTAAATTTCTCAACGTCTTTTCAGCTTGGTTTTAAATGTAAATGTGAACTACCAAAGTGCACGAAGTTTTACGGCAATCTCTCGCATGCTCGAATTAGCATACCAATAGCAATAAATGACGACTCGATTTGCCAAGCCTGTCAGAATAATTATTTGCTAATTCAATAAACGAATTTAATTTTTGCTTTATTAAATTCTATTATTTTGCTAGTTTTCAATTTATTTATTATTTTTTTTTTGCAATCATGTCTGAAATTGAACCTATTAGATTAATAGAAATTGTGTCCCCATATCTAAATCAAATCTTGAAAGCAACTTTATATCCAAAGAATTGCGAGCAAAGAATTGTCTGGAAGTTCCTACACCTTCCAGAGGGGGGATAAAGTCTATTTGTTTATAATGGCCAATTTTAAAAGAAATCTATTCCAGTGCATGGTAAAAAGGGATTATATATTTTAAAGATTTTATTAAAATTGTTTAATTAATGACCGTTGCATCAAAAACTAACCTGCCATGTCTTGACCAATAACGATTCCTTCCAGATATTTTGATAAACTATATGTATCACCTGACAAAACGGCGTTTTTAAAAGTTGTTTACACTATCTACTTTAGCGTATTCTATATATTTTCAGTACAAATATAAGACCACGACATTTGGCTTACACAGAAGACAAATGATGACCTAACTGAAAAGAAAAAAGAAAACCTTTGTTTCATAATAAAATGATGATTTTTTTTCTCAGAGTGTCAGATCTTAAAGTTCTGTCACGGTAACAATTGACAAGAAGAGTACAGCTATTTCACTTTACTATACAATTTGTTGTGTTTACAGTATTTACTATCTTTTGCACATTTATTCATACATATTCATTCAGTCATTAATTAATTTATTTATATCTATTCATCCATTTATTGATAGACGGACAGCAAACTCAACTGAAGTCTTCTATTCTGCACCAATGAATAATGCATACAACCCTGCCATATGTTTTGATACTATATAAATTGTATACTGTTTATTCGTACTAATGCAAATTTGTACACTTCATCAAATACTTTAGATAGGATATATGCGACCTTCAACAATGAGAAAACCCAGCCCGTATAGTCGACTTTGCATGTTTTCCTATCGAATGCACAGTTCAAATTCCAAAAAAAATAACATTAGAAAAACAATAAAAATAAATATATATTGTGTATTACAATAATGTATTTTCAGTGTGAATGAAAGTTGGTTTCCTCCATGATATCGTCTCTGTATCTACGCCATATTTAGAACAACCAAGAGGTCATTCCACCTGTGACAATTCATTAAGCCGCTCTTTTAATTGGCACTTATTGTCTCGATATATGAAAATAAGACTACTATCCACAAAAGATCGGAGGCTAAGGATGTGAAAAAGTATATGCCATCGATTGGCCTTCAAAAACAGCTATACAGTATATGGTTTTTGATATTTCAAAACGAAAAACGAATGGACGCAAATATACACGGACCTATATGGCATGACCAAAATATGTGATAATTTAACAAAGATAATTAATAACAACATCAATACTAAGCAGACTGTTGAAAACTTTAATATGAGCTGAATTGTATACTGTAGTTGTATTGAATTACCCCCAGGCAACAGTTTAATGCAGGACCGAAGACGTATATACTCTTACCGAATGGATTCAATTTTTGCGGTCGTTGATAAAAATCAGAATTAAAAAATTAAATTGGTCCACGAATATCTATGCTACAGCATTATTTAAAGACGAAAATGTTGCGAATCATCTGTCCTATCTCAATGACAAATATGTTGTTGTCCCCACAGTTAAACTCAACAATTACCCTTACGACACTGACAAGGGAGGAAATACTGGATAATCATAGGCCTGTTCTATGTTGCTTTAGAATTTCCACTAAGATGAGAAAATAGTTCTACGTCACTATATTGGATACCTAAACTACATAAGTGTGCTTACAAACAACTTTACATTGCTGGGTCTTTATGGTGCTCACCGAAACCTCGCTATAAATTATTAACACCAATTTTATCAGCAATCAAAGCCAGGCTTCAAGTTATTGTAAGACTAACTATTTTATAGGTAGTATAAATCAGATGCAGGTACTAATGTTATCTTGCAATGATATTAAAACGTTTGACTTTTCTTCATTTTACGCAAGTAATCCCCTATTCCAAACTAAAAGACAAATAGAAAGAGTTGGTCATGCATGGTTTCATAAAACAGGATGGTAAACGTAGAAACAAGTATCATGTCTTAGGGAGGGATAAATCGCACTTTGTTAAAAATCACTCTGATTCAAACAATTTTTTTTTATGAAACTGACATTATCAAGATGCTTGATTTCTTGATTGACAGCATTATTTGTAACGTCTGGAGAATGAATTGTTCAACCAACTATCGGCATTCCCATGGGAACAAACTGTGCTCCTTTTCTTTTCGTTTCTTTATTTATATGAGGCTGACTGCATTCAGGAAATTCAGAGAAAGAAAGAAAAAAATGTCAGCAGTATCCTTTCAACTTCACTTTCCGCTAAATAAATGCTGTTTTCTCACTAAATACTTCAAAATTCGGTGACTGTTGAACGCATATATCCCATCGAACTTTAGAAAAATGATAGAACAGATACAGTTATGTCTGCCACATATCTTGACTTGCGTCTAGAAATTGACAATGAGGGTCGGTTGAACACAAAGCTTTGCGACACAAGAGATGATCTCAATTTCCCAATTGTGAACTTTCCATTTCTATGTAGCAACATTCCAGCAGCACGGGCAAACATAGTATCTATATCCCAGTCAATACGATATTCCAGGGCTTGTATTCTCTATCGTGATTACATTAATGGTGGTTTGCTACTCACAAGGCAGCTATTAAACAAAGAAATCCAAATGGTGATGTTGAAATCATCACTTCGTAAATTTACGAACGCCATCACGAGTCTTATGACAATTTCGGAATATCTGTTTCACAGATGACAACGAATAGTGTTCCAATTGCGTAACGACAATCCCGTCTCCTTTTCCCCGAATGTGACCTACCGAACTAGCACATCACCGGATTTATACTATCATGAACAACACGACGTGTGCCACATTTGGATCTGCTTACCCTTTCGAAGCACCTGCCATCACCACCGGTTTTTGGTTTGGTTTGTGTTAAACAGTATTTAGTTTTCTATGTCGTGTGTTGTTTTCTATTGTTTTTCTTTTGGTAGTTTATCTTTTTTTGCCATGCATGGTTTCATTAGTTTGTCATCAATTTGTGATTTTGAATACCGGTATCCATTTAAAATCTCCCGCATCTCTTTCACGCGTCACAAAATTTATGAAATTTGCAGGTTAAATTGTTGAATACATATTAAAAACAATTCCAGAGACAAATTGAAATATATTCTTTCCACAGCTTTTATTATTATGACTAAATAATCTTGACCATCTTGTTTACATATCCATAGAAATGAAATAGAACAACCCTCGACCTTACTATTGTGTTCTTTGGTTATTTACCGAGCTTTTTTGGAGACTAAACTCTGGCATATAGCAATCTCTAGATTTACTGGCGTCCTTAAGAAACGGCTTATAACGGAACTATAATCAACCATTATCAAAGTGGAAGGTTCGGCTACCTATAAAACAAGGTATAACCCACCATTTTCTTTGGAAACTACCTGTACACAGTCAGGATTAGGGCAGTTGTTTTTTTCACTTGTTCGTAATAGTAAAAGTTCAATGATAAGTTAATATTGATATTAAAAGACCTCCAAACAAAAAGGGATGTTCAGATCGCCCGAGCCCGAAGGGCGAGGGGATTTGAACAGCCCTTTTTGTGAGGAGGTCTTTTAATGTCAATATTAACTTAATCATTGAACTTTTACTGACTTACAAACCGTCAAAAACATAAGAAAAGTACACAAAAAGCACTCGCAGAAACCTAATTCCCCTGAAGTAAACGAGTCTAAATATGTTCACCTTAAATGATAGTTAAACAGTACTCAGACTGATATATACAATTAACAGTTACCAAATTGCAACGGAAACGGACCGATTAAATGGCAGTACATCATTCAATTATTCATTTATTATATTTGGTTTAGCATTAAAATAACACCAAATGATAGTTTTACAAAATTAAGGGGTAAATGTATATTTATGAATCCAACTTTTCAAAATAAGGATTTCTTATTTAATAAATGAGGCATTCAAAACCCTGTACATACCTGATTTATAACTGACCAATGAATATTCTGCACAACAACTTCTTGTTATATATATATAGTTGATGCTTTTAATCGGTTAGTAATCATGAAACAGACCAGACCTAAGAAAACAGTAAGTAAATTCTTCCATCAATTAGCTTTTTAAACAGCTTGTTTCAGAACTTTTAATCGAACAGACCTAGATGCATAAGGTCCTTCACAATATTCATCCGGTAAGTGTTCATTCCTTTTTGATTCTGTAATTTTCCTACACTACATTGCATGTGAATGCAAAATAATTAGTGTTGTCTGTTCAGTCCAATTAATTAATAGATCTTGCTTTGTTTTTTTTTTAAACTTCAATGAATAAAATCGTTTTAAAAAGCATAAATGTGACATCTATATAGCATCAACTAGGTTTCACTGACCCGATCAAAACGTGTTTAGATAACATATATTCGTAGGTTCGATGTATTATATGAAAACAAACTCTTTTATTTTAGTCGTCCGATCCGTTATTCCCATTTTATGTCCAACTGAAGCAAAACAGCTGAAAAAACTTTTACCTTTCTTAGTTTTATCCTTGCCTGACAAAACATCATGTTATAACTCGTATTAAAAAAGTAGATAAGAACCATAGTAAAAAAATATTTAAAACTTTTTTATAAGCAGTCAGTTATGTAATAAATTGAAGGAAAAAAAACACAAAAAAAAACATAAAAATTTAAATTGAAATAGTACATTATAGCAATTTACAAGATCTTGTCTATGAGTGCTAAGTACATGGAACAATATATGAAGTTAATTGATTGTTGTTTGCTTTACGTCCAGTGTCAAATATTTCATGCAAGTTTATGACTATAACACATAAAGTCTTTAAATACAATACTCAATAGGTAGGTCGTACAATAGGAGGTCGACAGTGAGGTTGGACGTGAAACTTTAAAATATCACTGGAAAATGAGGGTATATTGAATTAGGACAGAAATTTAGACTTGCTACAGCTGGCCACGTTCGGACCACTCAAATAATTTGTGCAAGAGTTTTTAATTTGCCGAGAGCGTTGATCCATGAAATCTACACTGAAGTCGATCATCGATGTTTACGTGTAGTTTACAAGATCATTTCACGCATTTAATTTAGGTTGGATACTTTTAGCTCGCTTAAGTAGCTGTGAGAAGTCAGTGAAACTGTATTGTTTATTGTACTTGAGGTTTTGGTATATTATGTACTACCGCTCTACTGGTTGGTCTCATGTGAAGGTGTTCCCCTCGAGAGCGGGAGGTTGTTTGTTCGAATCCCGACCGGGCCAAACAAAGACGTTAAATTAGTATTGGCTATTTCAACGCTTAACACGTGACATCATAGAGTAGGAGCACAGACTGGTCGGCTCAGAGTCGGAAATGTGTCCGGGTCGGGTGACTTTTCTTCCTGCGAACTAATATCTTGGGAACTTACGTGTAAAAATACCGACTCAGCGTGTCAGCCTAGTAAAAAGCGGGGTTAATACTCGTATTGTATTTACATGTTATCGTCCTGAATATTCTTTTTATTTGCCGCTGGTCTTCATCCATTATCATCATTTATTTTACCGTTATATTATACAGTGAAGTGTTTTTCTTCTACTGGTTTGTATTACAACTTCTTAAATTTTCACCGATCAAAATTAAAATAGGGCAGGTGAAATTTTTCAACCAGAGACTAGTGATTGTTGGGATATCTTTGACGGTAAATAGTATTAAATCAAATGTGACTTTTGGGATATATAATATTTGACGGTAATTATTATTGAGTTAACTCCGTATAACTATTATTAAGTCATTAGGCGGTTTTCACTGATTATTTTTCTGTATACGGATCTTTCTATAAAAAAAAACGACTGAAAGTTGGCTATAAATGTTTTGATATGTCTGTGTATTTGTGTTACTCTTGCATTAATGTACAGTATATCTTTATCACCTGTTATTCAAAATCAAATGATTCACTTGGGTATAGAAATATTGAAATCTCGAGACCTCTCCCGTCCCACAGTATACCCTTGCTAAATGGGTGCGTTCGTTAGGCTTATCGGATATATAAATACGCAATTTTGTCCCATCGAAATAGGAATGTATATCCGATTCCTGGTGTAGTGAGAATTTCACGCTATCTATACGTTAAAAAACATCAGGGGGGGAAACGATCTATGCACGAGTTGAAGGATCGAAATGTGTAATCAACAAGAAAGGTCAGCTAAATCTTTTCATATAAGTCGCATAGCTGATTTTAACACATTTTTTGTGACTTTTGCTAGGACAATTGTAGATGAAAAAAAAATTATAACGAAACCGATTAGCAAAACAATATCTAAAAAATAAATAAATGAAACGTCCAAAATAAGTTGAATCCTTTAATAAATTGTTGTTAACATTTTTTTGTCCATTTTTGCTTTTATGGCAACTATTATACCAGTCTGAGATATAAATAAACTTCATTAATTATATGAGTTATTAGCACTCAGTAAAGATCGTTTTTCTGTTCTTATCCCCTCTCCTATTAGTTTTGCTAAAGGATACAATGAAACCCCTGATGTGTACCACGACAACGTTTTTGTAATGTTTAAAAAAAGATTAAATGCAAAGAGAAAAATGATGGAAGAAACATTTACTCTTAAAAAATCATACTTAAATAAAAAATAAATATAAAAATTGGAAAACTTTTTGAGACGATTACTTATTGATTTATTGATTGTTGGTTGCTTAACGTCCAGTGGCAAATATTTCATGAATGTTCAGGACGAAAACAAGTTAACAATAAATACAATAGGTAGGTTTTGTAATAATAAGGCCATCTGGGATGATGCTCGGGGAAATTTGGATTGCCACTGGACAATGAGGATATATTGGATAGGGACAGAAATTCTGCCTTGCAACAAGCCACCTACGGATCCCTCAAAGAGTTGTTGCAAGGGTTCTTAACGTGCAAAGAGCGTGGCACTTTCTGTACACGAGGCATCGGATTTAACGTCCTTAATCTAACCGGACGTGGCTGCAAACTTGATACATCCCGCACAGCCAAACGGACGCCCTACTTTGGCAAGCGTTTTACTGCCGGTCGGAAAAAGACCAAGTGACCATATTTCTATTCCCCAGTCACCCCATGGGTGACGAGTATTTACTGAAACCAAATGATTATACGTCACTAAATGAAGCTGATTAATTAATTGCTCCTTTTATGTCCAGTGGCAAATATGTCATGCATATTTACGACGAGATGCAAAGTGGATCAACCTGAGGCAAATGATTATAATTTTAAAGTGGCACTTTTTACAATAAGGCAGAGCGTTCGCTAGAAGTAAAACGTATGCCGTAATAGAATACAGTTGAATTATGATCGAAGTCGTAAGCTAAGCTATTAGCCCTCCTTCCCTCATTTTTCTCCACGGTAGACGAATGCCAAAAAACAAAACGTCATGAATTTACAAGCAATAACGGCCACTTTAAGTAAATGAGATATGGACTTTTTTATTTAAAGAAATTCCTATTGCAGCCAACATCTCTCGGTTCGGGACAGGTTAGTATTTCCACCGATTGATTACTGAATGGAGATAATAAAGAAACCAAATGCACTCTGAATCAAAAGTTTTCTAAAATTGTAAATTATGGTATTTTGCTGGGTGTTATTTCCCGATCCTATTTCGGACCACCTGATTTTAAGAGGCCGTATCTACTTAGTCATGCCCGATTAACTTTTAGTAAATTGAACCTCAACTTAAAGACCTACACCGGGTATTTAAGTTCGAGGTACAATAAGTAGACAATAGAAATCCTTTGTGAAATGAGATCGTCCCAGGTATCTTAGATAATTAATGTCGTAATGTCGTTTGATTTTGTAAAATGTTAATGGACTTTCCCTTTTTTATTTGCCTTTGAGTACGGTATTTTTGTTATACATTTCTGTTTTTACATTTGGTGAACACCTTTCTCCATAAGTTGGAAGATATAAGTCGAATTTATATGGCAAAGTTTATGTTCCGTTTCCGATTTTAATCCTTTATATGATACAAGACGATTTCTACATATTGTTAAAAAAGGCTATATTTTCATTCCGTTTTGAGTCGCAAAATAACTTACTATTTGTTTATGTCGACGACTCTCAGCATAGCTTTTTACAAGCCATTCGTTGTGGTATAGCACGTATAATTGACAAGCAGGCATAATTTTCCTGCATAACTGATGATAAAAAAGTGGCGGATAATACCAAGGAGACATTCATCCATAGGTCAAAATGAAACCAACAACGCCATGAAAAAACACGAAAGCCACCTGACATTTATTTCAAACGGAATAGCACATCATTAATTTGATCCGTGCTAATTTATCAATGCTGTAGATGAAATTACTCTTAACGGTTATCAGTTCACACTCTAAGTATATCTTTGAATATTGTTTTTATTGGTATAAATATCGATTTTGTTATCATTACATTAAAACCATGCTAAATGTTAAGGTTATATATGTCGTGTACATGTTGTTATTTTGTACACATTATTACCTGTACAAACATTTTGTACAAGTAATTACTTGTATGATGCAATCATACAAGTTATTATTTGTACAAATACAATTGTACAAGTAATTACTTGTCCAATTTTTATTGAGAGAAAGATAATAACTTGTACAAATCATTATTCTGCCTTTTCCTATTTGTTGTTCACAACAAAACTTTCCCTTTAAACAATTTATTACCAAGTGCAAAAGTATAAAATCACTTCTAACATGTGAGTACTTTTTATTTGATAAATATGATAGCAAATCTGTTCAGTTGTAGTAGTCCTAATTAAAGTGTAAAGATGGAAAAAATCGTAGAAAAAAGAAATTTCATGATGAAAGAAATTAATTGTGAGATGACAATAAAATCTTCTAATAATTCAGTATTCACACGTGAAAGATACAGAGAAACTATAGGTAATTTAAAAGAAGCCGATTAAATTTCCAAAAACAGCACTTCAAAAATAATTCTTAAGACGGTATGATGTTTTGAATGTAGCAGGAATTAAAAAACTCATTTGAAAAGGAGACGAAATTATTTATTATTGTATAGTTGATGAATTTTATCCTCTGATTAGAACAGCACATTCTGCAGTTGGTCATGGAGGCATACACAAAACTTATAAGGAGTTTTAAAAAAAAACAATTTGCCAATAACAGCAGAGAAACTATCAGAATGTTCACTCAGATGTGTGAACATTTGAATAAAAGTTGCTCGTCCTATCACTACTACAGTCTTTAATCCTCGTTGTCAGGTCAAAGTCAAAGATTTCATTGTTAGGTAGACCTTGTTTACTATCAATTATGTTAAGACGGAAAATATAAGTGGATCATGTACTACCAGGATCATTGCACCAAATTCAATGTACTGCGCCTTTTAAAGACAATAAAAGCAGCCTAAGTGGCTTACCAACTCATTTACAAGTACAATAATAATCATAAAAATAATTAAAACCTAACTGTCAGAGATCAATTGAATCTTTCCGCCAATTGAAAATATAATAAATCAAAATAATTGGTAGACACTTTGCACCAGTAGTCCGTATCTTATAGGCAACAAGTTGTTTAGCCCAATTAGCTCAAGGTTTCATGTTAGCTAAGTTATTACTTAAAGGGGCACTAGCTGTCAAATTCATGTTCACCGATTTGACTCCAATTCTCATATTCGATTTATAACCATGTAAAACATTTATCCAAATTATAAAAAGTCTAAAATAAATAATTTACAGGGCATGGGCTCGATAATATGTAGCTCGTTCCGTGTATATTTTAGTCTTGACGCCATCTAATTTTAAACTATCGAGTCATGGTCATATAAGCGATATAAACATAAATATAGATATCGATAGAAAGCAGACTCGTGCAATTTGATTTTTTTAGGTCATTCAATCAAATGAATTACCTTTGTTTCACTTCCAATGTTGACATTTGTTCCTTGAAATAACCGAACACGCACTTTTAATGCGTTATCCATCTCTAGCTAAGGGATTGAATTGAAGTTCACATGAATATGGATTCAATGAGGTCGAATTATTCACTTGCAAATGAATAATGATCATCAATGTTTCTAAGCTTAATTTGACAAAATTGAACCATACTGGCTGCTAAAAGCGAATTATTATTTCACTATTTCACTTTCATTAATGATTGAACAAAAAAAAATCATTCTTTAGATTTTTTATATATCTCGTAGCTAGTGCCCCTTTAAAAAACAGA
This sequence comes from Mytilus californianus, assembly GCF_021869535.1. Lineage (NCBI taxonomy): Eukaryota > Metazoa > Mollusca > Bivalvia > Mytilida > Mytilidae > Mytilus > Mytilus californianus. The sequence goes on from NW_026262745.1 coordinate 6,336,248, forward strand.
AGGAAGGAAGAATCAAATATAACTCAAAGAAAGCGATTTGTACAGGCTATTATTTTTTCTCTATTTAGTCTTAGATACATGTTTTTTTTATTAGTTGATTTTTGGGCTTTGAAGTAACTGTCAGTAACTGTGAGTACTCTCAATTCTGTACTTTGTGTCATTTTTGTTGTGTGGATGTTTAAATTCCCGGCCACGTCCACTTTTTGTTGTTCTGTTTTTCTGCTTTGTTTCGAATTGATGAGCCCTTTTTCAACAGATTTTTATAGCTTCTTATGTTGTGCCGTTACAATACTATCCAGCTTATGGGAGGATTGACGCCTTTAAACATGTTTAACACCGTTACATTCTTAATGTGCCTGCCCGAGACAGGAGCTTATAGTAGATAGGCTGTCGTTGGTTCATGTCTGTCATAATAATAATTTTTCGTAAAATGATTTGTTATAATTAGACCGTTCGTTTTCCGATTTGAATATTGTTCTGTTGCTCAATGTCTAGAGTATCTAGTGTGTAGTATACTATTGTATTTGTAGCAGGTCAGTGTTTCTTTTGTTCCGTTGTTTTCTTTTTATTGTTGATGTGTTTCCCAAGGTGACCCGAATTTGTTTTAGATAAGTCGATGTATGACTATTGAACAGTGGTTTACTACTGTTGCCTTTATTTGATTGATCTAGTTTTGTCTTTTGGCATTTGTGTTATATGTCTTCCTTCGAATAACTGGTTTGATTGTTTCCTTTGTATGTTCTTCTTTTTTTATCAAATGCTTGCTATACATTATTCTAATGCTACATCGTTTGTAACGTTTATTTTGATAGAATAACGTCACCAATTTGCATAGCATCACTTCAGAATTGATGCCGTGAAAACGTACGCGCAAGCTCACACGACGTATGACAAAATTCAAATGTATGATTTGTCATTGTGTTTTGTCACTTTTTTAAGAATGGAGATAACAATATTGTACTGTAAGCTCCGACGGCATCAATTGGTGGTTTGATTCAATCGGAGCTTAAACTACAATACAGTCATCTCCTAACTCATACTAATTGAAAAAAAAGAACTTCAGTACACAATTCATGTTGTATAAAATAGGAATAGAGACAGTGTTAAACATAAGTCGTTAAACTATAAATTTGATGAAAAGGTCAACTTGTTTATGTCAGACACAATATCTGCAGATAAGGTATCACATATGAATATGGATTTTTTTTATCTATAGTACCTTCTGACAATTATCGAGATTTATACTCATTGTTAATACCGTATTTTTTGAAGCGAAATTAATGAACACATGCCTTGGGTTACTAATTATATCCTCAGTATCAGTAGCACATTCAACATTTTGTTTTAGATAATTTGATGGTGAAGTTGAAATGTCTTCGTAAATTTTACGGTCTCCATCACGTTTTGATTGACCTTTATGGATCATCTGTTTCAAAGATCATGACGGATAGATTCAAATTTTCTTCACTGAAATGCTGTCTCCTTTACCCCGAATGTGCGTACCAAAAAGAACCCATCACCCGGTTTGTATTTACATTATCAAAATGACAGATGCAATATGTGGAGCAGGATCTGCATATCCTTCATGGAGCTTTTGAGACCCCCAAACAACCCACCCACCCCGCCCCTAATGTTTGGTGGGGTTGGTGTTGCTCAGTATTTAGTTTTCTATGTTGTGAATTGTGTAATGTTTTGTATGTTTGTCTGTTGGTCTTTTTCTTTTGTTAGCCGTGGCGTTGTCAGTTTATTTTAGACTTATGAGTTTGAATGTCCCTTTGATATATTTTGCCTCGCCTTTATTGATAGGCATAAGTGACACAGAAAGCCACTCACTTGCAAACATTTTCAGTTGTATTTTAAAAATTAAACACAATTTATGAAGACGAAATACAAATCTGATCATAAAATGAATATGTGAACAGTCAGCGGAGAGCCAATGTACATATAAAACAAATTCACATTCAAAGTTTCAATTAAAAGAAAGACATAGTAATTGCTGAATCTTAAAAATAAAATGTTAAGCAACTTTCCCATGTAAGTAAAACACACATAGCAACGTTACATATTGAATAGGTTTCCAATTTATTTCACATGTTGTCTTTCTCGTCACTGATCTCGACTGATTTGACTGAATGGTATTCTGCATTGCTCGTTGGTTGATTTCTGTCTATTCCACCTGTGGTGTTTTGGCTTACATTATAATTTATATTACCACGTGAAGACTGTTTTTAATGAATCCCAGAATTGACACAACAACAACAACAATTATTGCACACACTACTACTGCTATGACGATTCTTGTATAACTAGCATCCTACAAAAACTGTTTATATTCAGTTTGAAATATTAAAAAAAGTAAATGTATCTGCAACAAAGTATCTTGGGTTATGCTTCACTGCAGAACGTTTACACGATACAGCCCTGATATTCATGAATGTTTTGTTCAATTCTGTACTAATAGCAGCCGAATAGGGAATAATATATAAAACATAATTGCATAGTTTTTAATACAAAAGCCTTAAATATTGACTATTTCGATCAAGTAAGACTGCCAAAGGTAACACTGTTTTCTAAATGTAATAAGTTTTAAATGCCGTAATATTTATAGCATTAATTATTGGTGGATATACATTTAACACAGTGATGATGCTCTTAAAGTCAAACATAAATAAAAAAAAAGTATGATTTTTGCACTCGGCGTTTGTCTAAATTTTGTTCTCGACCAGAATGACTGTAATGCGTTCAGGACATTCTCATTTTTACAAGTTTGTTTGTGTGATATTTTTTGAATCAATAAAACTTTATGGTAAGACATCAAAACATTTATAATGGTTTACCTTTTCACCTTTTCTGACTTATCATAGTCTCTCAAAAATGTAGAGATCTGTAACAATGCGTAATGTTTTGTAGACAATATTGTGTATCGTCTTTTAACTTTTTGTCTTTCCTTTTTATATTTTTAATTTCTATTGTCCCTTTTATCCGTAGGACTATCGATAAAAGAATCATTTTATTCGAGTCTTTATGAAGTTAATGTTCAAGCAAAACCTACCTTTTGTAAATATAGTTTTTGATATTTTTGGTCATCCATGTTCAATTTTTATATTTTTGGTTGGAAAGAGCAAGATCCTACTATTTTCTAGAAATTAAAATCACTATTTTACCGTCTTGTCTTTGTCCATTATGGAAACATCTATGTCAAAAGATTCCATTGGTGTGACAATTTCTCCACCTGACAATTCTATTCTGCTCAATGCTATGTATCCATCAGTGTCGACAGCAGCAAGAATGACTGAGGGTGTACAGCAACTTCTTCTGTATTAAAATGAAGTAATATGTTTAATCAATCCGACCCACAATATCATCATCATTGCTTAACATCGACAATCGGGTTTTTTGCAGTTGAAGATCTACATGTATCTTACATTCTAAAGTTTAAATACGATTATAGGTTTTATTTGCTATAATGTTCCCTATTAATATATGTCAACTTCATTGTTACCTGTAAATTGAATTTCATTTAAACTTATTTTAACAATTAGGCGATTATTGATCTTACACAGGTTTATGTGTGACTGTCTATATTTATTTATTTTTTATGGTGTGCAAATAGTAAAATAACAAAATACCGAACTCCATGGAAAATTCAAAACGAGAAGTCCCTTATCAAATGGCAAAAAAAAAAGTAAAACACATCAAACGAATGGAAAACAACTGTCATATTCCTGACTTGGTACAGGCATTTCCTTATGTAGAAAAACGGTGGATTAAATCTGGTTTTGTAGCTAGCTCAACCTCTTACTTGTATGACAGTCGCATAAAATTCCTTTACATTGACAACAAAGTGTGAACAAAACAAATAGACTTAATAGGTAAAAATGTCAAAAATTTAAATACATATTTTCCGTGTTTACCCTTTTTATATAAGTATTTATTTTTGTTTACTTGATTACAGAGCTATAACCATTTAAAAAAACCTATTTTTTCTATAAAAAGATTTTTAAAGTATATATATATATATGTTATATTGTTTAAATTTTCTCGCAGTGTGACATGACATATATTTTCAGCAATCTATTCCTTTAATTTGCATATTAGTTTGTATGGAGTCTTTGGTGGTAAAGGGTAGGTGCATTTTGAGAGTGAAGACTGTAAACGGTACAGATGTAACTGCAGTGGATAAGACAAACTTTAAACTTAAATATTGAACATGACTGAGTATAGGTTAATTTATATTAAATTGATTATGACTGAAATGGCCTTTCCAGATACAAATCTCTCACATATGCTTTTCTCATACACGGTTTCTCTAATGTTAATAGTTATTCGACTTTTTCCAGGATATATACATTAACTAAGGCGGATGCAGGTTGTTCTTTTAATGCCTCATTTTTTATTTAAATGAAAATTAAAATGTTTTATCAATAAAAGCAAATTTTTATCATAATTTGTAAAATATAGTACAATGTTATCAATCATAATAACGCCTGCCGTACGTCTCCTCTATATACATGATATAAGAAAAATCATTACAACAAAATCAATACAATTTGGGTCTAAATTATGCATTATACGAATATAATTTTCTTCTACGCTAATAAATATAATATCTAACGCTAACAATAAACCCAAACGTTTTATTTGGCAACAGGTTTGAAGTAAAACTGGTTTTTGATTACTTATACAGTACAGACAAACACTTAAGTCATTCCCTGCTTAGATATTAAATGTGTATATTATTTGACACACTGTGTGAGTCATTTCTCTAAAATAAAACAAAACATACCTGATACTGATATTCACAGGACCGTGCCTCAGACCTGAAATATCATCATATAACAATTCGGTTGCTGATCCAACAGATGAAGTAATATTTTCTAACTCAGTTCCTTCGAAAGTTATACTAGCATCTACGAACCAGTGATAATTATGGCATTGTGCTGTATTCAACGAAGAACGACTACAAGTTCCATTCAATGATACAATTGTGCACACTGGTCTTACAATGTCAGTCATCTTCAAAGATAAATTCCACATGTGAGAAATAGTTAATTGTTTGTTCCCATTCTAACTGCGAAATAGGAAAAACATGACTGAAAAAATAGAATACCTTTTATGGTACGTATACAAGTACTATACAGGACAAAGCGTATAATAATAAGGTCTTATCGCTTATCCGTGGAAAGACATTCTGAGTTCTGATTATTATATTTTTTCCGACACTTTTGTTTCTGAAATGTCGCTTTTGTTTCGCAACATGTTGGTAAGATATTTCGTGTATGATATCAAACAGTTTTTGCGTTTCGAAACTCATACTTTTTAACGAAAAAAAAAAACATATTGGAGTTAACTTCCCGTAAACTGTTTTTATATAGCTTCTCAGAAAGCGTGAAAGTCATCGTTTTACTTTATCTGCAAAATGTTCGTCCTTTTCTCAGGATGATCTGTTACATTTGGACAAAAGTGGACCGGCTAGATGTAATAAGTGTCATTTCCCTATTTTGTGTTTGTCATGAGTAATATTTAATGTAGCACATAAACCTAGATGCTTTTGATATGAAGCCCTTGTTCAAAAAGCTGGAAATTTATGTCAAGTTCAAATGTCAATGTCATCTTTTAAATTTTGAATTTTGCTTGTTTTTCGCAACTCCTTGTTAACTGATAGAGTTATCTACATATGTTTTTTGGCAAACTGTAAGTTGCAGCATGATGCCACTCCAAATTGGGTAGAATTGTTCTGGTGACTTTGTATGGTACTTTTCATCCCTTAAATAATCAAAAAAGATAATTGTTGTGTTGGATAGTTTTTAATCATATATATAATTGATATGAGGTTTTTTGCTATTAAATCTACCTCCTCCAGCAGTGGCACGGACCCAGTGGTTGCAAATAAACTCATCATAGATACAAGGATTATAATTTAGTACGCCTACAAAAGACTCGTCAGAGACATTTGTAAATGGCAAATTTCAGGAACGTATGCTTAAACCTCATACACAGCGATTTTATACTTACGAGAACAGTTTTAGAAATGCTTTGAGTTATTTCTGATGTCTTACCCAGGTATACTGTTATGCTAAATTTCCTACAATTATTGATAAAGTAATTAGTAATTCCTTTATTTATAAAATATATATGTATTTCATTCATCCATAAATATCTTTGTTGATTATATCTTCCTAATGAACGCATAAGTATTGTAATAGAAAGATACATTGTAGCAAATGTATTTAAACAAAACTTAATTTCATTTCATTCACCAATGATACCTGTGTTTATCTCTGAAGAAGTGAGCCAGATTCGATCATATTATATTTCCCCCATTCACACCGACTTAGTACATCACAAATTAAATATGACTATTATGGTTCAAGAATGTTTTTCAAACATTGAAATGGGGAATTAAAATCATGATTCATGCTTATAATTTGTTATGCCAATCGTGGGTTTCGTCTACATCAGACTCTTTTGTCGCTCTAGGTTAAAATAAGTTAAAGTAAAATCCAATCCGAAAAAATGTGCGCAATTTAGGCGAAAGTAGTTTATCGCTGCTCAAATCTTATTAATCAATAATGAAATGATAAATCAAGGTTACAACCAAAAAATAAAAAAATTTTGTAAACTTCAACAGAGGATTGCCCGGTAGCGTCGACAGGTTCAGCGTCTACTGCTATGAACGCATCACTGCAATACGAATCGACACTTAGCCATCATCGGAAACAGGACACATTCGGTAAAATTACAGATCAGATAACTTTACTGCTATCTAAAGTTCTAAGACCGCGAAAACATGTCGCTAGTAAATTGGGACACCGACACATCGTATCAATCAAACAATTCGTGATGGGGACCGAAAAACATATGAAGTGTCGATTTCAGTCATTCTGTGATTCGAGCGCCACTGATAAGTCAAATGAGGACAAAACGGGCGTCTGGCGTACAAATTTGTAAGACTGATATCGTTGATGAGGTTTTACAGATATCTCGTTGGAAATAATACCACATCTCCTTATTTTTATATTTGTTATAAATTATATTATTATTGTTATCCCTCTTTATATTATGCTTATTTGTTCAATGGAGGTTTAAAATCTTAATCAGTATCTTATTTAACGTTTTTTGATATTCATGAATACATGTGTAAAAGGAGGGGGAAAGGTTCGTGGGATATAGGTATTCAAATTTTATCTGAAATAAGAATTAAGGTTTAAATATAATTTCTTCTAAATTATTTGATTGTCAAACTTAATATCAAAAATATAAATGCCCAGTTCAAATTCAAATTCGAAACAAATCTACTACCCGACTGAAACCATGGGAAAGTTTTTTTTTTCATCTAAAGGAAGTAACAGTTTTTTGTTGTTTATCCAAAATAAATTCATCTTGAGATTGTAAGAGGGAGTAAGTAAGGCATGTATCATGTATAGGATGTTTAGCCAAACATTATTAACAATATTGCAAAATGAACTTGTCCGTTGATAAATACAGGAATTATTAAGAAGCGAAGGTTAAAACTCCTTCAGGCAAAGATGACCTTAGATAAATTTGGTTATTGTATTTATGCCCGTCAAATAGCTCCTAAACAAATTACTTATTTATAATCCGTAGCATTCAAATGTTTTGGTCTGAGCGATCCTGATGAAGGAACATCCAGAAAAGCTGTTCGGGCGAACGAAATTTATAAAGTGTTGTTTTCGGTGACCTACCTCACATTTTATATAAAAATAAAACTCATTGAAATCAAACTTTCGGCAAGATGTTCATAAGTAGTTTGTGTGTTTATGTTCTGCAATATGCAAGATTTCTAGTTTGAAATTGTAGGAAATAGAAGGGGTGGCGGGGCAATACAATGCAAATTTAGCAAAAACTATTGAATTACAGATAAACGTTTTTTTTTTGTCATCATTCAGAAAATCTTATTGCTTTCAATAAGCATACTGTTAAGTAGAAATGTGGCAATAAAACTGCACTACCCTGCAGTCTGATTAATATTGAACAGTTCCTGTCTAGTCTAGGTAGTTCATTTTTCATTTCTTTCCTCTAAGGTTTAATGCGCATTTTTTTACTCCAAGATTTAAGCCTAAATGATTGATTGATTGCTTGATTGGTGTTTTACGCCACTTTCATCACTATTAATCACAAGGAGTATTCCACTCACCATATTGAATTTGAATAATATTCTATACTATTCTACACAAAAACACATACACACTAAAACAGTTTAGAATTTACCACATGCACGTAAATACATTATTCAACTACAAAGATAACATTTGGTCTCAACCTTTGCGTGAAAGAAGCTTTCCAATTGAATTTATATGAAGTATTTTTCCTATTGTTTTATTTGTATTGGTTTTATCATAATATTCATTAAAGGCTAATAATGAGACAATAACAGCAGTAGAGTCGTCTGTAATCGCTACTTCATATGTTTCATTAATTGTTCCTGTATTTTCCACTTCATAATATACTAACATTTCTTTTCCAATAACTGCACCTATGTTGATATATGAATTAGATAATGTTATGTGAATGTTTCTTAACATTACTATAGTAAGATAATGTAAAATTAAATCCGATGACATGGTATGCATTTACTGTGATTGGTTGATGTCCACAATGGCATCTATACATCATGATTAAAGGTTATATTTACGTAACGCTAAGTCAATACAATCTCTGATATTACCAATAATGCATACAAACACACAAGCTCCCTTACAATATACATTATATATATTTCAATTGACATGATACTATGCAACACATTTAAACAAAATAAGGATATATCATATAAGTAGGAAATGAGAATTGTCTTTCATCTTACAGACATTCAATTATTTAGTTTTAGGTATAGATAATTGCGTTATAACAAATGCACTAGATAAGAACGTTTAGAAAAGTAACAGCGTTTCAATCTGTTTATTCTTATCGAGAAACTACTGCATTACGTATAAATAGGAAAGGGAATAATGTTTTTATACTGATTGATCAAATGTTTGTAACTTTTTATCGAAATATCCATTGAACTTGAAATAAAGAATTTCACAAATACGTCTATGTCTGTGTCATACCTTGCTTTTTAGTAAGAATCTACAGTGTAAAACAAAATTTAAGACAAAAAAATATTTTAACTTTCAATATTGATGTAAAAAAAACTCGACCTGCATCTTTCATGGGGTAAATTACTTTTACATATTAAAATGATTGCTTGATTGAAGATTTCTGGTAAAATTAATGTCACCTTTCCCAAACGTTTAGCAGATACCGTAATAACTCTACTTTGAAAAAATAACTTTCTCGCTGATTTTTCAAGATACAATATATATTAATTTTGACCTTTTTTCGTAGCTGAAGACTCATCACTTGTGTTTATTTTAGCATGAGTTCTTCAATGGATGTCATATGCATAACAACATATTTGGTTACCTTTCCGGAACACCTGAGTTCACCCACGTTTGTTTGATTTTCTGTGTAATGTTTTGCGGAATTTCGTTTTGCGTGATTGTCACATTTTTATTTGGTTTCATGCCGTCTCTAATTTCTTTGACTAATAATCAATATTACTCGGAATCACATATTGTGCTCACTAAAATAATATCATATGTTTTTCCAGAACCTTCTAAATGGTCATGATGATAATCAACTGCGGCTTTAAGATAAACATGATCATGATAGAGATGCGAAAGATACCAAAGGGACATTCAAACTCATAAGTCGAAAATAAACTGACAACGCCATGGCAAAAAAAAATCAAAAGACAAACAACAGTACACAAAATACAACATAGAAAACTATAGATTGAGCAGCACGAACCCAACCAGAAAACCGGAGGGGAGATCTCAGGTGCTCCGGAAGGGTAAGCAGATCCTGTTCCACATATGGCACCCGTCGTGTTGCCATGTTAGTACAAATATTACCAAGCCAGGAGTCTGTAATCCAGTGGTTTTCATTAGTTGCTGTCTTCATATTTATTTTCGTGTTTTGTGTTAGCATAATAACTTTTGTTTTGTATCAATCTATCTGCAACAGATGTGCATTTCGACAATAAATGTAACTTCAGTGAGGCCAAACTATTTGGAAATCCAAAAATGAAGAGCTGATAAAATCAAAAATGACAAAACGAGTAGCCAAAGCCGGACAAGAATTCAGAGTTTTTACGAGGGAGATATATTCCTTAATTTAGAATAACTCCCAAAATGTTGTAACAGCAAAGTTCAATAACACAATATCCTATTTGCATGCCAGTATCGAAGTCCTGACTACTGGGATGGTGACACTTATGGGAACTTACAATCAACCAGCAGAAATATTGACACAGTAGACGTAATACTATTAACGATACTAATTTTACTGCACTATAGGCGCATATCGACAATAAATGTCTCTTTAGTGATGTTCGAAGTAAACAAATTTGAAAATCCACAACTAATTCAAAATAGATTACGTCTTTGGTTTTCTCTTTTTGAATACTAGTATATAGATTCTCTTTGGGCATTTCGGTGGCTTTTTATATTTAGCTTACTTCACGACTTGTTCACTGGAGAAGATGACCTTTAGGGATTTTAAGCCTTCGTCTTTCGTCTTTGGTAGATAGTTGTATCATTTGGCAATCATACCAGATCTCCTTATTTCAATACCATGTTATAATCCTGTGTGATAGTAGAGGGTCGAACGAAGTAAATGGAAGAGACAGCTCATTTTTTTATCACGTTGTTGATAAAATATGATACGTTACTTTAAAATTATATACAAGTAATCGTATTGAAGCCTTCTACTACAGTAAAACAGTGTACGGAAGCCATTTGCCTTGATTTGGTATATTTTTTCAACAATTGTAACGTTGAACTGATTAGAAAAATAATCATATCCAGACAAATGATCAAGACTGATAAAGCTTTTACACGTCCATGTACGTGAATTCCTTCTAAATTGTATGGAACAAAAACTATATGATCAATCTAAGAAGAATCATACTAAATAACTTATTCTGAAAGGTGTAGTTGCTAGGACGCTAAAATAAAATACACTAGTTTGTAAACATATTAAAGCATACAGACTTTGTCAGTTTTCATCGTTTGTCCGTTTTGCTTTTAAAATCATTTCTATATATCTATAAAAAAAAAGATCGTATTACTCACTTTCAGGAGAAACTATTCTAAACTTGACGTTGGTTGGTGTAAATACTACGGAATTTTTTCTGGAAAAGATCAATCCATTGTTGTCTGTCCCGTTTAGCTTTCACTGGAAAAACTAAAACGAAAACTAAATACTAACACACGCATTTACTGAATGCACACGTGAATATGAAATAAGCTTCACAAAAGGGGAAAATGATGTGTGTCATAACAGTCTAAAATTGACATGTTTTCCGGTGAAATAAACAAAAGATTTGATTGTGTCTGCCGATACATGCAAAGATCGATTTTCATTTAAAAGATAATTTTCTCATGTCATACTCTATGAAATATCTTTACACAGAACGTCAGTAACTTATTGCCTGTTTCCAAATGTTATGCCTTTTCATGTCAAAATGAGCATAGCACATGACTTGGCAGAAACATTTCGATTTTGATAGAGGTCAATAGCGCTGAAAGTGGCGTCAAACACCTAAGATCAATCAGATCAATCATTTCACATCGTAGACTTTGAATGCGCCACTGAATGCATGACCAAACAGCTTTAATCTATTCAGATAAAATGTTCATCTGGCTCTCGCTTTACCCATTTACTGCCATAGTTCTTTACTGCATCCATCAGTAGATTTGCTTTAGGTTTTTGTCAGATACATTCATATTTTTAAATTCTATATTGGAAAAAAAATGCAATCTTTTAATTCACTTCGTAAGGGATGTTCAATTGCATATCAGCGGTAAAAAAAAACATTCACGTAACCCTGAACATATAGCGTGAACTGTTCATGCTTACTGCAAGTCTGTGATCGGTACTGCTTGTATAAATGTATAAATCAGTAGATATGTATGATTGTCAAGAGACAACTATCCACCAGTGTCTAAATGCATGGATTTAAGCATCAAAAAGTCGTACAATGAACAAAACCCTACTGTTCAATCGGCTATAAAAGGCGCCGAGATAACAAAATGTGAAACTATTCAAACCAAAAACACCGACAGCCTGATTTACAAAAAAACAATAAACGAAAAACAAATATGGCAGATAGGAACCAACCTTGAACGTTTATTGAAATCAACACATGACTAAATTAATTCATTTTTCAACTATTTTAAGATCAGTTCATTACAAAATTACAACTATCTATTTATTTGTTTATACCTGGTTTGGAGTAGTGAATATTGCGGCACATCTTACTGTCATAAAGTTTGTTGTCTGAATAGTATGAACATTAAACAATTCATTGCCAAACATATCAGTAAGGATAAGGTCATTACAAGTCCCGTTTTCTCCAAGGTTATAAATGTTAACATAAAATGTATAGTTCTTTCCTAAAAATTGAAGAAAAAAGGTTAAGCAAATAAAAAAATAAATTCTGATAATGTGTCATTACATTATGGAAACAATAATATTATTACCATTTTCCAAGCCTAATTGCTTTGAACTTTTTAATAACGATTTACTAGTACGTATTATATAGATATTTACGAATGGTATAACTATCTTCCTAGTTTTAACTTTCTGCATATATATTGCTATTCACCAATAAATAACAGTGAATAGAAGATGAATACGTTAGTGAAGAAATAGTTATAAAGAAGTTTGTAATCAAAACAAAAAAATGTATGCATACAGTTATATTACAGAAAAAAACAATTATAAAACTCTTTGTCCATTATAAAGATAGAAAATGTATATTTAATATTGAATTGTGTTACATTTGTCATTTCGGGACCTTTTATAGCTAACTATGCGGTATGGGCTTTGCTCACTGTTGAAGGCTGTACAGTGACCTATAATTGTTAATTTCTGGGTCATTTGGTCTCTTGTGGAGTGTTGTCTCATACCACATAATCTTTTTTATATATGTTCAGGACGAAAACAAGTTTAAAATAGATACAATAGGTAGGTCTTACAATAGAGGCCATCCGGGATGAAGGTCTGCCACGGGAAATTGATGGTAAATTGGATAGAGACCGAAATTTGGCCTTGTTACAGGCCACCTATGAAACAAAAAGTTGTTGCAAGGGTTCTTAACGTGCATAAACGTCCCCATTCTGACCGGACGGGATGCGTACTTGATAAATCCCGCACAGCCCAATGGACGCCCCATTTGCCTAGAGTTTTAGTGGAGGAAGACCAATGGAGACCAAATTTCTATTCTCCAGTCACCCTTGGAGTTCTTGAAATTTAGATTCTAGGTACTGACATTGTTTATCATCTTAATAGCGTGTTATAGTGCTATTTTTAATTGTCTTTGTATATTGTTAACCTTTACTCAATGTTATTAGTTTTTTTTTTTTAGTTATATACTTTTGGCGTGGCTACGTATTTATACATACCGCCATTGTGTTATCGTGCTATGGTCAATTTGTACTCTTGCCTTTAATTTTTTAGCTATAAAACCATGTTTAATTAACCATTTTCTACATACGGAAATGCTTGTACCAAGTCAAGAATATGACAGTTGTTATCAATTCGTTTGATGTGTTTGAGATTTGGAATTTGCCATTTGCTAAAGGACTGTCCGTTTTCAATTTTACTCGGTATATTTGTTATTTTCTTTTTTTTTTTTTTTTTCGTTAAATGAAGCGATATGTATGTCTTGATTGCCACTCATATTTCATCTGAAATAAGCTAACCAAGTTCCTTCCTCTAGCTCACTATGCATGCTGCTGACTATATAATAATTCAGAATTGATAGTCTGGTCAATATATTTTCACATAATATTTGTAAAGACTTCCAAGAACAATTTCGATAACCGGAGACGTTTATTTCATTTCAAACATGAATGACAATTGTTGAGAAATAAAATCAGTTACGGATATCATTATTTCCAGTTATGTATATCATCGAAAATTTATTTACTTCAGTTACCCATATCATCGCGATATTCTCGACGGCTTTTTTCTCCATTCAGCGGTGGAACTATGAAAAAACACTTAGCATTTCAGTTTCAAATTTAGTATTACGTTCAAAAAGACACAAAATACCGAAAAATAATACACATTTATTATAAAATAAACAAAAGAAATATTGACCAGAAACATTGTCCGCCATCATTGGATATACGTAACTGCAGTTACGGATATCACTTATACTCCAGTGGTATTGGCAGAACTGCAAATTCATTTTACATTTATCAAAAAATTAGGACAAAGGTACTGGAATGCTCGATGTACAATTATTTCATAACTACAAGGAATATTATAAATCAAATATTTATTTTTCAAATCAACTCAAATACACAGAGCTAGCATACACAGTAGATTGATTTTAAAAACACGTTGAAGTCCTCCCTCGGAAATAGTTTAATAATCTTAAATACTAATAAATGTAAATTATTATTTGGAAAGAGTAAGTCGGCATCACCTTTTACATTTTGGTGTGATTTGGTTGCAGATTTGTCCTGATAACGTATGAAAACAAAAATAAACGATATAGCATATCGGTAAAGAATCTAGCTATCATTTTCATATTTTCGACGGCTAAATATTGATTTAATAATATTATAGGTTCACACTTCTATAAAACCAAATACATGTATTTATATGTTTCAAAACAGAGAAGGTGTGCATGTTTGAAAAACCAAATAACAAGGTGCTGTTATAACGTTAAAGCAAGTGCACGTTTTACTTGTATCTTGTATTGTATTATTGTCGCAATAGTCAATATCGTTGTAATATATTCTTTATTCCAAAAGCAATACAGCTTATAGGTATCAAGTACAATTAATATTACATTAAATGTAGTAAGCATTACATAGTACAATATAATTATATAGTAATTCAATTCATACAATATAATAAACAAATCTAGGAGCATTATATCAATTAACATGTTAATTTATCTTGAAGTATGATATACACATTCAACGACTATGGATTTTTTTGGCAATACATAAATACTTCCCAAAACTAGTAAGTTCTTTTATATTACGAAATGCCAACATATAACAGTTGTATAAGTTTAAATACTGATGGATTTCTCCAATAATAAGGTTTGATATACTTCATACGAATATCTTTATATCCAATACATTCCAAAATAAAATTATATTTATCCACAACAGAATTACAGTTGCACATATTACATATTCTAGCGTTTGTGTTTATATTTAAAAACCTTCCAGTTTCAATGTTCAAGTTATGTGCATGTGAACAGTACTTGCTTATTAATGGTTAATATCTCAAATTAACAGGTCTACAAAGATAAAACTGCAAACCATGACTGTCATATATGTATTTGTAAAACTAACATTTCGAAGACTCCTCAAAAAATGACATTGCTTCAGATATAAATCTATCAGTAATATTCACCCTGTATTGCCTCTTGTATTGATGTTTAATCTCCTCGTTACATTGCAGTATAATTAAAGCCGCCGTACAGAAAAAAATATTCTGCAATACGCCGTACACCGCCCTGCAATTCGCCGTACTAAACACAAACATGTTGTATCCATATTCTTTAGAAAACATCTTCCTGGTAGAAGATTTCCGGGAATATGAAGTCACATGTCATTATCTTCAAAGTTGAATATCTGGTCAGCAAGGCGACAAAGGACGATCGACTTCGAAATTTCAGGTACCAAGTGCATAATTGTAAAGCATAACACACATTCTTTTCTTTATTTTGGTACTTTTTGGCATAAGAAATTAAAAGCATTGTAATATAAGAAAGACATTTCATAAGAGTTAACCTCATCGAAAAGATAGAAATGGTTGAAGATAAAAGAAATCCTGACTGTGTTTTTTTTGTCACTTTCTTTCAGCTTCGGTGGTACCCAATTTCCGGTGGCGATGATACAAAGTTTGTATATATTTATAATTTAATTATAGATATATTGTTCCTGCTCGAGAGATTCTGTCGTACCTTACAGACTTGCCGTGGTGGACTGGGAATACAATTTTTGGTGTAAATACGTCGGCCACGTGTGCCAAAAGGTTACATAAAATTAGTATGATAACCAATGGTAGCTGGCCTAAAATAAAGTAATAAGCATAAGTCTTGTACCGCCGAGCGGAGCGATGCGAAAATTTGTTTGGACCTTTTATGCAGAAAATAATCATTTTTCGGTCATTTTCCAGGTATGTCATGCTTATGAAATTCATATTACTCCTTATTAACATGGTTATTTTCAAATATAAAATAAATTTTATAAAACGGGAAGATCAGTCGACAAGTCAACCGAAACGTTTATCAATAGAAAGGCCATCAATGGACACATGACCAACCCGGGAACAGATAAGACACAAAAGAACAAACAAAAACATTCAATATTGAAAACTAAATACAGATAAAAAACACGAACCCCGAAAAAAAATGTGGTGACCTCCAGTGCTCCAGAAGGGTAAGCAGGTCCTGCTTCTTACAAGACACCCGACCGTAGCGTTTCTCACTAAGGTCATTTTCGAATCAAAGGAGAGATTTCTATGACAACAGTAGAAGGTCATTTGGGACACATATACCCGAGGTGAATTAATAGTCTTTTGGACGAACGGACATTGGCAATACGAAATCAAACGGCGACTTTTAAGTATTGACTTATAAGTGAGGGATATAAATCTAAGACTTAAAGTTGGTTTCAAGGTTATTGTATTGAGCCTGTATTATTAAATGTTAATACTGCATGTAAGACTTAAAGTATAGTTAATATCCAAAGTCCATATATCTATTTTTTGCCAAGGCAAATGATCGCAGAACTCTCTCGGTGTCGATATCCATTTTTCTGTGAAAATGTATGAGCGCGAACGAAGATAGCCTGTCCTGTACCATGGCTGAACTGAGATAAGTTTTCAGTCATAAGTTTACAGTCGTCGTAATGCACTAAATGACCGTTCAGTAGTTGATGTAGTTACTGGCATTGTAACTAGAATTGACACAATTACAAATATTGAAGGATATATATCCTTATTTGTCACTGCTACATCAGAGAAGTTGGCTTCTCTATAACATCTGGACCCGACCAGCGTCTCTGTCATCTCTTTACCTCAGAGTTGAAGGTTCCTTGATTGTCCGTCAAGTCGTGTCTAAATGTTTCGTATAGTTTGTCTATACACTCTGCTGTCAAAGATTCCAAACGTGCAGGTATAATATTCTGGCCTTGAAAACGGTCAGAGTTGTCCAGTAAACGCCATGTGGGTTCTTCTATGAAATAGTCAAGAAAGGAGAAATACAAGGCTCGCTTCCAATACTGACTTGGAGTATCAGCTGGATAGTTAGCCAAAAAATCTGAATTTCCAAATCCAAATTGTTAATGAAACATTAGAATACACTTTCGTATAAGTACCGAAATGCAATTACCACGGGCTTCCCCCAACACGAAACCCCCGCGAGCCGACCGTGTAATTGTCCATTAAACATGTTAAAGGATTTACCTCCGTTTGACTGTGTGGGTTCGGGTTCCATTTAATACGTAGACTATTTATTTATAAATAATAAATTGAGTTACTTACCCTTGGTTTGCAATAAATATATATTTAACAAATTAAATCAATACGAATTAAAAAATTCTTAATACAATTTGTCAAGAAAAATTATGTTTTCTTTTTATAGAGTAAACTAGTAGTTTTTTAAGGTTTATTGTTGTATAAATTGAAAATAATTTATATAAAAGATACCATATCTTACTTTAAAGATAATGCATTCATGAGCAGATTTGTTTTCTATATATATTTAGTAAATTAAAACAAACTAAATGATTTTTCTGTTAAGAGTGTCATAATTGGACGCTCATTCCTACAAATATTGATCACTTCCTACAAGTATAATTCAGATATGAATAAAAATGAATGGTCGATATATTATGTATTTGTGAGAAGAGAAAGATAACTAGTTCGTGAAGTTAATTAGGCTGGATGGACTCCCCATATCCTTTATTTTATACTGATATATCCAGTAAATCAATAGAGCTAAACAAAAGAACTGTAACTCTTTAATAGAGAAGGTAAAATAGTCAAGTTGGTATTTTTTAATTGTTTCCATCTGTTTCTATGGCATTTGAAAGTTTACCGTAGGTGCATAATTTAGGCGTCTTTGCATCTAATATACTTGTCTTTACTCCAATTATAGTATAGGGCTTCGAGATTTTTGTAAGCTTTTAAATCAAAGAAAATTTTTCACAATATACATGTTGTAGATTATGGTGGATGCAAATGCATAAGCATGAATTCCATCGAAGGAAAGATAAATGATTTTTGTATAGCATTATTTCACATCTCTGACCCTGGCGACAGTTTTTTGGGAAACATCCTAAAAATGGGCAATATTCTTATCGAAAAGGGAAAGTCCTGTACACCGTGTTACGTCCAGGATTGTTTGAGTTGACTGTTTTATCTTCAAAACGTATAGAGCAAAACTATTTGATACATCAAATCGCTTCAGATGTAAGCTACATTTATATATAACATGAAAAAATTAGAGGACAAAACAAGAAATATGTGGGTCAAGTGAAATACCTTTCTAATGATTCATAACATAATATGATAGTAGTTAAATTGTGTTTGAATATCATTTTTTTACTAAACGCACTTGATGAAAGATTTAAATTGTAGATCTTTCTGTGAATAAGTTCAAAAAAAATTGTATTCAGCCTCTGAAAATTCCTAGTCTGCCCTTCTACAAAATATGATATTAGAAATCTTTTAATGATTTTTCAAATTTTAATAAAATCCATTCCACGAAATATTAAAGTAGATTTTTTTTAATGGTTTTTCAAATTTTAAATCCCCCCTGACAACAATCAGACAATAGGCATAAAAGTAAATCAAATTATGCTTTGTAGCTAGTAGATACATGTGTCCTTTTGAATTACAAATATTATATAGGATCGTCATAATTCGTTTACATTTTGGATAAATTTGTCGATTTTCAGGAGTTTAGAAAGCAACCATTTACCTTCAAGGGGGTTATATGGTTTTTAGTCTGAGTCAGAACTTTTTTTTTAGTTTTCGATGCTATCAATCAAATATTTTTTTTTTCAAAATTCAACACTATAAAGTATGGGGAAATTCTGGATTGAGAATAATAGGAGATAATAATTTAGGAAATAACCATAATTTCCCTTCACTTGAAGTTAAATGGTCGTTCCCAAAACAGACAGCGCGTCATCTCTAAAGGTTGCTCTAATTCTCAGGATGGAAAAAAATTAAAGGCTTAATGGGGAGATAATTTTGAAGAAGTCGAATCCTGATGAGGTTATATAAAGCACATTTGAGGTTAAGTTGTTTCATAAATACTTCAGCTGTAAATATCAAACTGTACATATATTGTCCTACATCCCGTCGATACTGATTATGTTGACATTGCACAAAGATTTTTTTATAAGACGGTTTGTGACGTCTTTAACTTAATCCATCGGATGTGTACCGATTGAACTAGCATTCCGTAACTTTTTTTTGTGTCGATCTGAAGACTCCAAGTCTTTTTCAACTGATTATAGTTTGTTCTTTTTTTGTTGCTGTTATACTACTGATACGTGTTAGGAAGGTGGTTGAGCGCTTCCAAAGATTTCAACCCCGGCACCATTCTGTATGTGCCAGTCCCAAGTTAAAAGGAGGCTGTTTTAAGTGGGCGTCTTTGTTCACTGACTACCAAATTCGTTTTTCGTTTGATAATTAGTTTTGTTTATAAGTTGTTTTACACTTTGTAATTTTGGGACCATTTTTCAAGTTACTGGCTTTGCGGTAGGAATTTGTTCATTGTTGAAGGCCGTATGATGTTTTATACTTGTAAATAGTTATCAAAGGTACCAGGCTTATAATTTAATACGCCAGACGCGCGTTTCGTCTACATAAGACTCATCAGTGACGTACATGTAACATGTATTTCATTTGGTCTCCGGTAAATAGTTATTTCGTTTGCAATTATAGCACATCTTCTTATTTTAATATTATCACTTGACCGATGACGGACGATATCACTGCTACAGTGAAATTCATTATACAAGATATAAAGAAATGTTTGAATGGCGAAAACTACGGAGCCCTGTTGGTCTCACACAGATTATAAAGTGTCTTTTAAAGTCCTGCGCTGAAGATGTGTAAAGTCTAGCGCTGGAGATGTAAAGTCTAGCGCTAGAGATGTAAAGTCTAGCGCTGGAGATGTAAAGTCCAGCGCTGAAGATGTAAAGTTTAGCGTTGGAGATGTAAAGTCCAGCGCTGGAGATCTAAAGTCTAGCGCTGGGGATGTAAAGTCTAGCGCTGGAGATGTGTAAAATCTAGCGCTGGAGATATGCAAAGTCTAGCGCTTGAGATGTAAAGTCAAGCGCTGGAGATGTAAAATCAAGCGCTGGAGATGTAAAGTCTAGCGCTGAAGATGTAAAATCAAGCGCTGGAGATGTAAAGTCAAGCGCTGGAGATGTAAAATCAAGCGCTGGAGATGTAAAGTCCAGCGCTGAAAATGTAAAGTCAAGCGCTGGAGATATAAAGTCTAGCGCTGGAGATGTAAAGTCAAGCGCTGGAAATGTAAAGTCCAGCGCTTGAGATGTAAAGTCAAGCGCTGGAGATGTAAAGTCTAGCGCTAGAGATGTAAAATCAAGCGCTAGAGATGTAAAGTCAAGCGCTGGAGATGTAAAATCAAGCGCTGGAGATGTAAAGTCAAGCGCTGCAGATATAAAGTCTAGCGCTGGAGATGTAAAGTCAAGCGCTGGAAATGTAAAGTCCAGCGCTGGAGATGTAAAGTCCAGCGCTGAAGATGTAAAGTCTAGCGCTGAAGATATAAAGTGTAGCACTGAAGATGTAAAGTCAAGCGCTGGAGATGTAAAGTCTATCGCTAGAAATGTAAAATCGTGTTTTATAGCGTGTTGCAAATAAGGATGCAAGAAAGGGATCAACTTATTTTTGTGTATTTTCACCTTGGACTTAATTACAAGGAAATATTACAAATCCTTAATGAAAAACACAGGATTGGCATTTCTTTGTGTCACCTAAAAAGGCTGTTGGCTAGCTTTGGATTATACAGAAGGAAAAAATACTCTGATCTACTAGAGGTAGCCATGTTTATTCATGAACAAGTACAAGAGTCCGGACAGCTGAATGGATACCGCTGGATGCACCTAAAATGTTTGCAAAGTGGACTGACCGTAAGAAAAGAAACAGTGCGACTTTTAATGCGTGCTTTAAATCCTGGTGGTGTTAATAACAGATTGAAGCGAAAACTTAAGAGACGGGAATATAATGGTCAAGGGCCAAACTTTATATGGCATCTAGATTCTTACGATAAACTGAAGCCTTTCAAATTTTGCATTAATGGATGCATTGACGGTTACTCCAGATTTATTGTATGGCTACATGTTAACAGAACAAGCAGCGACCCTCGGGTAATTGCCGGATATTATATAAAAGCTGTTATAAGAAATAATGGCGTACCGTTGAGAATGCGCGGTGACCTAGGGACAGAAAACACACACACAGCTCAGATGCAAACCTTTTTCCATCGAAATGATCATAGGAATACATTCATATATGGTACTAGCCAACACAACCAGCGTATAGAAAGTTGGTGGAGTGTACTTAGAAGAGAAAATACAGATTTCTGGATCTCACTGTTTCAAACTTTCAAGAAGGATGGATTTTATACCGGGGATTTCATCGACAAAAATCTTCTCCAGTTTTGTTTCATGAAACTTTTGAAGGTATGATAAACATATACTATGTACCATTACTATCTTTAATGTTCTATTTGCTGTTCAATGGACAACCAACCATTACATATCCTACTGAGTACATGTATTATTACACAAAATGGAAAATGTATCTATGAATGTAATTTTTCAATCCGTTTACATAACCAAAATTGATTGTCTCTAAAATTTAAAAATGTTATAATTAGATTGTACAATTTTTTATTTTATAGATGGAATTCCAGAATGTCGTAGATACTTGGAACCATCACAAAATCCGACCGTGTAAGTACGAAGGGAATGTACATGGCCGTCCAGTAATACTCTACAACTGTCCGAGAAATGAAGACACCCTTAATTTCCTATGTCCTGTTCGACCAGAGGATGTTGAGGCTTGTCTGGAGGAATGTTTATTTCCTGAAGATATTTGTGACAAAAATGTTTTTGATCTCGCTTGTATTGTTATGAGAGAAAATCATTTGGATAAACCAGAAGATCCATATGCTGCTACCAACTTGTATATTGAGCTGCGAAACATATTCCGCATCATAATGGAGCCATGATTACTTCAATACACTGAACAATAATTAAAAACTTTTGATTTGTTTTCTCCAAATTATTTCGAGATGAATTAGGCGGGTTTATTTGTTATTGTCATATAAGGATAAGTATCATAAAACAACGAGTTTCCTATTTCTTGCCCTTCAAATTGAAAAGGTATATGACGTAGATAAGCTGGTTATCGGCTGACAACCACACTTCCATCGTCATAGAATACAAGCTAACACCAGTTTATGACGTAGACTGCTCCTTGTAATCTGGATAACACATACTTACCGCGCCCGGGGCATAACAATTTGTTATCGCCGTTATCCCATGATTAATGGTGTCCCATCGTTGAAAGCTAAATTCTGATCTTTTTTATGGTAGTGATATTTAAACTAATTGAAGGAATTTGATACACAATTTTAGAGTGTCATACTAGTGTTCCATTATCAATTTTTTACTTTGATGGGGTTCAACATAACTTTCCATAATTATTTTGGTTATTTCATGACGGTTAGTTTTATTGGTCAGAAACCCCGAGTACCCGGAGGAAACCGCCGACCTGCGGTAAGCAACTGACATAAATCATCACATAACCACATGAAAACCTAATCTACAATTTTGAGCCTGCCAAAACTCCGACTGGAACACCTAGAAATGATAGGTTAGTGCTCATATACACTCTTTCTACTTAGACGTGACAGTTAGAGCCGGAACCCGTTCTAGCTATTCTGACCCAAAAGAATTTCTAAGCTTATGCCATCACTTTGTGTCCGTCCGTTAAACTTTTTAAATTTTAATTTCTCCTCTGAAACTACTCACCATTAATCTCTACAAAGTTCCCTCATTTTTCAAACATGACTCCATGACCAATACTTGTTTCTGATTGGTCGGAATTCTTTCCGCAAGGAATGTTTACAGACTTATCATTGCGAAATCTGTGGACTGGTTGTTCCTGTAATTGCAGGGTGGTTTCATTCCGAGATTCCATTATGTGGATTTTTTGCCTTTCCCCACCAGGTAAGCAACCGTTGTATCTGGGTCGACTCGACTTGATATATCGTTGTCCCAGTCAGTTTCCCCCGTTTTCTGTCCTGATGGATGTCCGGCATGCCACTGACGCATTTACCCTGTACGTGGGTTTGTATTTTCCCCTTGGGTTTATCCTCATATTGCCAGAATGACACACATATACATACCACATATTTTTTTACAAACACTTATCCAAAAACTTAACATGACAACTTGACCATGAAAATGAGGTCAAGGCTATGGGAAAAGCAACTTGCTGACAAGCCATTTCATACCCAATATGGTTGTCCCAGGTGTCTGAGATAATCAAGTTAATAAAACGTTTACATTGTAACCACCGCCTTAACACTTGACATTGCTACATAGTAGCTAAATGTGTCCCCCGCCAGTGGGTATATGTATCTATTATCGGGATTTTGACAGCTAGATATAGCTAAATATCATCCCGTGAGCCAGAATGTGAAGTTTGGAGGCTAGTGAGCGTAGCAAACGAGCCACAAAGCTTTATATTCTGTCGAGCGGGTTGATATTTTACAATATCTCAGTGTCAAAAATTCAGATAATATGTTTATCACCCTTCATAGGCGATATTTCTGGGTAAAATCTAACAACGATCAAATTCTCCCAACTTTTTTGCGCGGGAAGCGGCACGATGTTATTTTGCATATCAATACTGGTTTCACCAACTGTATCATCATCCATATTATGACTTTACATTTTAATAAAAATGACCAATGATCTTTCTTTTTCATTTTCCACAGGTATTTTACATACTTGTATAGGGAAACGGTAGCGTTCGTTTTTGCAACGTTGAGCAGAACTGATAAGAACGACGTCCAGCTAGTGTTTAGAACGTTTCATTCGGGAATTCTAAATAGTTTCGTTTTAATTGAAATCAAAATATGTAAATGAACATTTTTTAAATAACATATATATGTTATCAAAATTTTGACGTAGTAATTACTGTTTAAAAGTTCTGCTCTCGCTTGATAAGTTCTGCTCTCTGCACGTGCCATTTCGAGACAACTTTTACGGTTGCTCTCAGCAAGTAGATATAGCCGTAGGGAAGGGTGATAATTATCATTAGGGGGTTAAAAATGTTGGTTTAATTAATCCAACAACAGTAGGAAAATTGATATAACCTACATAAATGCATCTATTATACAATTACTCTGAAAATGTTCTATTCATGAGCACAAACTTGCATATCAAATATCAGACCTATTGGTCAAAAGATACGGAAAAGGTTTTTGAAATGGACAATGTCTGATAAGTCTGAATAAAGTCCGATGATCACAAAAAAAATTGCAGCAGTTTCTTTTCTGTTCATCAGGGCAAACTTGCATACCAAATATCAGACCAATCCATCAAAGGACTACAAAGAAGAATCATGCACGGAAACGGTTTGTTTGGCAAAAAAAAAAGACAAAGTTTGATATTTGGCAAGAAAAAACAAGAATAACGACGCAAATGCAATATATTCTTCTGTTCATTGAGAAATCTTCCATACCAAATTTACCAATCGCCAAAGGACTTCAGAGGAGAAACACAGAAAGGGATGGCGGACAGACGCGTGTTATTGCCTATAAGATCAATAAAATACTGGGACAATAAAAAACAATCCCTTTGTCTCGCCTGGATCAAAGAATTGGGGATTTGACTTTTACAGACTCACGAAGATGTCTCGCCTTAATATGGACGTGGACACAGATGTAAGCTTATCAGAAATCCAAAACTGGATCCTTAAATGCATCAAAATAAGAAAACTTGACCAAAGTAAATGGATTGTGAGAATGAGGTCATTATCAGTTGACACCTGTCAAACTGCGACATGTACACCTTACAAGGAATTAACACACCAAATATTATTGACCTACCATACCTAATTACTGAGAAACTGACTTATTCACGGACACTTGATCCTGGTCACTGGATGATGACAATGACCTTAAGGTCAGTACCTTACAACACATTCGCAAACCACATATTATGGACCTATCATATCTAGTTACTAAGAGTCTAACCTTACTACGAAAACTTGACCCTGGTCACCGACAATGAGGTCAAACTGACCTAGTCGACACATGTTAGACAGACATGTACACCTTCTGACAAATTCATACAGCAAATATTGACCTACCATACCTAGTTACTGCCGATGAAACTGACATAATCACAAAAACTTGATTGTGAGGTCAAGGTCAGTTGACATATGTAAGACTGACATGTACACCTAACAATGAATTTCACACTCCAAATATTATTGGCCTACCATACCTTGTTACTGAGAAACTGACCTAATCATGATAACTTGACCCTGGTCACTGGACCATGACAATGAGGTCAAGGTCAGCCGATATGTGACCGACTGACAAGCTTAAGCCTCAAGTTACATTGGCACCAAATTTGGTGGTCCCAGGTCAAAA
Organism: Mytilus californianus; assembly: GCF_021869535.1. Lineage (NCBI taxonomy): Eukaryota > Metazoa > Mollusca > Bivalvia > Mytilida > Mytilidae > Mytilus > Mytilus californianus. The sequence continues at coordinate 6,362,007 of NW_026262745.1, forward strand.
ATTTCGTGAGATATATGCATTTAAACCAGAGGCTCTATCGAGCCTGGTTAAAGAAGTAGTTAGTATGTTTTTCTTATAGGGTTCAATGTTAAACTATATTTGGCCATGGAACCCATGTTGGATTTGCAGTTGCCATAAAAATCATAAAATTGTCAAATTCAGGACCATCATTTGACCATTCCTGCATAAAGTAGATTCATTGTACCATACGGATGCTCAAAGAGAGCAGTTCACATGTTTTCCCTTATGGTTCTTTGTTAAACTGTCTCGGCCTGTGGCGACCATCTTGGTTCTCCAATCAGCACCGAATTCATTAAAATTATTAAGGACTATTATGTGATCATTTATCCATAAACTGGAATCGATATGTCAAAGTTTCTTTGTAAAAGTTGTTTGTACATTTTTTTTCCTATATGGTTCTATGTTAAATTGTATTTGACCATGGAAGCCCTCTTGGATTTACAGTCGACACCAAAATCATAAAATTTATCAAGAACCTTTATTTGATCATTCATGCATATATTGGATTCATTTTGTAATATGGTTTCTAAACCAGAGGCTCTAGAGAGCATGTAATCGTTCGCTTGGTTTAAAAGAAAACGGTTTCTCAGTAGAAATAGTTTGCATGCTTTTCCCATAGGGTTCTATGTTAATCTATGTTCGACTGTGGCACTCATCTTGGATTTCCGATCGGCACTTAAATCATAAAATTTATGAAGGACAATTATTCGATCAGTCCTGACATATATTGGATTCAATATGTCAAAAGGTATCTGAAAAAGAGCAGTTTTCATGTTTTCCCATTGGGTTCTATGCTAAACTAATTCCTGCGGTGGCGGCCATCTTGGATTACGGATCGGCACCAAATGAACAATCTTTGATGAGGTCTACCTAAGGAACATTCCTGCCAAGTTTGGTTTAAATTGGCCCAGTGGTTTCAGAGAAGATTTTTACGTACGACGACGACAGACGACGGACGCAAAGTGATGACAAAAGTTCACCTGGTCCTTCGGACCAGGTGAACTAAAAAGAGCAGTTTACATGTACTACCATATGGTTCAATATTAAATGTCCATCTGTGGCAGCCATCTTGGATTTCTGATCGGCACCAAAATCATAAAATTTATTAAGGACTAATATCTGATCATTTATGCATAAACTTGAATCAATATGACAAACGGTTTCTCCGTAAAAGTTGTTTGCATTTTTCTCCATAGGGTTCTATATTAAACCATGTCCGGCTGTGGCAGCCATCTTGGTTTTCCGATCGGCACTAAAGTCATAAAACTTTTGAAGGACCATTATTTGATCATTCATGCACAAGGCCAAGACAAAATATATGTTTCCTATTACACACTCAGAAAAATAGTGTAGGTAGGCAGGTAGGCAAACTATTTTATTTTTCTGAAACATTTTACTTATTTATACATGAATTAAGAAAGATATTCCTTTTAACAGTGCTTCTTGAAAAACTGCAATAAAATGTTTAGGGTAAGGGATAACAATTAGGGTAGGTAGGAAATAGGAAACATTGGTATATTTTGTCTTGCCATGGCCTAAACTGGAATCAATATGTCAAACGATTTTCCGTTGCATGCTTTTTCCATAGGGTTATATGTTAAACTATGTTCGGCTGTGGTGGCCATCTTTGATTTCCGATCGGCACCAAAATTATAAAATCAATGAAGGGCCATCATTTAATCATTCATGCATAAATTTGATTCAATATGTCATAAGGTCTCTCAAAAAGAGCAGTTTTCATGTTTTCCAATAGGGTTCTATGTTACATTAAATCCTGTGATGGCGGCAATCTTGGATTTCGGATCGGCACGAAATGAACAGTATTTCATGAGATCCACCCAAGGAAAATTCCTGCCAAGTTTGGTTTTATTTGGCCCCGTGGTTTCAGAGAAGATGTTGACATACGACACCGACGGACGCAAAGTGATGACAATAGTTCACATGGTCCTTTGGACCAGGTGAACTAATAAAAGTTTACGCCGTCTCGACTTTAGAGACTCGGACAGTCACAGGCGAGTCAGAAACTAAAGGTATTGTTATCACAGGATTTCCACTTTTAAACATGATTAAAATATGTGAACTGTCCGCTATGTGGGACTAACACACCTGACATAATCAAGTCCAATTATCTCCCTTTTAAGATGTTGGACCAGATTTGTTTTGCTTCATGCACATCTTCATATGGTGTACTAAGTTTCTTTGAAATCCATCCAACAGTTTAGGAGTTGTCAATACCATATGAATCAAATAAATGTCGAAGTCTAATTATCTCTCCTTCAAGATGTTGGACTGTCAATTATTTTGCTTTAGGCACATATTCATATGTTATACTACTCTGTTGTGTGAGGTTTCATTAAAATCCATCAAACGGTTTAAGAGGAGGTGCCCTTACAAGTATGATGGATAAAATAAATGCCCAAATTCAATTATCTCCCCTTCAAGTCATTGGACCAGAATTTATTTTTTCATATGGTGTGCTACCTTTGTAGGAGGTTTCATTGAAATCTATCAGACAGTTTAGGAGGAGTTGTGCTTATAAGGTCAATACCATATGTTGAATTAAATAAATAAAATAAGATAAAAGTCCAAATATCTCCAGTTGAAGATGTCCGACCACATTTATTTGGCACATTCATGCACATCTTCATATGGTATATTACCTTTGTGTAAAGTTTCATTGAAATCCATCCAACAGTTTAGGAGGAGTTGTCAATACCATATGATGAAACAGCTAATCCCCTCGCCCATTGCCCATACAATAGGGTGGTTTGGTGTTGATATGACTAAGACAGAACTATGATTTGTCATGTTGATAATGTTTAATTAAAATCAAAAACAACAACGATGACCTTATCACACCATAATACAACCATAAAAATTTGTGGCCGTACAAAAATAGGAATTTCCATTCCAACAGAATACAAAAGAATAGTACTAATGCTACAAAATTCAATTTCCTGCCATACAATCTTGCATGTATATATATCAGCTTTACTGAGAAAAGACAAACTAAAGACTCAAATGAGGTTGTATTGCTCACTTGTCATCAGCTATCCTATAGTTTCAGAAGAGACATTTTGGAAAAATTTGGCATTTAACAAGTGCGAACAAATAAAAATGTCTCGCCCGAATATGGATGTGGACTTAGAATAAAGGTTATCCTATATCCCACATTGTCAATCAATGCGACACAATTCACTCAAGTGTGAAATTGATTTCAAGGTCAGGTACATGTAGCATGTGTCAAACTGGCATGTACCCAACAATAAGTATTTGTAGACCCAATATGATGCAGGTTTTTACTGATTGTTTTTTCTCTTTGTTACCTTTGATAGTAGGATATGGGGTGGGTAGGATTCCAAAACTCGAGTTAACCCACCACACTTCCATGTGCCTTTCCCAAGTCAGGAATCAGAAGTTTCAACAGGTGTCTTTGTTTTTTATGTTAGTGCATGAAATTGAAGTCAAGGTCAGGTGATATGTGGCAGAATGGCATGTAGCCTCCAAGAAGTGTCTGTAGACAAAATATGGTGGGTCTAGTTATTTCAGTTGACGAGAAATAGACTTAATCAAGAAAATGTGACACAAGTCACTCATACGTGAAATTGAGGTCAAGGTCAGATGACATGTTGCAGGTTTGAATGTACCCACCAAAAAGTATCTTGATTTTATATCTCCAGCGCTCGATTTTACATCTTCAGCGCTAGACTTTACATCTCCAGCGCTTGATTTTACATCTCCAGCGCTTGACTTTACATCTCCAGCGCTAGACTTTAGATCTCCAGCGCTGGACTTTACATCTCCAGCGCTAGACTTTACATCTCCAGCGCTACACTTTACATCTCTAACGCTAGACTTTACATCTCCAGCGCTTGACTTTACATCTCCAGCGCTAGACTTAATATCTCCAGCGCTTGACTTTACACATCTTCAGCGCAGGACTTTAAAAGACACTTTATAATCTGTGTGAGACCAACAGGGCTCCGTAGAAAACAGAAGCCTGTTTATTAAAGGTCAGACGAAGTTATAACGTTTCTAATCCAACTATACTAACTGTTCAAACTATGTAACGTAACAATGCCCTAGGTACACCTTTTAGCAAACAAAATGAATAGTCAGTATGGACTTTTGTCAAAATGTTCTAAATGTTTGTAGAAATAAAACAAAACAATAGTTTTTCGATTTTTAAGGATGTAGGTTTATGAATGGATTGAATTTGGGCGTTCCACATTACTGATTCATGGGTCGTTTGAAAGACAGTTCAAACGGCCCCATTTTCATATGATTCCTTATGGATTCAAAATTTAATCTGTTGAAACATAAAGTAAGGGTATATCTACAAAATAAACACACAATAGAAACTTTTGTCTGATCCTTAATAAAAGTATGTGGAAGGTGATGAAAGACGGTCAACATAATTGTAATTTGAGTACCCTCATTTTAGCGAGAGATAAGACAGTTATGTCCTCAGAGGAAAAAAAAAATATTTTCAAATTTAACAAATATTAAGAGTAACAAAACTTGAAAACTTTCCCTTGGTTTTCAATTTCAGTATGTTGAATAAACGGAACTATAAACAACTGTCATAAAAGTGAGAGGTTAAGCTAGCTATTAAAACAGGTTTAAGCCACTATTTTTCTTTTAGAAAACATATGATCTGACCATATGTATATACCATTTACAACTTCCTTATCATATGCAACAACCATAAGCAGGACTGAAATGTTCGTGTTATTTCAACAGCATACTAAGTTTTACATTTTTTACTTTTTTTCTTAAAAAAAACTTTGAAATAAAAGTGAGCAGACTTTGAGCCTTAAAGAAGTACTTAACAAAAGAAAATTGAGATAATGAGAATAATACTTTATAAATTTCGGACTATGGAGTTTGGAACCTTGGTTTTTTTAGTGATTGGTCGTCCTGAAAAGGCATGAAATATTTGCCACTGGGCGTTAAGCAACCAAAAATCAATCAATTAATCTTAACTTGATGATTGTTAGGAAACCGCGGCATCAATTCAACGCGAAATAGAAACCTTCTTTAAAGAAAATTTTACACTCTAAAATGTATCAGCATTTGAAAATTTATGTTTATTCCGACCTCACACAGCCTAAGAGCACACTTCCGTGTATATATATTTTCCCTTCTGAAGCTCTATTGTCAGCTTCGCAGCAAGTTTTGGCCGAGTTTCTATGGCCTTCCGTAATGGATTTTCCCTGCATATACTATTAAATCGTTGCTCTACATGTTTGCTCTCAAGTTTGAATTCGTATGTAATAAGTACTACATGGTTTTTAGAAATAAAAAAAGCAATTCCTTTGATGGGTAGATATGAATATACATATGACACTTGTCTCGCGATTTGTCAGTTATTTTATATATATATTTCTTATTATTTATACGGCAGAGGATATCGAACTAGATCCAGGTCCAACGTCCGACCCACCAGATAACTGCTGCATAATGATAATTCAACTGATACATGTATGTTGGATTTTTATCGTTATAAAGATCTTTTGACTTTCTCATGCTTAAACATACAAAGTCTTCTCCCTAAAAAGTCAATAGTTGAAGCTGAGCTGGGGGACAGGGACCTTATCTTACTTACCGAAACATGGCTTAAGTTCGATATTGCTGATAGCCAATTAGAATTAAAAAATTTAAAGACTCCATATCGAAAGGATCGGGATGGAGACAGAATCGGTGGTGGGGTCCTAGTTTATGTAAAAGAAAATAAACCTAGTAAACGACGTCATGATCTTAACGCGTTGAAATACAAAGTCTTGAGTGTCTTTGGATAGAAATTAACACACAAAAATGTAAATGTATGTTTGGAGTATTTTACAGACCCCCTCATTCTAATGCGCAATACTGGGATATTATAAATGTCCATAGAAAATGCTTTCAATTCGGGTATTGATAAAATAGTAGAAACGGGCGATTTCAACGAAACTTTGTTGAATTTTCTGAATCAAGCAATTGAACAGCCGACATTTTTTTGCGAAACAAGTTCATCTTTACTGGATTTAATTTTAGTAAACGACCCTGACATACTCTTATAAACTGAAGTCGGTGATAACATTTTGGAAGCTAACGTACGATATCACTGTCCCATGAGTGGTATTATAAACATTCAAAAAACACCAAATAAAGTTTTTAGTAGGAAGATTTGGGACTATGATCACGCAGACTTGACTAATTATAAATTTGATCTAAGTGAAGTCAATTGTGATAATATTTAAATAATAATGACGTAAATGTTGCTGTGACAAGTATTACAGACACTATATTAAAAATAGCTGCAAAATATTGCCTTGTAAATTTGTCAAAGTTAGATCTCAAGACTCGTCATGGCTAACTGATAATATAGAAAAACTAATTCGGCACCGAAAAAGACTTCATAACATGGCAAAAAAGAAAAATACTACTGATTCTTGGCGGCAATTTCGATATGTTAGGAACCAGACCATAAATTTTATCAAACCAGCTAAACTTGACTTTTTCAACAAACAGGTAAATATATTAGAGAATCAAGAAACAAATGTAAAGAATTGGTTGAAGCTTTTGAGAAATCTATCTGGGCAGCCTTCAAAAGCGTCAAAATATCCCCCTTTGTTAGTAAATAATGAATATATAGAAGACGATAATAAAAAACCAAACGCATTTAATCTCTTCTTTTGTAAACAAGCGACCGTGGATGATTCTAAAGCGTCTTTTCCTAATACCCACTGTCCGATGATATAGCAATCTTAAACAATATTATAATAACTGAAGAGGAAGTTTTTGATCACTTGTCTACGTTAGATGTCACTAAAGCGACGGGCCCTGATGAAATAAGCGGTAGGCTTCTGAAGTATGCTGCTCGAGAGTTAAGTAGGCCCCTGGATCAGCTTTTCAATAAATCTGTACGTGAAGCTTTTTCCCCCATAAAAATGGAAATTAGCAAGCGTTATACCAGTTTTCAAAATTGGTGATAGAGAACTGGTGTCAAACTATAGGCCGATATCACTTTTGTCTATCATTGATAAGAGTATGGAACGTTGTGTTTTAAGCATTTCTTTAATTTTTTGACAAAACATAATATAATAACAAGTGCCCAGTCAGATTTCATGCCTGGAGATTCTTCAATTAACCAACTTTTACACATAACAGATTTATTTGGCAAAGCTCTTGCCTCAGGAAAAGAGTTTCGTGTTGTCTTTCTTGATATAAGTCGTGCTTTCGATCGAGTCTGGCATGAAGGTCTAATTTATAAACTTAGGAAACCTATTAAAGTGGTTTATGAGCTATTTATCAAATAGGAAACAAGAAGTTGTTATTTCTGGTCAATCCTCGGATACTTTTGTTGTAAATGCTGGCGTACCTCATGCATCAATATTAGGCCCCTTACTTTTCTTAGTATATATACATGACATTGTAAGCGACATAGACTGTAATACAAACTATTCGTTTAAATATCAGCCTAACAACGTTAGATCTGTTCCGCAATATTTTTTGTTCTTCCCTAGCCGGGTTTCAAAATCATGCTACTGAGATATCGTGGCACCAAATCGACTTGCCTTATGCCCGACACCCCAGACCACTCGACCACCTAGGCTCTACAATAATAAAGCTTTCGGTGGCCGTGTGTTACCTTTCCTCGTTAGTTTTATTTTAGCGTCGTAACACAGTACAAGATATATAAGGAATGAAGATGGAATTTTTACAGATCAGCTGAATTATCTATCATAAAAAAGATTTTATAAATTAATGTAGGATGCAGTCACAGAAATAATTATATTATAAGTACGTCTGAACCAGTGACAACTCTACGACAGATTTTAACCATCGGATCACCGTTGATGGTGTTACAAGACTGAAAACACATTCTGTATATATAATTCGTCTTAATATCAGCCTAGCAATGTTTGATCTGTAAATTTGCGGAAGCAAATTGTTTGTTCTACCCTGGCCGGGATTCGAACTCATGCTACTGAGGTATCGTAGCACCTTGAACCAGTGACAACTCTACGACATCGGTTCACCGATGATGGTGATATAAAAGGCTGAAAACTTAATCGGTATATATAGTTCATCTAAATATCAGCCTAACAATGATAGATCTTTAAATTTGCGGGAGCAAATTTTTTGTTCTTTCATGGCCGGGATACTACTGAGATATCGTGACACCAAATCGCCATGCACTATACCCGACGCGCTATATACATATTTATTTATAGCCAACTATCACCTTTACTGGTTATCCAATGGATGGATCTGTCATAAGGTTGTTTCTAGTTTAGACTCCTTAAATCCACCAACTGAATGTCTAATCCAGCTTCTAACTTTGGTATTGCAATGCAATAACTTCACATTCAATGGTGAACACTTTCTCCAAGTTAATGGAACAGCAATGGGAACAAAGATGGTCCCGTCTTATGCCAATATTTTTATGGGGAAATTAGAACAGCGAATTCTCAATTCTTCTCTTTATCAACCTCTCTCTTGGTTCCGATTCATCGACGATGTTGACATGAAGCGGGATAATACTGAACAAGAATTTGTTCATTCAACATGCCAACGATGCTCATCCCTTAATAAAATTCACTTATGAAATCTCTGACTCTAAGATCACATATCTTGACACTACAACGCAAGTAAGGGATGGAACCCTATTTACAGATCTGTATTGCAAGCCCACAGATAAACATCAATATCTTTCTCCTTTGAGTTGTCATCCTAAACATTGCACCAAGAGCATTCCCTACAGCCAGGCCATACAAATAAAACGGATGTGCTCCACCAACGATACTGCAAAAAGACGACTACAAGAACTACGCGGTCACCTAAAACATCGGGGCTACAAAAGAAAAGACATTGACAAAGGTTTCTTTCGTGCTAACAACATCGATTAGCCGGGATGAACTTTTACAATTTAAAGACAAAAAGGTTAACAAGAGGGTGCCTTTTGTGTTGACTTACCATCCCAAATTTGACAACTTATCACACCTTATTCGCGAAAATTGGAAAGAAATCGAGAAACATTCTAAACTATCCAAGATCTTTCCCAAGCCACCTGTACTGACTTTCCGTAGGCCCAAAAGCCTTAAAGACTTGCTGGTGAGAGCTGATTTTTTTCTCGAAAGCAGGCTCTTTGTCTGTGGGCTCTTGCAAGGGTTGCGGAAACAAACGATGTCTGACTTGCAAACAAATACTGAATATCCAGACTTTTAACAGTCACTCCACTGGTACAGAATACACCATATTTTGCAATGTTATTTGCGAGACAACAAATGCTGTGTTTCTTATACAGTGTAAATATTGTAAACAGTATGTTAGCGAGTCAGAACAGCCATTTCACAAACGAATGAACGGCCATCGTAGCGACTACGAATGCAAGCCAGATCTCCCTCTCAGTCGACATTTGAGATCCCCTGGCCACACTAAAGCAGATCTCAATCGACTGACCATTACAATAATTGACCACAACACTGCTTGGTCTAGGGAGGATAGACTCACTCGGGAAAGAATATGGATAAGAAACTTTAAAACTTTGGCACCAAATGGGATAAATGAAAAGATGTAGTTCGAATTCGCGCAGTGCTTTACATTTGGGTTATATTACTTATTACTACACAGTCTCTGTTTCTATTTTTTTACCTTACTTAATTCTAAATGTTTTGTAATTATACTAGTTTAAATTGCTTGGTTCTATTCATTTTGGAGGGATGTAAAAGTACGCAGTCACGTTTAACTATTTAACCTTAGTCAAAATTTATTATTATATTTTTTAAACTGCTATTTATTTGGGATGTTTAAATACGCAGTCTCTGTTGTAATTATTCTACCGTTGTCAATTTTGATATATTTACAAGCTTAGATCGGTCATTGCTGTTTATTGGGAATGTATTTCCACTCAATCGTTGTTGTAACTACTAACTGTCGTCACCTTTTAAATTTTAGAATTGTGCCAGTTCATATCGTACATTACTATTTTATTTGAAGCATATCTTTGCAGTCTCTGTTGTAAATAGCTATGTAACCTATGTCATGTTTAAAATTTTTAGAATTGTACAAGCGTCTAAACTATGATGTTCTGTATTATTAAACTGTTCTATTGTATAAATTTCAAGATTGTTATAGTTTAATTAAAGTAGATTGATATGATTCATTTTACATCATAATCATACTGATGAAGGATATCTGTTATCCGAAATATTTATAAATAATTACATTTTTTTGTTATTGGTGTTGTTTTGTACACTTTTTAGGCGTTTATATATGTATATAGTATATATAAATATTGTACACTTCACAATTTTAACATAATTACAATTGCTTATTTTAGAATTAATTGAACTAAGGATTCTTAGTGATTAAATTATAGTCGTCCCTTTGAAAGTTTTATTGGTGCCATGCATTTGATGAAGATCAATGAAATATGTCGTTTCCTAATAATATTTTTTTTTTTCAATTTAAACCCTCTTGAACCAGGAGCTATCCAGATCTTTTTGCAATAAATATATATGTTTAGTTTGCTTGAATGACTTCGTTTAGGGTTTTTCTTACTATATTAATTTCAAAAGTTTTATTTCTGTCATACTATTTTGATGATAATTCATCATAAATTACCCTGCTACAGTGACAGCCTCTTACATACACACATCGCAGTATGCTGCATGATCATGTGACACATGTACTGTATAGTTTTCCCAAGGAGAACATCATTCAACCTCCTTGTAAAAATGAAGAGATGTGGTATGATTTCCAATGAGACAACCATCCAAATGAAATGGATGTAAGTAATTATTGGTAACCGCACGGCCTTCAACAATGAAAATGTCGGCTATAAAAGGCCCCGGGGCGACTCAGAAATTTGAGAAAACGAATGGTCTTATTTTAAACAAAAATAATTTACAAAAAACAAATACGATAGACATGAACCAACCACAAACACTGAACTACAGACTCCTGACTTGGGACAGGCACAAAAAGAATATTGCGGGGTAAAACGTGTTTGTAAGCGTTCAACCCTCACTCTAACCTGGGACAGTTCTTCTTCCTCTTTCTATACTGTGCAGGGCTCCTGTGGAGCATTATCGCACAATCGGAATATGCACAGTTAGAATCGGAGTCGTGTGAGACGGATTAAAAGCAGGTTAAAAACAAGTTAGTCCTTAAAAGCTGTACGTGATGATTCTCTCCGTGAAGGAGTCAAGAAAATCAGCTGCGACCATGGTCTGTGACAAGGAGTTCCAAAGGACTATACCAGTGGGGAAGGATGAGTCCTGGTAGCTTCTGGTGATGCAAGCTACTTGCCGAAATTTCTGCGTGTGTCCACTGGTTGCTAGCTAGCTGAACCGGCTGTAGCGATAGTGATGGTATTTCAATCAGTTGGTTGAAGACTCGAAATATCATTATGCAGCGGGACTTGTATCTTCGTGACTGTAGCCTCTCTAGATGTTAGAGCATTGATGTTACACTGCTACCTCTCCCGAAATCACTCATGATGAATCTTGCTGCCCGTCTTTGTATAGATTCAATGGCTGTGATATGTTGTTTGGTTGAATGGTCTTAAACAGTAGACGCATATTCAATCTGTGGGCGGACTAGTGTCTTGTAGCCAAAGTATTTCGCCCGGTCTGTTAGTTGTAAAATATGGCCATGAATGGAATAGTCGGCGCCAGTTATTTTCTGCTTGTTGGTTATGCGGATGAATTCACATTTTTCCGGATTGAAACTCATCATCTAGCTATATATAGTCTTTCTCCCACTGTTGCAGTTGGTCAAGATCTTATTGTAATATCTTGGCATCTTCCGAGTTCTCAATAGCTCTATATAGATATAGGAAGATGTGGTATGAGTGCAATGAGACAACTCTCCATCCAAGTTACAATTTATAAAAGTAAATCATTATAGGTCAAGGTACGGTCTTCAACACGGAGCTTCGGCTCACACCGAACAGCAAGCTATAAAGGGCCCAAAACAAATACTGGTGTGAAATCATTCAAACGGGAGAACCAACGGTCTAATCTATATAAAAAAACGAGAAACGAGAAACACTTATGAACCACATCAACAAACGACAACTACTGAACATCAGATTCCTGACTTAGGACAGGTGCAAACAATTGCAGCGGGATTAAACGTTTTAATGGTACCAAACCTTCTCCCTCATCTGAAAAAATAGTGTAACCTCACATGCAACTATCTCTGTATGTGTGTTTAGTGGTATTTCTGATGCATCAATGTTTGCAGCTCCTCCATGTGATGTTTTGGGCGATCTTTTCTAGCTGCAAGTTTATAGCCTGGTGGTAGAATTTCTGACTCAGTTATGGATGGATCATGTTTCAGTGACAAGGACCACACCTGGTCCACATTGCTCTAATACAGTCCAGAATTCTTATCTGTTAGATTTTATACTCTGAAATTTGATATTAAGTACTTTTAATTCTGTGTTCATGATATTGGTAGTGAGTCCATGTTTTGTTCTTGTGAGTGGAAATGTTAAAACATGGTTACTGAAGGACATGTCTGAGGTGTCTAGAGATTTTCTGACACACAGTTGCTTCGATCAATTCCCTAAGATTTTTTTCAAAGCATAAGAGCTAAATGGGTTAATTGAAGGGCAGTGTTCATGCAATATGAGGGATCTGGATGGGGGTTCAATTTCTAATTTAAAAAAATGGGACTTAACTAATGCATAAGGGACATCACAGTGCGTACACCTAATAGTTTTTCCCATTTTGATTTCTCTAAATGCTTCCAGTAAATAGTTAACAAAAGTAGTAAATAACATACGTAAAAGATAATGGGAAAATTTTATATGAAATGTAATTTTCGCTAACCGAGGTCTAGAATGAAGCGGCCAAACCTCTGGAGAAAACACACTGATCGGCTCCACTGCTTACTTTTTCCTTATGCCTGTTAAAAAAACCTCACCATAGATAACAGACATATGTGTTGTTTATGCCATACGTGCGTTTCGTCTACATCAAACTCCTCAGTGGTGCTTACATCACATCATATAGAAACGAAATAAATTCCGAAGACGTATTTCAGAGTTGACTTTGTCTGAAGCAGTTACAACATTATTTTAAGCTTACATTCACTTCAATTAATTGTTGACTGCAGTTGACTCCCTTTGACCGTACGCGTGCTAATGTAAGTCTTTTATTCTTTAGTTTGTAGCGATTTCGATTGATAATAAACCTTGTGAATACTTAAAAATGTTTGATTGTTTTCTTTTTTTATAACTGTAAAACAAAGCAACAATTTGTCCCGAAGTGTTTTCATATTATCTACATCAGCATTATGAGGTGGAAAGGGAAAATGTATCGGGGATCCTTGTATTTAAAGATGAATAATATCAAGTAATATGAGTTTCACTTAAAGATATTTATCAATTATGGACTTTTGACGAGGTCAATACGTTATATATGGACCTGTTCAGATTATATTGACCGAGGACGGGGGCCGTGTGTCAATATAATCTAACAGGTCCATATATAACGTATTGACTGAGTGAAAGTCCTTAATTTGTATATTACATATGTAAATAATTATGTATTAGGAAAATGACGTTCAATGTTTTTTCTGTGTATTTTTTTAATTGTATTTTGCAAGAATTTTAACATGTTATTGAAAATATCATTTTTTTTTCTAACAACTTCATAGCTTGTTGCATTAGCTTTCTTGTATTCTTATCGTCTGCATTTAACATAAAATTCCTGAAATCTCCTAATAAACTTGCATATTTTCTTTTCTGATGCGGCGCTTCCTCCGTGGTTGTTATATGTGACGTTATGACGTCATAAATCTAAATTTAGCAAGTTTTTTTTTATATTGACCACCAATATACATATAAATAGAAACATAGCGTCAATATGTTGAGTGCATTGGGCCATAGTCATGACTTTTTCCTGACCATGATAAGGACTGAAAAGGAAAACAAATCATGTGCAGGTTTAAAACAAAATACTTTGAGTCTTTTTTTTTTCACTATTTTTAAAATTGAAAAGCACATAACTTATAAAAACTAAAAAACGGGCAAAATGAAATATCCTGAGTTTGTAATTTGTCATAGAAACAAAGTAGGTGAGTTAGAATTACAAAGTATCAGATAAAGGCCGAGTTATATGCAAATTTATTATTTTTTTAATAAACGCCTCTACCCCTTGAGACGCAAAATCTGACACACCAAGCGACACATTATATTTTGATGAAAACATAGTTTTAAAACCAATAATTTTAACTAAAAATCTGGCATTTGGTTAAGTTCCTTGATAGGAATTAATTTCTATATAAATCATACTGGAAAAATCGTTAAAAGTAGTTTTTTATCCTGAAACTTGCAAATGATGCCTCAAAATCTGCAACACCGAAAACTAGGGAAAGGTGTTTGAGAAACCAGAGCACTGTTAACGTCTGCTTCTGCTTGCTGGAAATATAGTATGTTTCTGTTCATTCCGTGCAATACATTATTTGGTAATAACAATTCTCAAAAAAGAAATTTTGATACTTGAACTGACCTTGATCGTTTTTCTTCGCTTCAAAACCGGAAACCGGATCCTTCCATTTTGACATGACCCATTTCTTATGACTAGTGTTAAACAATTTTAACCAAAAAACTAACGGTCTACTCGATACAAAAAAGAGAAACGAGAAACACTTATGAACCATATCAACAAACGAGAACGACTGAACAACAGGCACCTGGTTTTATAGATTATTAACCTCTCACTTGTTTGGCAGTTGTTTATGTTCTGTTAAATTGCCACAATTAGATGAGCAACCTACAAAGACATTACATGTTAATGAGACATTAGTTGGGATCCAGCAGCGTAACTGTGTACACATACATCATTCTGGACTAAAAAAGTTAAACAATCATACAAATAAATCCAACAAAGATGCCAGCACTTCAATACCACATTACAGTTAAGTTTACGTAACAATATATATGATTCTTTTATGTTTAAAAGTAATTTCACGGTGAAAGGAAGGACAAAAAGCTCTCCAGTTCACCGGAGGCAAAACTGTATTATTTGGAAATAATCTAGACCAAAATTAAGAAGTAACTTTAAATAAGAGGTAAACACAAATTATGGCGTATAGATTAATTGCAAGATTTACATGTCTGTCGGACTAGGTGGATCTAATATTGACCTCATTTTCATTGTCCAATGAACAGAAATGCGTTTCCTATAAATACGGTGTGTCTAGTATTGTTAATAATACGTCAAAGTTATTAAAGTATAAACTAATTGTATGGGATACATTTCCAAAATGGAAGCGTTCATTTGATTGCTCTTTTTTATTAGTTATTGATAAAAGTTAGTTTGAGGACCATCTGTAGTTGCAAATCGATCAAAAGGACTTTCAAAATGAAGGTCCCTTATAACTAGTATATCAGGTGAGATCTTTAAGCTTGGGTTTGTTAAATGGAATTTTAACTTCGAGTGAACCAAGAGGAGGGCCGTGAAATTGCACACGACAAGCAGACTTGTCTATATTATCAATCGGTCGCAGTGATACATGTAATGTGTCATTAATTTCAATCTATTCGTGGTGTGAACATGTAACCTGTACATTCAAAATCCGTTGAGTGAGATAACAAACATTTAATTTAGCACTTGTACATAGTAAACGACACCACTCTGTAAAATATTGGACAGATCTGAGGCCGCAGGCGGCTAAACATCGATTGATACATTGTTTTAAAATGTCTTTCTTGATATAAGCAATGATTATCATAAGTAATATAATATAACTAACTACAGTAAGCAAACCAATTTTGTTTGAAATATAGGTCACCGCAAGGCCTTCGTCAATGAGCAAAGCTCATACCGCATAGTCAGCTATGTCTGTTTGTTTTGTTCACACATCGTTGTCAATTTAATGAAAATGTATACGACTGTCATACAATTGAAGGGTTTTGCTAGCTATAAAACCAGGTTTAATCCACCATTTTCTACATAAGAAAATGTCTGTGCCAAGTCAGGAATATGACAATATGTAATCCCCGGATCGATAGCCCAACACAGATGACAATCAAAGAACTGGGGCAAAGATGTAAACCTCTGCAACATGTCACCAACCAAACATAATGCCGATTGTTAAAATATATGGAAATCAATGTCCGGTACATTACAAAAGGATATATAAAATTGCGAATAGACTATTTAAATATTCATAATAAAAAACAGTCATATATCTAAAAAATTAATGTTTGTGATTACTTGTTATCGTTGTGGCGAGAATTCCATTGGCAAAGCAGGACTTAAAATTCGCAAAATAATGACTTTGTTTAAACAACATTTTATAAATGCATAAACACGCAATTTGTGAACATGTTGGATCATATACCAGAGTGCAATTTCCAGAATATGAATTATTTCCACTTTGTCATTTTTCAGATGGTAAAACGGTGAAAGAAAGAATAAACAAAGAAAGACATTTAATTTGTAAATTCAATCAAAGTCAGGTTTTTTTTCTCTTCAGAGACTATTTATTGAGCCTAATTTTTTGTCAACACGATTCCAAAACATCGTCTTCGTCTATTATCGTCTTATGTAACTACCTTTACACAACTTTGTTTTAGACTATATATTTAATTTGTATATAGTCACCAATACAATTAAAAAAATTACTTGGTATCTATATAGAAAATATGTATCAACCCATTTGACTGCAGCCGATTGAAATCCTAAAAATGAAATCCCCTGATCGCATCAAACACTGTGTACATAACCGAAAAGTACTTATTGGGTAAAGATGAACAAGTCATTTCAGGTAGGCGGTAATGAAAGCCTTTTCTTCGCTTCCTCTTTCCATATGGTAAAGTCGGATATGTATGATGTCTCATTTCGAAGCTGAGACATTTTTCACAGATGTGCTTAGATTTTCTGGATAGAGTTTTCACAAATGAACAACCCCGAAAGGCCTCATTTTCTGCCGCTGCAGCAATTGAAAAAGCCCTATTTTTACACAGTTATATTCTCTGAATATTCATTTCTTTACCAAATGTTTAATAACTCCAAATTGTTTTCATCTTTATTGTACAATAATTCTTATATGATTTGCATATCTACAAATACTTAAATCGGATTGGTCCGTTGGAATATTTTGCTTTGGTTTACACTTCGATCAACCATGTTGTCGAAACTACTGTGGTCGTTTCACGCGCGATACTCATGCATGGGAACCAAGGGTTTTCTAAACAAATTGAAATAAAAAAAACATATACATAGATGTTTGTTTTTTTTTAAAGCATAACAAAAGGAAAGAAAAAATGTGTTTCAACCTGGAAATTGTATGAAATTAAAACAAAATAACATTCCGACAAATGTCATGGATGATCTTGGTGCGATAACGTCATGGCAAAATATGGCGTCATACGAATTAAAGCTCTCAAGTTAATGCTTATTCCGTTACTTTTACGATTCAAATTAGGATAATATCTCAGTAAAATGAAGTTTTTGAGGTTGTAAATTCAATAGCATTAATCGAGAGTTATGGATGTCACAATGTTAATATGGCGGTTAACTGCTCGGTTATGACATGTCAATTGTGCATTTGATGGTAGATAGTAGCCAATAAACAAAACATTGTTCATTAAAAATTCCGAATTTTTGGCATAAGATTTATAAGGATTAACTATCTTTTTTCCTGAGGTTATTGGTGTGTAAACTGGTTTGCTTACTCACACACTTTACGTAAAAGTCCTTCGTACTGTCTTTGAGTTTGTGAGTTAATCGCACAAGTTAACACACCAATAACCTCTTGAAAAAATGTGTCTAATCCTGCAGTCTTCTGCCCTTCAAAAAAGGCACAAATGTTTAAGCTCAGTCGATTACTGAAAATAGCATGATAACAGTTTGAAGATTCCCGTAAACTTTGCTAACTTTCTTGGATTAAACGATTACAGACAGCGTATTCCCTAGGTCTATATGACAATATCATGGGCCATGGGGACATATCTAAAAAACTTCCTCTATTATTACTATGACTATTGCTGATAAAAGCTAAAGACAACGCAATCATAGGTTTCATTGCATAAACCGCAATCAACGAAATAAAAATCGTTCTAATTTTACACTTGATGATTGTTTGCCTATATTTAAAAACAATGGTAGAAATCAATTATTATGCAAACTAGGTCAAATACCAATTAGGGAATTACATAATATTTATAATGACTGTAATACAGTATCGTTTTAGTCCAAAATATAAGTGTACACGTATTATTACAGCCTTTTGTTACCATAGAGTTTTCCCTCAAATTGCAAACCAGGAGCTCATAAAAAGTATTTCATAAAAACTACATTAAAAGAGGTATTGATTTTATTAAAATGTCTAGTACTTTTCATGACTCTACCGTTCAAAACTGTATACCTCCATATTTTGATAACATAGAGACACCTTTAATTTCTTATTCGTATAAAAAATTAAAGAAGTAGAAGTTTTATTTTTAATTATACATCAGTAACATCAGACGTCAGTATAGAAAATAATTCTCCTTGACAACTCACTGTGAAACATCAAAGTTTTGATATGATCTCTATGACCATGTAATTACAGAATTCTTAAACGTCGTTCAAGATCGAGAGATTATAAACTTTCTGCAAAAAGGACCAAAATATCGGCCATCGTCGAATATAAATTGGGAATAGTCTAGTCAAAATAGCATTTGACCTAACAAAAATTGCAAAAGAAGTTTTCTTTTCGCCATCCTTTAGGGAAATGCCATAAATAAAATATACCAAAAGTCTACCAAAATCAACCCATGGGAAAGCTGTCATTTTTTGCTTCGCATCACGGTGCTGAGCTATAAGTTTCAGTCAATATACACGCCATCTTTAAATAATTACTTATAGATTCTGATTGGTTGCTTTATGATGCAGCTGAGATACAGCAACAGCTATTGGCTTAAATGAGATAAAAAATTACAGACTTTTCTCGTCTCATGATAAGACATCAAATGCCGGAAAATTAACTATGTGTATTTTAGTTCCGATCAACTGTCATTAATTCATGTTAGTTTTATGATGCATATATTGCACACTGAAATTCAATATTGAAATATCAATTATTATTAATACGTGTTTATTTGCTTTGTTAATCTGCAATATGCACGATTTGTTTTGCTAAACAATGTTCCTATACAATGTTTACAAAAATGCATTATCTGTATTTTATAACTTCTGCCAATCTAGGCACACTTCCAGAGATCTGAGGCACAACGCCATGCAGAGTCGTGTCTATTTGTTAATGTAAATATATATACAAAAATTGATATTCCAAGTCTAAGACATCCATTTTATATCAATCAATATCTAAAAATACCACATTTTCAATACTAAATCAACAACCACATGCACACATATTACCTTAAATTAGGATAGAGCGAAGCAGTCCACAGCTTTTTAGAAAGGTCAAACTTGTTATGATATAAGATCGTGCATTTTTCGTGGATTTTTACGTTACCGATGGGATGCCGTACACGGACGATTTTTTATAGGGAGACAATTTAAGTTCATTCCCGCTATGCATTCAAATATAAGAATAAACAGATAATGATTGATTGACTGTTGGTTGCTTAACGTCCAGTGGCAAATATTTCATGCATATTAAGGACGAAACAGATAATGTAATAATTATGAATTTGGTAAGTAGATATGAATAAAAACTATAATGTATATTTAATTTTTCTATCCTCTGAAGATATAGGAACAAAAAGATCTCTAGTAGTTGTTTCCGAAAAAGTTTTATTTTGTCGTCTGCTATGGGTGGAAAATTTGAGCATCGATTCTTATTTCATTGTTCCGTGATCTTAATAGATACATTTAGTTCACATTACAGTTGAAAAAAGAAACATTTTAGACTGTTACACACACACCATTAAAAATGATAAAAAACTTTTTATAAATACAAGGGAAAACTACGTCAGATTTTTTTTCTATGGAACGCCGGTTTAACAAAAGAAATATCAACATTGAGCGTTATTAATTTCAATATGCATATTAGAAGGGATAACAAGCGGTACACTATATTGCATACGAAAAGATTAGATGTAAAGAAATTTTTAAACAAATAAAAGAGGCCTTGGAGAAAAGATAATCATTTCTGAAATAAACGTAAAGCAAAATGTTGTTACATTTCGAAACACAGTTTGGTCAATTTTGCATGAGTTCTATGAACAAACAAACACAAATCATAGTATTGATGAAGAACAAAGGTCCAGTATCTAGGCAACTGCTAAGATACTTAAATCTGAAATCTTTTTTTCAGCATGATCCGTCAAGGCACAATAGGGGCCTCGGTGGCCGAGAGATCTAAGTAGTTGCTACTGTAATCACTAGCCAGTCAACACTGAGCTTGTGAGTTCGAATCCTGTTTGTGCGGGTGCACTCGACTCCAATCTTAACTGACTAGGATTGTCAGTTTTCCTATCGAAGGTCGGTGGTTTTCTAAGGGCAATCCGGCTTCCTCCACCAATAAAAACTAGCCGCGACGAAATAGCCCAAAAGCGGTGCTTAAAAGTGGCGATTAAACATCAAAAATCAAATTAAGGCACTATATACTTCACCTGATAAACTGTCTGCACAAAATAACATGAAGTATGTGCCCGAATCCTTACAGATTCTTCTTCAAATTATATTCAGTGGAAAAGATACATGTTTTAAAATCATGTCAATAGTTCAATCCATAGTCCAAGCCGCAGCACCAATAATGTTTATGTTACCTCTACAACTAGCACTAGGAATTCAGTTTCATCACAATTTTTCGTCCAGATTTCTGATTGATACTTTGAATAGCCTAGGATTTTGTTCTTCATATACTGAAATTCAAAAATTTGAATGCTGTGCAGCTGCAGAAAAAGGAAATGAAATTCCTAATTGTGTTGCCGAAAGCGTTTTTCAGTATGTAGCGGACAATGTAGATCACAACTCAGGAACTCTAGTTGGAAACAATACTTCTCATGGAATGGGAATTATGGCAGCAGTTACCCCAGGGTCTTTTGGTACAAAACCTATTACGAGAATAGACGTGACGTCAGAGCAAATAGCACTGCTAGCCTAAATCAACATTTCTAACTACAAACCATCAGAATTAAATCGAATGGCACCATGTGTGTATAGTAATCTAAGAAAAATGAACTATAAAGATGTTGACTGTTCATTTATGGTCAATTTATTGTGGAAGGTGTCATGGCCTTTGCGTTTTCCTATGCCGGGCTGGTCAGGATATATGCAAATGGTTCAGGAAGGAACATATCCTGGTAAATCATCATTCGTATTTCTGCCTATGATCGACTTAAATCCTAGTGATTTATCTTGCATTTATTCCACTTTGAAATTCATTTGCAAAGAGGCTCACAGACACCAAAAATACCTGTTGTCACGTTTGATCAGCCTCTGTTCTGTAAAGCTTTGTGTATAGTCACAAATGAAAAACCCGAGAGTGACCTTAAACAGATCGTCCTTCGTCTAGGTGGTTTCACACGGAAATGATCTTCCTTGGAAGCATTGGTCGTCTAATGGCTGGTTCTGGTCTTCATGAAGTATTAGAAACTTTATATGCATCAAACGCGGTAAATCATATGCTAAGTGGCAAAGCAGTATCTAGAGATGTTTGTGGGTTTATGATGGTGGAAAATGCACTTCATTTACTTACAAAAGGAATCATTTGGCGTCAGTCTGCCGTTTGTACATGAATCTGATATAACGGATGCCGATTCCAGTGAATGCGACAAAATTGATAACCCAGATGTATATAGACATTTTAAAGCAGGGCACCATGTACTTAGGGGGACAGACCGTTGTTGGGGTGGTCTTTCTACGGATCTGACTATAGAACAGATATTGATGAGAAGTGTTAAATCTTCTAGAGGTCTAACCTGGGGCAGAGGAATGGGCGAATCCCAATAAGCACAATGGATATTATCTATGCCAGCTTCTGCAGACTACAACAATGCAATGCAAGATCTCACTGGTGTTGGAAACTGTACTAGTGATCAGCACATAGAAGCTACCATTGCAAGCTAGGAGAGAACGAGATAGGGTAGACACTCTTGTGATTCTTGAGTACCTTAGTGAAAGAAATCCTTTTACTAATGATGTTTCACTAAGAAATATTGAAACAGGTGTTGAGACAGAGCCTGGTGTTAACGTTGATAAAGCGAAAAGTATTGGAAATAAAACGTTAGAATTGATGACAGGCCAAAAAGTTTTGAGTAATAGCTTCAAGAAGTCAAACCAATCAATAACATTGGCAGCAAAACCTAAGTCCAAGTCAGATTCTGACTTTCTAAATACGGACATAGATCCTCAATTGATGTTCCAACGCTTGACCACAGCAGCAAATGGTCTCTTTGAAAACACATCCGAGATAACCATGTAAAATATGGATAAATTCTGACAGTAATTGAAACTGAAATTATGACAATAACTAGCAATGATGACCACACATTACATACAGCCACTTCAATAGTTCCTACTTAAATGTAGTCATTAGAAACAACAAATGGGAATTACCCAACAACATCTGAAATAGCATACTATGTTTATGGTATTTACTTCTAAATTTCCTCACAACAAGATGTCTAAAGTGGTAGCAATAGCAGAATTTATAGGTACATTAACCAACTATTTTTATACCATTTCATCTAAAATTGGAATTACAACTACACAATGAGTTTTGAGAAAAATAAAACACTGACAAAATTTTCCCCAATTCGGACCAGCTTTTACAGAAGGCTATCATAATTCAAATTTGTATATACGTTTTTACTTTATTCTCCAGTCACATACACCAAACATTTTGTTTATAAATACCACTATGAAATAAAGTTTTGATATGTTCAGCAAAATGCTGTGCAAACGTTTGACTAGCAATTGCATGTTGATGCCCAATAAGAAATATGGTCTATGGCAGATGTCTATAGTCCCACATAATAAGACCATGAGAATGCCATGGGCCGTCTGTTTTTATAGCAACAGTTAGTAAGTTATTAACTTCAGCTGGGTTAGATATTATATGTGTTGACTCTGGAGTGTATGCTCGCAATACAGTAAGAATTTTATTATTTGCGAACAGTTTAATCGGAGTGTCCCGAAATTAATACTGCCCTATGATGCTCTCATGGCTCCTTTATTTAAAGCATTTTTCAATTGCTAGAGAAACATAAATTGTATAAAAAACATTGAACCAAAAGTATGGACGCCGTTTCTTAACTGTCGAAGTTCATGTCTTGTGTTATCCAAAAGCACTAAAGGCATTACCGATTTCTTTACTGATTATGAAGATCACACATTTGCATGAAGAATTGAAAACACAAATCGGTTTTCTTCGAGAAATCTATGTCATTATATTTCCTTCAAGACCTTGTTTTTCTCATGCAAGGGTAAAGAGCTTGAAATAAAAGTTGTGTATGCAACATACAGAGTTCAGCTTGTCCAAGTATTTGATCGTATGAGGGACTGAGGCACGTAAGAATCATCTTGCTCACCAAGCAGTTTCTGACGATGATCAATACGATGTCTTAACAAATGATGTAAAGTCAGAAATATTGGAAAATTATTTCGTATACATATACTACAGAAGAACTCATGGATAGTGTTTACATCTTTGACTATGCTTAATGTTTAAACCCAGGGAAGAACATTGAGAAGCCCGGTTTTCTGAAAATGTTGTGCACTTTGCATTTAAAGGACCCTTGCAGCAACTCTTTCTGAGGGGTTCATAGTAGGCTGCTGATGTGCATGCACTGAAAAGTAAGTATATACGTAAACAGTAATAAAATAATTAAAAATTCCGTACAGAAACAGTACGGACTAAATCAGTATTATAATGAAACAGTATTGACAAAATCAGTGCTGCAACAGTACTGACAAAATCAGTACCGGTACTGAATTTATAGAAAAAGTAACTGTACAGTTATTGAATAATAATGAACAGTACTGAATTATTAGAAAATATAACATTATAAGTGTTAAGTTTTGCCGAACAGTACTGATATGTAAGAGGGTAGAAATGTACTAAAAAAAACGTGGGTAAATTCTTGGTACTCTGTGCAACTTGGGTACTCTGGCGTAGATTTTTATTTTATTCGTTGCATTAGAAGATGAAAACAATAAACTAGATTGTTAACAAAACGATTGTAAAAGTCTGTGATCAAATTGTGTAGGTGTATTTGCGGCAACTATGTGCACAGGATTTGTTTGTTTTGCATTGTTTGATTTTGGAGGAAGGGCCGACATAGTTATTTGCACTATTACTAACGCAATTTCTTATTAATATTCTTGTAATTGTTATAAAATACATCAAATAACATAATTAGAAATATTGATTCACTTATAGGGTCTTTGCATCGGAATTAAACATATTTATTCTAAAACCAGTTGTTGGCATGACACGGGTTATGTTCTTCTCATATATTTTATGATGGTATAATACTAAACCCCTAACAGGAGGGATTGTGCCTGATATTCATATGATGAAGACATAATCTTTCAATCAGTTTAATTGAGGTCTGGAGCTAGCATGTCAGTAACTGCTAGTAGTCTGTTGTTATTTATGTATTATTGTCATTTTGTTTATTTTCTTTTGTTTCCTATTCTGACATCGGACTCGGACTTCTCTTAAACTGAGTTTTACTGTGCGTACTGTTGTACGTTTGTTTTTTCTACATTGGCTAGAGGTATAGGGGGAGGGTTGAGATCTCAAAAAACATGTTTAACCCCGCCGCATTTTTGCGTCCGTCCCAAGTCAGGGGCCTCTGGCCTTTGTTAGTCTTGTATCATTTTTAATTTTAGTTTCTTGTGTATAATTTGGAGTTTAGTGTGACGTCCATTATCACTGAACTAGTATACATATTTGTTTAGGGCCAGCTGAAGGACGCCTCCGGGTGCGGGAGTTTCTCGCTGCATTGAAGACCCATTGGTGGCTTTCGGCTGTTGTCTGCTCTATGGTCAGGTTGTTGTCTTTTTGACACATTCCCCATTTCCATTCTCAATTTTAATCTTGATTTATATCCAATTTTTAGAAAACTTACCTGTGACGTTACTTTTTGTGGCGTTGATGCATTCGTGTGACAGACACAGAATTCGTAATTCTATTAAGCTGTTTTTGTGTACTGTCCTAAATTAATTTTAGTTATTCGTTGTTATTCTGTGGTTAACATGTCGAAATGTACATGTACTATTATATTATTTATTTATGTATTTCTCTGTCTTGGGTGTTCTTGCATTTATTTGTACCTCATTCCCGTCATGTAATGTTGTTATTTTAGCGGTATATTTAACATTGCCATAAAGCGCGGAGGTTTGGCTAGCCACAAAACCAGGTTCACCCACCATTTTTTCTGAAACTGTCCTGTACCAAGTCAGGAATATGGCAGTTGTTTCTATGCATGTTGCATTGTCGTTTGTTTTTTGTTGCACTTCAGTGTTCTGTTGTTTCGTTGTTTTCCTCTTATAGTTGATGTGTTTCCTTCGGTTTCAGTTTGTAACCCGAATTATGACTTTTGAACAGCGGTATACTACTGTTGTCCTTATTTACTGCAAGCTTCGGTTATATTTAGAAAACAACATTGACATAATTGGTTTTTATTCTGAAGGAGCTTATAATTGTGTAAAAATTATATACCGGTTTATAAGCAATGAAATAAATGATTGTTTACTTGTAGGAGTTAATTGCGTGATTTAACCACAGCAGTCAGTTATGTCAAATGATAATGGTCAACCTTAATGATGTTTGCAAGCTTCAAATGCAAGCACAAGCTAAACATCAGTATGAAGGGACTCGTTTTATGCATCCTTGTCTTCTGTTGAGATATACGAGAAAACAAAATGTACCCATCTTCTCATTACATGGACAACATGAAAAGCCATTATTTAATATATCCTTTTATCAAAATAATAAACTTGTTGTTTATTACCCAAATATCAAAATGTATACAAACAGATATCATTGATGATGTTTGTGTATATCACTACAACAAATAACAAACACTGATTTAGGTTGGCTTATGAATTGTCATGGCAACATTTAATCAAAATGCATTCAAACAACAACAACAACAACAACTGTTACAACAACAGTACACAACCAATTTATTTGTCAGTCAAAATAAAATCTTGATGACGATTGAACTAATAATTGTTTAACAGCTGGGCGATCCAAGTCTGGTGTACTGAAGGGCGGTCCAGTCAGCAATATTTCAAAAGTAGCAGCTGGGATATCCATAGTCTTCATAAAATTCATTAGATTACGCCAAAATTATCATTTGAACTATAAGTAAAGAATGATAATCGGCCACAAAATTTACCAAAAAAATCAAGCCATATCAAAGCTATGCGCAATTTAAACAACATATCACGCAATCAGAATAATTAAACATATTGTGTAATCATCATTTTTACAGCAACCAAATTTCACTACCGGCTATGTATTGATGTTTTGTTTTTGTAGTGTCAACATAAATCATGTTGTTTTTTTTTTATAATATAAAACAATGTGGATGCTTTATAAATGTTTCAATCGATGATTGTTTTTGATCAAAAGTAAATATCATTTTCCAATAAATGACAAATGTACTCCGTCGTCTAAATATGAGACTGTGACAGTTGTCAAAATGAGTATACATAACCACATATCCTACATGTGTTAGTATGCAAGCTTCAGACATCACCCCTCTTTCGTTATGCTCCCATGGTATGGTCATCATTGAGTAACGCCAGGAACGCCGAGTAATAATGCTTGACCGTATAAGTGAACATTTTATAAGCATACGAGATAATATGCTTTTAAAGTTCAAGTGATAACGGAGAGCACCACACGCGGTACCTTTGCAAAATCATTCCCAGCACAATGCAATAAAGCTTGTTTAATTTTGCTGCACAAATTGAATAGGTTGTAAATTGTACAAGCAACATTATCCATATCATACCAGACTTGCCTGCCCAGCACAAGAGCAATTGTAAATTGTAAGTGATCTAAATTATTACCTGATTAACTTTTCTTTGAGTGAACAAGAGCATGTCAAAGTATTGAAGAACTAACAATCATGATGAACAGCTGAAAACATAATTTATTTTGTTAGCTCAAATATTTTATATCGCTTTATATAATATGTTATGCAGATTTCCAAAACGACCGAAGTCAATATGACCATTCATTGCACAATGTGTTGCCTCATCTATTCGAAACGAATGCTTGTTTTGATTACAACCAAATAAGTCTAAAATTAGATAACGTGTTGCATCAGATTCTAAAAATGCCCGTAAAAGGCTCAATTTCTCTCGTGTCTGATCGAAAGATATTTTAATAACATATTATTTGGTAAAATATTTCTTGATTAAACCTTTTACTGGTAATGATGTAAATCAATCTTTTAGATCTATTTTATTTTACGTCAACTGTTGATGTCTGGCTGTGTATTTATATTTTTAATTTCCCGGATTCTCAAAATGCACAAGATGCTAAACGACCGAGAAAACATGGATCTAAATGATGTATTTTCTTCAAGAATTATGTGTATGGCTCATCCTGGTTTGTCGATGTTTAGTCGAAACTTTTAAAACCTAGGTACTCCGGGTATGCTACATTATACCAGATACAAAATTATATATTTTCCTTATACCCAACATCACGGTTCCTCATTCTATGTCGTCTCTCTGGTATTCGAATTTCAACTTCAAAGTGCATGAAGTTTTACGGCAAACTCTCGCATGCTCGAATCAGCATATCAATAGCAACAAAGGACGACTCGATTTGCCAAGCCTGTCAGTACAATTATTTGCTAATTCAATAAACGAATTTAACTTTTATTTAATTAAATTCTATTATTTTGCTAGTTTCAATTTATTTATTTTTTTTTTTTGCAATCATGTCTGAAATTGAACCTATTTGAATAAGAGAAATTGTGTCCCCATATCTAAAACAATCTGGAAAGCAACTTTGATCCAAACAATTGCAAGCAAAGAATTATCTGGAAGTTCCCAAACCTTCCAGAGGGGGAATAAAGACTATTTTTTTTATAATGCCCAATTTTAAAAGAAATCTATTCCAGTGCATTGTAAAAAGGGATTATATATTTTGAAAGATTTTATTAACATTGTTTAATCAATGACCGTTGCATCAAGAACTAACCTGTTATGTCTTGACCAATAGCGATTCCTTCCAGATATTTTGATAAACTATATATATCACCTGACAAAACGGCGTTTTTTAAAGTTGGTTACACTATCTACTTTAACGTATTCTATTTTCAGTACAAATATAAGACCACGACATTTAGCTTACACAGAAGACAAATGATTACCTAACTGAAAAGAAAAAAGAAAACCTTTGTTACATAATAAAATGATGATTTTTTTTCTCAGAGTGTCAGATCTTAAAATTCTGTCACGGTAACAATTGACAAGAGGAGTATAGCTATTTCACTTTACTATACAATTTGATGTGTTTATAGTATTTACTATCTTTTGCACATTTATTCATACATATTCATTCAGTCATTCAGTCATGAATTAATTTATTTATATCTATTCATCCATTTATTGATAGACGGATGGCAAACAAAACTGAAGTCTTCTATTCTGCACCAATGAATAATGCATACAACCCTGCCATATGTTTTGATACCATATAAATTGTATACTGTGTATTAATACTAATGCAAATTTTTACACTTCATCAAATACTTTAGATAGGATATATGCGACCTTAAACAATGAGAAAAACCCAGCCCGTATAGTCGACTATGCATGTTTTCTTATCGAATGCACAGTTAAAATTCCAAAAAAAATAATATTAGAATAACAATAAAAATAAATATGTATTGTGTATAACAATAATGTATTTTCAGTGTGAATGAAAGTTGGTTTCCTCCATGATATCGTCTCTGTATCTACGCCATATTTAGAACAACCAAGTGGTCAATTCGCCTGTGACAATTCATTATGTCGCTCTTTTTATTAGCACTTATTGTCTCGATATATGAAAATAAGACTACTATCCACAAAAGATCGGAGGACTAGGATGTGAAAAAGTACATGCCATCGATTGGCCTTCAAAAACAGCATAAACTATACAGTATAAGGCATGACCAAAATATGTGATAATTTAACAAAGATTATTAATAATAACATCAATACTATGCAGACTGTTGAAAACTTTAATATGTGCTGAATTGTATACTGTAGTTGTATAGACTTACCCCCAAGCAACAGTTTAATGCAGGACCGAAGACGTATATACTCTTACCGAATGGATTCAATTTTTGCGGTCGTTGATAAAAATCAGAATTAAAAAATTAAATTGGTCCACGAATATCCATGCTACAGTATTATTTAAAAACGAAAATGTTGCAAATCATCTGAGTGTCCTATCTCAATGACAAATATGTTGTTGTCCCTACAGTTATAGCCCCAAACAACATCATTTATGTGAGTAAATCACATTACATAAACTGCTTCATAAATGAATTAGAAATCGACAATTCACTTAGAAACTCAACAATTACCCTTACGACACTGACAAGGGAGGAAATCCTTGATAATCATAGGTCTGTTCTGTGTTCCTTTAGAATTTCCACTAAGATGAGAAAATGGTTCTCCGTCACTATATTGGATACCTAAACTACATAAGTGTGCTTACAAACAACTTTACATTGCTGTGTCTTATGGTGATCACCGAAACCTCGTTATAAATTATTAACATCAATTTTATCAGCAATCAAAACCAGGCTTCAAGTTATTGTAAAACTAACTATTTTATAGGTAGCATAAATCAGATACGGGTACTAATTTCATCCTGCAATGATATTAAAACGTTTGACTTTTCTTCATTTTACGCAAGTATTCCCCATTCCAAACTAAAAGACAAATTGAAAGAGTTGGTCTTGCATGGTTTCATAAAACATGATGGTCAACGTAGAAACAAGTATCATGTCTTAGGGAGGGATAATTTGCACTTTGTTAAAAAAAAGAATTTTTATGAAACTGACATTATCAAGATGCTTGATTTCTTGATTGACAGCATATTTGTAACGTCTGGAGAACGAATTGTTCAACCAACTATCGGCATTTCCATGGGAACAAACTGTGCTCCTCTTCTTTATCGTTTCTGTATTTATATGAGGCTGACAGCATACAGGAAATTCAGAGAAAGAAAGAAAAAAAAATGTCAGCAGTATCCTTTTAACTTCACCTTCCTCTAAATAAATGCTGTTTTCTCACTAAATACTTCAAAGTTCGGTGACTATGTTGAACGCATATAACCCATCAAACTTTAGAAAAATGATAGAACACATACAGTTATGTCTGCCTCATATCTTGACTTGCATCTAGAAAGTGACAATGAGGGTTGGTTGAACACAAAGCTTTGCGACACAAGAGATGATCTCAATTTCCCAATTGTGAACTTTCCATTTCTATGTAGCAACATTCCAGCAGCACGTGCAAACATGGTACCTATATCCCAGTCAATACAATATTCCAGGGCTTGTATTCTCTATCGTGACTTCATTAATGGTGGTTTGCTGCTCACAAGGCAGCTATTTAACAAAGAAATACAAATGGTGATGTTGAAATCATCACTTCGTAAATTTACGGACGCCATCACGAGTCTTATGATAATTTTGGAATATCTGTTTCACAGATGACAACGAATAGTGTTCCAATTGCGTAACGACAATCCCGTCTCCTTTTCCCCGAATGTGACCTACCGAACTAGGCTCATCACCGGATTTATACTATCATGAACAACACGACGTGTGTCACATTTGGATCTGCTTACCCTTTCGAAGCACCTGCCATCACCTCCGGTTTTTGGTTGGGTTTGTGTTGATCAGTATTTAGTTTTCTATGTTGTGTGTTGTTTTCTATTGTTTTTCTTTTGGTCGTTTATCTTTTTTTGCCATGCATGGTTTCATAAATTTGTCATCAATTTGTGATTTTGAATACCTGTATCCCCTTAATATCTCCCGCCTCTCTCACGCTTCACAAAATTTATGAAATTTGCAGGTTAAATTATTGAATACATATCAAAAAAAATTCCAGAGACATATTGAAATATATTCTTTCCACATGTTTTACTATTATGACTAAATAATCTTGACCATCTGGTTTACATATCCATAGAAATGAAATAGAACAACCCTCGACCTTACTGTTGTTGTCTTTGGTTATTAACCGAGCTTTTTTGGAGACTAAACTCTAACATATATAAATATCTCTAGATTTACTGGCGTCATTAAGAAACGGCTTATAACGCAACTATAATCAACTGTCATAAAAGTGGAAGGTTCGGCTACCTATAAAATAAGGTATAACCCACCATTTTCTTTGAAAACTACCTGTACACAGTCAGATTTATGGCAGTTGTTTTTTCACTTGTTCCGTTGATTAATGTCGTAATGTCGTTTGATTTTGTGAAATGTTAATGGACTTTCCCTTTTTTATTTGTCTTTGAGTACGGTATTTTTGTTATACATTTCTGTTTTTACATTTGGTGAATACGTTTCTCCATAAGTTGGAAGATATAAGTTGGAAAATCGTCATATATTTATTTATTTTCCTCGAATTTATATGGCAAAGTGTATGTTCCGTTTCCGATTTTAATCCTTTATATGATACAAGACGATTTCTACACATTGTTAAAAAAAGGCTATATTTTCTTTCCGTTTTGATTCGCAAAATAACATACTATATGTTTATGTCGACGACTCTCAGCATAGCTTTTTACAAGCCATTCTTTGTGGTATAGCACGTTTAATTGACAAGCAGGCATAATTTGCCTGCATAACTGATGATAAAAAAATGGCGGATAATACCAAGGAGACATTCATCCATAGGTCAAAATGAAACCAACAACGCCAAGAAAAAACATGAAAGCCACCTGACATTTATTTCGAATGGAATAGCACATCATTTGATCCGTGCTAATTTATCAATGCTGTAGATGAAATTAATCTTAACGGTTATCAATTCAACACTGTAAGTATATCTTTGAATACTGTTTTTATTGGTATAAATATCGATTTTGTTATCATTACATTAAAACCATGCTAAATATTAAGGTTATATATGTCGTGTACATGTTGTTATTTTGTACACGTTATTACCTGTACAAACATTGTGTACAAGTAATTGCTTGTATGATGCCATCATACAAGTTATTACTTGTACAAATACAATTGTACAAGTAATTACTTGTCCAATTTTTATTGAGAAAAAGATAATAACTTGTACAAATCATTATTCTGTCTTGGCCTATTTGTTGTTCACAACAAAACTTTCCTTTTATTTAAACATTTTATTACTAAGTGCAAAAGTATAAATTCACTTCTAACATGTGAGTACCTTTTAATTGATAAATATGTTAACAAATCTGTTCAGTTGTAGTAGGCATAATCAAAGGGTAAAGATGGAAAAAAATCGTAGAAAAGAAATTTCATGATGAAAGAAATAAATTGTGAGATGACAATAAAATCTTCTCACACGTGAAAGATACAGAGAAGTAATTTAAAAGAAGCCAATTAAAGTTCCAAAAAGAAAGCACTTCAAAAATAATTCTTAAGACGGTATGATGTTTTGAATGTAGCAGGAATTAAAAAAAAATCATTTGCAAAGGAGACGAAACTATTTATTATTGTATAGTTGATGAATTTTATCCTCTGATTAGAACAGCACATTCTGCAGTTGGTCATGGAGGCATACACAAAAGTTATAAGGAGTAAAAAAAAAAACAATTTGCCAATATCAGCAGAGAAATTATCAGAATGTTCACTCAGATGTGTGAACATTTTGAAAAAAAGTTGCTCGTCCTATCACTACTACAGTCTTTAATCCTCGTTGTCAAGTCAAAGTCAAATATTTCATTGTCAGGTAGACCTTGTTGACTATCAATTATGTCCAGATGGAAAATATAAGTGGATCATGTACTACCAGGATCATTGTACCAAATTCAGTGTACTGCGCCTTTTAAAGACAAAAAGAGCAGCCGAAGTGGCTTACCAACTCACCGACATTTACAAGTACAACAATAATCATAATAATAATTAAAACCATACTGTCAGATATCAATTGAATCTTTCCCCCAATTGAGAATATAATAAATCAAAATAATTGGTAGACACTTTGCACCAGTAGTCCGTATCTTAGTGGCAACAAGTTGTTTAGCCCAATAAGCTCAAGGTTTCATGTAAGCTAAGTTATTAATTAAAGAGGCACTAGATGTCAAATTCATGTATACCGATTTGACTCAAATTCTCATATTTGATTTATAACCATGTAAAACATTTGTCCAAATTATAAAAAGTCTAAAATAAACAATTTACAGGGCATGGGCTCGATAATATGTAGCTTCGTTCCGTGTATATTCTAGTCTCTTGACGCCATCTAATTAACTATCGAGTTTACCTCCGAAGACCTCCGATGGTCATATAAGCGATATAAACATAAATATAGATATATATAGAAAGCAAACTCGTGCAATTTGATTTTTCTTTGTCATTCAATTAAATGAATTGCCTTTGTTTCACTTTCAATGTTGACATTTGTTCCTTTAAATAACCGAACACGCACTTTTCATGCGCTATCCATCTCTGCCTAAGAGATTGAATTGAAGTTCACATGAATATGGATTCAATGAGGTCGAATTATTCACTTGCAAGTGAATAATTCATCATCAATGTTTCTCAGCTTAATTTGACAAATTTGAACCATAATGGCTACTAAACACGAATTATTATTTCACTATTTCACTTTCAATAATGATTGAACAAAAAAAAATCATACTTAAGATTTTTTATATATCTCGTAGCTAATGCCTCTTTAAAAACAGAAGGAAGGAAGAATCAAATATAACTCAAAGAAAGCGATTTGTACAGGTTATTATTTTTTATCAACAAAAATTGTACAGGTAATTACTTGTACAATTATATTTGTACAAGTAATTACTTGTATGATGGCATCCTACAAGTAATTACTTGTACAAAGTTTTTGTACAGGTAACAACTTGTACAAAATAATAACATGTACACGACATATACATATGCACATTCACGGCTCTACAATCTGGAGATAATTATATTTTTGCATTGCATCAAGTGATGTTTTTCTCTGACAGTTAATGACGACATTACACTGAATCAATTGGATGTTGAATGTGTACTGGTTGATATTTAGTCTGAGATACATGTTTTTTCATCAGTTGATTTTTTGGCTTTGAAGTAGCTGTCAGTAACTGTGAGTACTCTCAATTCTGTACTTTGTGTCATTTTTGTTGTGTGGATGTTTAAATTCCCGGCCACGTCCGCTTTTTGTTGTTCTGTTTTTCTGCTTTGTTTTGGAATGATGAGCCCTTTTTCAATAGATTTTTATAGTTTCTTATGTTGTGCCGTTTCAATGCTGCTCCAGCTTATAGGAGGGTTGACGCCTTCAAACATGTTTAACCCCGTTACATTCTTAATGTGCCTGCCCCGAGACAGGAGCTTATAGTAGATAGGTTGTCGTTGGTTCATGTCTGTCCTAATAATAATTTTTCGTAAAATGATTTGTTATAATTAGACCGTTAGTTTTCCGATTTGAATATTGTTCTGTTGCTCAATGTCTAGATTATCTAGTGTGTAGTATACTATTGTATTTGTAGCAGGTCAGTATTTCTTTTGTTCCGTTGTTTTCTTTTTAATGTTGATGTGTTTCCCAAGGTGACCCGGATTTGTTTTAGATAAGTCGATTTATGACTATTGAACAGTGGTTTACTAGTGTTGCCTTTATATGATTGATCATTGTTTTGTCTTTTGGGATGTGTGTTATATGTCGTCCTTCGAATAACTGGTTTGATTGTTTCCTTTGTATGTTCTCCTTTTTTATCAAATGCTTGCTACACATAGTTCTAATGCTACGTCGTTTGTAATGTTTATTTTGATAGAATAACGTCACCATTTTGCATAGCATAACTTCAGAATTGATGCCGTGAAAACGTACGCGCAAGCTCACACGACGTATGACAAAATTCAAATGTATGATTTGACATTGTGTTTTGTCACTTTTATAAGAATATTGTACTTTAAGCTCCGACGGCATCAATTGGTGGTTTGATGCCATCGGAGCTTAAACTACAATACAGTCATCTCCTAGCTCATACTAATTGAAAAAAAGAAATTCGGTACACAATTCATGTTGTATAAAGTAGGAATAGAGACAGTGTTAAACATAAGTCATTGAACTATAAATTTGATGACAAGGTCAAATATTTATGTCAGACAAAATATCTTTAGATAAGGTATCACATATGCAATATGGATTTTGTATCTATAGTACCATCTAAAAATTTTTGAGCTTTATACTCATTGTTAATACCGTCTCTTTTGACGCAAAAGTAATGAACACATGCCTCGGATTAGACAAAATACAAATGTGATCATAAAATGAATATGTGAAAAGTCAGCTAAGAACCCATGTACATATTAAAAAAATACACAAGTGTTGCAATAAAAAGAAAGACATAGTTATTGCTGAATCTTAAATATAAAATGTTAAGCAACTTTCGCATGTAAGTAAAAAAAAACACATAGCAACGTTACATATTGAATAGGTTTCCAATTTATTTCACATGTTGTCTTTCTCGTCACTGATCTCGACTGATTTGACTGAATGGTATTCTACATTGCTCGTTGGTTGATTTCTGATTATTCCATCTGTGGTGTTTTGGCTTACATTATAATTTATATTACCACGTGAAGACTGTTTAAATTTTCTGTAATTAATGAATCCCAGAATCGACACAACAACAACAACAATGATTGCACCCACTACTACCGCTATGACGATTCTTGTATAACTAACATCCTACAAACAAATGTGCATATTTGAAAATATCAAAAAATTAAATTTAAATGCTACAAATTATCTTAAGTTATGTAAAAGGTGTTGAAATATAATTTACTATATGTTGGACTAAGGGCAATGTTGAGCTTCGCAAAACGTTTACATATGCAGCCCTGATATGCATGAATGTTTTGTTTTAATAGAAGCAGAATAGTGAATAATATATAAAACACAATTGCAAAGGTTTTAATACAAAAGCCTCAAATATTGACGATTTCGACCAATTTAGACTGCCGAAAGTAACACTGTTTTTCAAAAATAAAAGATTTATAGCATTTGTTATTAATGGATATACATTAAGTATAGCTCCACCTAAGAATCATGCAATATGAAGAAAAAGTGATTTACCTTTTATCAATTTTTTTTATTTGTAGCCTTGCACCTATCTCAAGTTATTTTCATTTTAAATTAACCGCTTTTTCTTACTATTCCAAGAAAGACAACCCATGTTGAACTTCATTACAAGTAAAAAAAAATATTTCATATTGTATGCTGCATCTTTTGAAAAACAACAAATAACAGTTTGAGAAATTGTTAATTTAGTAAAGATTCATTTGTTTATGGTGTTACATTGGATAGATTAATCATTTTTACTAATCATTTTTGTCCAGTGCATCTTGTATATTGTTTACAATTCATCACTTCCGGTTCTGCTTCACTACATGTGGAGGCAAATTTACGATGTTGTTTATGCAGCTTTTTGCAAAGTCATTCTAGTTGTGGTCTTCACTAACGTTACTCAAAAGACACAACTGTTATCAAGCTAAGTTTGTGTCACACAGAGATGTAAAATATCACTTGAATTAGCTGTTGGACTGAATGTAGAAGTATCGCTGCGTACAACTACAAATTACTACAATCATGAACTAACAACTAAAGAAAGTAGACCTGTTTATCACAGGCACTTGTTTCTATCCATGGGAAGCCCCACTATCAACGTATATTTACGAGAAGGTACCCAACTACTTTTTTCAACTCTCCGCTGAAAATCATTATTTCTCTGTCAATTCATTCTCAAATTTCTTGTTTCATACATCATTCTATTCGTGAAAAGTTTTTCTTTCAGATGGTATGCATTGTATTTACCCTTACAGTACCCCTTACCTCCAATACACAATCTTTGTCAATAAATTTGCATGAGTTCATTTTTAGTCCTCCTACAAAATACAACAAGTTCCGGTTTAAAGCATCAAATTTCAATATTGCTAGTGATTGGTCGGTTCATAGGTCATAGGGTCATTCAAAAATAGAAGGTTATTAGAAAGGGAAAGTGAAAGTAATATTGTATGATAACAACATGGTTTTGACAAAAACTCAAAAAGAAGTCCTTAACAAGGCAAATGAGGGACATTCTATGGTTTTACTAGGCCAAAGTGGGACAGGGAAAAGCTTTTTAATTAAAGAAATTTCAAAACAGTTAAAAAAAGAAGGGAAAAATGTATCAGTGACAGCGTCAACAGGAATAGCTTCTTTGAACGTAAATGGCCAGACTATACACTCGTGGTCCGGAATAAAGGACGGTAGATTTTCAAATCAGGAACTAGAAGATAAACTTAATAAAAATGAACACTATATACAGTACAAGCAAAATATTTTATCCACTGATTGCCTAATAATTGATGAGATTTCCATGATATCAAAGAAAATATTTGAGCAAATAGAAAGTATATGTAGAAAAATATTAAAAAATGATAAGTTATTTGGAGGCATACAGGTCATTGTAGTGGGGGACTTTTTTCAACTGCCGCCTGTCCCCGATCATTTAAAAAATGATGCTGGGGAATACTGCTTTAAGTCATCAACTTTTCAACAATTATTTAAACATAAATTTATACTGACTGAAGTTATACGCCAAACTCAGCCTGATTTTATCCAAGCCATTAATGATATTGCCAGAGGAGAGCTCCAAACTGAAACCGAGCATTTGTTAAATAGACTACGCCGCCCTTTACCTCCTGGTCCAGAACCTATCAGATTGTGCGCCAGAAATTTTGACTGTTACATATTTAATGCCACAAAATTAATGGATCTACCAGGGGATTATACTGTATATAATTCAATTGATGAAGGGCAAATTTCCAAACTGGACAAAAGTCCAGTAACGAAACAGCTGCACTTAAAAATTGGATGTCCTGTAATGCTTTTAAAGAATTTGAATGAAAAGCTAGTGAATGGTTTACGGGGTATTGTGTCATCATTGTCTAGTAAGTGTGTTACTATAAATTTCACAGGGCTGAATGGGGAAATCTTGACAGCTAATTTGAAAGCTGAAACATTTTTGGTATTCAGTTGTAATGAAAATAGGGTCATTGCTTCGAGACAACAAATACCTATCTGTCTGGCCTACAGCATTACCATTCACAAAGCACAGGGCCTAACATTACAAAGGGTTGAGGTTGATGCTTCAAACATTTTTGCGCCTGGCCAGCTGGGGGTTGCTATAGGGAGGGCTACAGAGAAGAAAGGACTGAGAGTCATTGGATTTAATAGGTCATCAGTCCTTAAGCATGAAGCCAGCTTGCATCAGTTTTATGATGCAAGTAACAATAATGAATTTGATAATTCTGGGAAACTTACTTGTTGTAAAATTGTATTCAATAATACAGAAGGGAATTCTGTGGACACTATTGAAAATTCAAATTCGGATGACGAATTATCAGATTTTAGTGATGGGGAAATTGAGGAAATAGATTTTTTATTGTCTAAAGATACTGATATAACTGAGCCATGTGAACCAGATCAGATTCAAGAACTCTTTATAGACTTGACAGAAATATCAGCACTTTTCTCAGACTTGAATACAGCACCAATTGATAAGTTAGTAAATGAACATTATAAAAATAATTTTGAAAACGTCTCAAGTACATTGAAGACATTTGTTAACAATTTATATTCGAAAATAAGCACAATTTTTGATGAGACTTGTGGTAATATTTCAGAGAAATCAGTCGAGCCTAAAGTATGGACAAAATATTATACTGAAGTCTATCAGCATTCAGTTTCATCTGAGTATGCTGGTCTTGCTAAGTCACTTTTTCAAAATGAACCATCTTCACTAGATTTTCAGCTGTGTAGCAAAATTTTTGATAAAGTAACATCAGCTGTTTTAAAAAAGCATGCGGATACCATAACATCGCAGGAAAAATGCATTTCCTCTTCAAACGAAATGTCAGATTCTGGGAAAGGAAAATTAAGGTACATTTTTGGAAGATGCATCGCTAAATGTCGTTATCACATTATGAAACAGGCCTTGAACAACATCTACAAAAAAAGTAACCGACATAATTCGTCAAAATTATTCTTAAAAGTTAAAATGCTAGACTCTCTAACTGCAAGATATTCAGAATTAGAAGTTTCATCAAAGTACAAGGACACCCTATACCAAACACAAAGGAAGCAAAATCTTTCTCAGGGTTTAACAAACATTGGTGATAAAACATTTCAATTTGCCATAGAACTGGAAAAAAAAAGGTTTTCAATCCAAACTGATCAGTCGTTCAATTTATATGGGGCTGGAATACTTAATTATACTCATGGGGAACTCTTGAAAAACAAGCCATTATTTGAACTGTGGAAGAACCTATTCTGTGATTTTGAAATAGTTGATAGTATTTTTATGGTCTGTAGTCAGGATTCAGAACAGTGTTTGATTGAGCTATATACTGATGTTGTTCTTAGATTCTGCAGAATCTCAGACAATGAATTTCGAAAAGGAATCCTACGCCAATTTGGGAAAACTAAAACTGAACGATTGCGAAAAAAAGTTGATAGCAAAGTGAGCACATCAGGAACACTTACTATGAAAAACATTTATGGTGATAATTCTCAAGGTAAAGTAAGCTCACATTTAAAACTAAAATCATTGGTTTTTGATTCTTCAAAGTCTGCTTTTAGTAATTTTGTAAAGAATGATCTCTTGAAACTGTGCCATGCCTATGCCATTCA
This sequence comes from Mytilus californianus, assembly GCF_021869535.1. NCBI lineage: Eukaryota > Metazoa > Mollusca > Bivalvia > Mytilida > Mytilidae > Mytilus > Mytilus californianus. The sequence continues at coordinate 6,401,852 of NW_026262745.1, forward strand.
AATAGCTTCAAATTCAACAAATGACAAAATAAAAGACAAATTATGTTCCGTGTTAAGTTCTGCATTAGAAATTCCTTTTCCTGAATATTTAAATGAATCTGGGCCTACAAAATCACCACCAACTGATCAAACACTTGATTCAACACAAACAATTGTACAGTCAGTACCTGATGTCAGTGATGTGCAAGTGCCTTCTACATCTGGACAATCAGAAGTGACAATAAAAGCTAAACCAAAGCTAAAGAGAAAACGAAAAAAATCAAAACTTGTTACAAAAACTAAAAAAAGGAAAAACAATAATGAAAATTCAGGGGAGAAAGACACCATATGTCCTTTATGTCAACGAGTATATGTTGACGGCGATGAATGGATTGCCTGTGACATTTGTGATGTATGGTATGACAGACAGTGTCTTGATTTAAGTGATAGTCAGTGGAGTGAAATTGAAGGGGATGACTGGTATTGTCCAAAATGCAAAAAATAATTTTGTTATAAAATTCATTTCTTGCAGAATTTGTTATATTACTTTCTGATGGTTGACCTTACACCCTTTAGATCTGATTACAAATAGCAAAGAACATTTGGAATGTCAAATTTATATATATATATATAATAAAGGAAGATGTGGTATGATTGCCAATGAGACCACTCCTCACAACAGATCAAATGACACAGAAATTAACAGCTAAAAGTCACTATACGGCCTTCAACAATGAGCAAAGCCCATAAAGTTGTAATCAGCTATAAAAGGCCCTGAAATCACAAATTTAAAAGAATTCAAATTAGAAACCAGACACTGCTGAAACAGTACAACATAAGGAAAGGAACTATTAAAAACAATTAACAAAGGCTTAACTCATCAGATGGATATAAATAGAAATACATCTAACAAAAACACAGTGGAGGTGGCCGGGTTAATCTTTTTAGAATATTTTCAATCGGGAATATAAAGTGTACTAAAAAAACAAAGAAATAATGCTGTAATTCACTGATTGCTGTTCTTTATTTCAAAGACACTTTGAGGTCATTGAGATAAAACACAAAAAAGTTTCAGATCACTGAAAGTTAAAGGTGACCATTCACAGTAATTAAGTGTAGAAGTCTTATAATAATGTATACATCCACTGCTCAAAATACTGAAATCTTATTTGAACTGGTAATTTTGGGGTGCTGAATAGCTTACTTGAACTACATTGTGTCTTGGATGGAAGGTTGTCTCATTGGCACTCAAACCACATCTTCTTATTTTTATATTGAAATGTGTCATTGACACTCAAACCACATCTTCTTATTTGTATATTCATGTATAGCTGACTAATGATATTGTTTGTTTCATTCATTTTTGAAGGCAGTTTTGTACCAAGACATGGTCTACATAATTTATCTTTGTTGGATATTTTCAGTTGTCTCATTGACAAATACATCCCCCTCCCTAATTTATGTAGATTTATAAGAAATGAAATAATGGCTTTATTGGATAGAGTTTACAAAACTACAATTACAATATCTTCCTCCCCCTTAATTAAATGGGTACACATACATCAGATGCCATATCAATCACATAACATACCATGTACATTTGTACCATTTGATAAGTAAGAGTCTTTAATAACTTATATAAAAATACATAATAATTAAATTTTTGCATTTTAATTGTCTAGTTTTTGTCTCTTTGGTGGTAGTGAAAGGGCTAATGGTTTTGCAGAAGTGCCACCAACATTAGACTTTTTTGAAGTGGTTGTTTGACCAAGAATGATACTGTTTATTCCAGTTCTGTATTCGTTATAGTTTGGGTTAGAGTTTGCCCCATGATATAGTGCACGTTGCTGGCAGAATATGTTTTCTATAATGTCACTATTTATACGGCTTGGTACAATATCTGTTTTAAATTCTAAAATTGATACTTTTACTAAAGACATGAATCCATGATAAGTGAAGTCAATATCTTCTCTTGTCTCCATCGTTATTAAACTTTTATTGCGTTTTTTTTCATCCCCTTGCAAATGCTCACTCTCCCATGCCTTAAAAAAGTTATATATTTCAGACAACAGTTTAAGCCTTGGATCACACATTTCTTTAATAGGCCTTGAATCTGTGAAAAAAGACACCAAAGCACTTGTGTATTTCAAAAACTCAAGAACACTGACCATTTCAGCCTTTGCATATGAATTTAGTGTATCACTATAGCATGTCATCAAGTTGTACATATCAGAATCAAGTGTTTGAAAGGCGAGTTTATTGCGCATTTTTTGGGCGTTTGACGGGAAAATATGTTCATCAGTCAATTTATGATGTATTCTGAAGCTATTTGTGCAATCCCACTGATACGCATCGACCCACATTTTCCAAATAATCACATGCTCATTTACAGTCAGAATTCTCTGGTGACTGTCTAAAAAACCACTACTTAAAACACTGTTTCTAATTTTTTTTATCAGATGACAAGGATCCATCATGAAAATCATTGAACGAGTTGGGTTTTTATAACTTTTAGCCACCATTTTACTATTTACAGGATTGCTTGAAGGAAAATGCATTTTTATGAATGCCCTATTATTTGCAGATCCATCTAAACTGGTATATATTGGTTTAAACCCCCAATTATAGAGTGCATCAACACATGTCCAAAAAGTAATAAAAATGTTAGCAGGAGGTGCTTGTGTGTTAGGAAAATTAGCAAATGGCCATCTAAATCCAGTAAGACCACTAAAAACATACTGCAGTACATGATCAGCCAATTCAGATTCAGACTTCCCATTTTTTAGCACTTGCATATGTTGGACCTCACTTCCACTATTACTTAGTCCAACCAAATTTGTTTCAGATTTATAATGAACAATTTGCAAGTCCTCCTGAATGGACATTTCGTCCAAAATAATTCCTCCATAAAAACCCTCCCTTGATAATTGTTGGGATTTAGCCTCACTATTCATCCACAGCATCATATCATGTATTATACCTAGTTTTTGTTGAACAGCATTCTTATATCTTTGCAATAAGGATTCTGATGGCAAATGTAGCCAATTATTAGTTGTTATATCTCTATATGCTGCTGGATTTCTATTATATAAAGTCAGAGACATACAAATAATGTCTTTGTCCCATCTTACACCTTTTTTGCTTGTATTTGAATTCAATATTTGGGTTTCAATTAGATTTAATTGATTTGATTGCAGGTTTGGGGCTAATTGTCTTAATTTATCTTTAATCTCTTCTCGACTTAAACAATATGTATTTTCTTTATCATCATCCTTCTCAGCATTATAATGCCTGTACTTTATGTGTTTTTCACAAATTTTTTACATCTTTTGTTTTTTGACCTGAGTGGACTTATAAATGAACAGTCTTTGTGTCTTAAAATATTAGTAATAAAGGTTCTGTCTTGAAAAGTCTCAATAGTACATTGTGGAGAAGTTCCATATTGTTTTTCCTCTTCAGATTTGATTATATAACCTTGGCACGGATTAATAAGTTTCATACAGCGAAAAAGGGATGCTATTGAGCTAGATGTCAGTTCTACTGCACTTGGTATTAATAATGATGAACAGTCAATTTCTTTATTGTCTATTTTGGCTAAAATGTTTTTGTTTTTATTTATAACTAACTGTAGAAAAGGCTTTCTTCCATTAAATTGTAATTCAAAAAAATATCCAAATATAACTTCATCTGTGTTCACCTTGAAAACAAACCAATGTTTAGGTACCATTTTGTGTAATTCTTTAAATATAACTTCCTCGTCTTTACATGAATTAATTAATAGATTCTTGAAACTTGTTATTGGCTTTCCGGTTGTGTGACTCCTTATTGTAGATTTTTTTGAATTTGGAAACATTTTAGTAAGCATCCCACTAACACATCTACATGTTATCTGTTCTTCATCATTGTTGATTTCTTCACGTAAAGACTTAAAAATTGTTTCAAGGCTTGTATTGCCACCTTCAGGACATTCAATTAAATTTTTACCTAACCTGCAAGAAAAAAGATTTTTTTGATTTTAGTATTAATCTAATTTTATTTCAGGAATTATTTATTCTATAATTTCAGAAAAAAATATTTTCATCCAAAGTTTGGTATAATTAGATGCATATATCTAAACTCCTGTGTGGTCTCTGGCTTTGGGAATCTACTCCCATATCAATGATATCATGATATAATGCTGTGAATATATATAGTGAGGCTAAATCCTGGGCTAAATTTTCTTGTGTTGGGTAAAAATGAATTACAGAAAAGTTGGTCAAATCAGAAAGCATTTAATATAAAGCAATAATAAACAACTCAAAGATTTTAATTTCAAAACATAGTTTTATTTTGGAATTCTTGAAGTTGACCAATTTGATAACTGGACCCAAATCTAAAATCACTATACATGGTTGGATGCAAAAAAAAAATCTTATAATTAGTTGAAATCAAACAAAGTTTAATTTCGGACTCTGATTTAGAGCAACTTGTTTAGTGTTTCTAAAGGAGAATCTTTAATACACAGTTTAATATTGCCCATAAGCGGATTCTGGGGGCCTGACCCCCCCCCCCCCCCCCTTTTTGGTGGGGAAAATTTTGGTTGATTATATAGGAAATCACTGAAGCATGACAGGAGTTGCCCCCCTTTTTTGGTGGGGAAAATTTGGTTGATTATATAAGGAATACTGAAGCATGAGCCCCCCCCCCCCTTTTATGAAAAGTTCTGGATCCACCACTGTTGCCTATCAAATACTGACATATTCTATTATACATAAATAATGCTTACCAGAAAGCCACATGGAATATATTTTGTTCTTTTTCTGTTTCTTTTTCCATTTTTCAGTTAATAACTAAAAACTTTTCTTTTTCTGTATTTATAATTTCCCTCCAAATTACATCTGTACACTCTCTAGACTTTACTTATTCATTTGTGACTCTCTAGATTTATCATGGTTACCGTTTATGCAAATTATCTAGGACTAAAACTTTAAAGACAAGATGAATAAATGCATCCAATATATTTTCTGTTTTCTAAAATTTTACTTAAAAAAAATCCCAGTGAGATGATATTTCTAGCATCGTTTAATTCTTTTTAAAAAGTATTCAGTCCGTGAAATTCTCAAACCGGAACTTGTTGTATTTTGTAGGCGGACTAAAAATGAACTCATGCAAATTTATTGACAAAGATTGTGTATTGGAGGTAAGGGGTACTGTAAGGGTAAATACAATGCATACCATCTGAAAGAAAAACTTTTCACGAATAGAATGATGTATGAAACAAGAAATTTAAGAATGAATTGACAGAGAAATAATGATTTTCAGCGGAGAGTTGAAAAAAGTAGTTGGGTACCTTCTCGTAAATATACGTTGATAGTGGGGCTTCCCATGGATAGAAACAAGTGCCTGTGCTGTTTATAGTGTTATCCCACAGAGAGTGGATTTTTACTACTAATATTTCACTCAGAATTTATCCATCACTCTGTAACAAACTTGGTATAGAGTATCGACAGGGTAAAGGTTACTTAAACTTGTTTAAACTAAACTTAAACTTGTTCACATCCTGACCATGAAGGCAAAAGACAGACATTAAGAGGCCTTTCAAGTTTCCATAAACAGAGGATCCTGGAGGAATACAAATATTTGGAAGTGGTAGGTTTAACATGATTACTTTTTTATTATTAAATGTGAAGTACAAGTACATTAATAATAGAAATATTATTTTAATTCTATTTTTCTTTTTTTTTCTTTTTTTTTTTTTTTGGGGGGGGGGGGGGGGGGTCTCTATCTACACATGTAGTATTTGTTCAAGTGTTCACTGTGATTCATGTATGTGACCAGTAGCTTTCATGTTGGTCTGGGACCAGTGGGATATGACCCTAAGGCCAAATAAAAAAATATGTGTGTTTCCTATTTCCTTACCTACATGTACCCTTTTTTTAAGCTTAGGAATAGCATACATGATGTGCATGATATACGGTACCTTAAAGTTTTTTTGGTCAATTTTCAAAAAGCACTGTTCAAGTCAGAATTTCTCTCACATAGACTCAATATTAGAAAAAATTGTAATATAAAAAAAAAATCCTACCTACATGTACCTACCCTATTTCTTTCAAAGATGTAATCATGGTGCATGTAATAGGAAAAACACATACATACATATTATTTTATTTAGCCTAACCCATTCATCCCTAAAACTAAAATCTACCAGACCCCATACATATTATAATTATAGTGTTGCAATTGAAATGGAATGGAATGCTACCCATGTAGTCATGACAGTTGACCATTTAGTTAAATTATTTATTATTACTAAAATAAACCTAAATATTTGAAATATCAAAATAGGAAGATATGGAATGTTTGCCAATGAAAAATTCTTTACTAGCATGACTAGACAATTGACAGTCACATAGAAGTTAAAAACTTTCTAGGTTACTGTCATTAACACTGTACAGCCTTCAACAATGAGTAAATCCATTTATAATATTGTATAGTAAGCTATAAATAGCCCAGAAATGACAAATGTAAAGCATTTCAAACAGAAAACTAACAGTCTGATTTATATACAATTTAATTTTTTAATAAAAAACAAATATGATATACATGTATACAAAGTACATATACAGAAACAAAGGACATCTGAATTACATGCATTTCAGGCTTTTAAGGCTTCTTTTTCTGGATTTACCATTGTGTGCTTCCTTGTTATCTTTTATGTAATTTTTTTTTGCCATTTACTTGAATATTGGGGATTTTTGGATGCAATATATCTCCAATATGCAACTCCAGATGTACAAAGACCAGTCCTTGGATTGCATGAAACCTCAGAAATCTTCATCATCATGATTACATGATGCCTATGTGAAACTATTATTCTTAATATGAGTGAGGAACTGAAATACATACATGTACATTGTATTTACTGTATAATTGTTTGTTATATATCACGGTGGACATCACTGACTTCATATCACTCTTTACTGTTGCCAGACTCACTTTAAGCAACCTTGGAATTGCATTTGTATTTCACTTTTCTTCCTATTCCTAATCATGCTAATTAAGCCATACAAACAAAAATAATTTTTTGAGAAAAAGTATGAATATAAAAAAGAAGACGTGGTATGATTGCCAATGAGACAACTATCCACAAGAGACCAAATGACACAGAAATTAACAACTATAGGTCAACGTACGGCCTTCAACAATGAGCAAAGCTCATACCGCATAGTCAGATATAAAAGGCCCCGAATGACAAATGACAAGTTACTCAATGTGTACTACAAGTACAACAGTGAGTAGTTTATTTCTCCATGATGGAAAACAAAACCTGATCATTCCTTAATCATCTTTTAAAATCAGTTGGCAGTCTGGCAAAAATGAATTCTTGAAAATACAATTTTTCATGAACATGATAAATGTAGTTGAGCATGTTAAGATAGAACTACACTTTGTATGCATTAACTTCAGTTGGACTTGATTTTATCTTTTATGACATTTGATTTCTATGATTTTCATGCTTACAATTTATATTTTTAAACATGATCATAAATGTACCATTAATTTGCACTAATACATTTGTATTTCAATATTTTCATTTCTGTTTTGCAGATTTTCCAGAAAAACTACATAATCATTAATGAGCTACATAACAGACATAGAGCTATCAGAGTCACATATAAAGCCTTGGCGGCAGCATGTTATAAGATGTTTGAACCAAGACTGTTGACATACTACCCTTTTGGATGAATTAAAGCCTGAAGAAGTTTTGATCATTATGGACTGGGCCATGAATTTTTTGCCCTAATCTTTCAAGGAAAAGGAATCAAAATTTAAAGTGGTTTGGTTAGGAGGGACTGAATTGGCTTGTGTGTGTCTGCATCTTCAAAGATAATGACTTGATTGATTATTTGTGAAATTTTTTTTCATAGAATTATAAAGAAAATAATGCTTTTAATTGGTTTTTGTCTTGCCTGTGAAAAAAATAGCACTATGCGAGGCTAAGGGATTACTATCTGACTGCATCAGTGTGAACTATTTGTGTAAATCTTTATATTTTAGAAGGGAGAAGACCTGGATGTTTCACACCTTGTAAGCAGATACCTTATGCTAAGAAGTTTCCTTCTGTCATGTGTCCCTTTTCCTTGACCTTATTTTCATGGTTTAGCAAAACCATAAAATATATATCAAGCAGGTGGTTAGTGTTGAAAAACTTTAAAAACAAATCAGTTTTTTTGTCATGTGAATTTCTCACTTATTAGTCCCCTACCGACGAAGTCGAAGAGGACTTTAGGTTTGCACTCCGTCCGTCTGTCCGTCTGTCCATCCGTCAGTCCGGCAAATCAGTTTTCCACACTTTTTTTCTTCGTTCTTGAAGATATTGATTTGATGTTTGGTATATAGTTTTATAATGACAAGTTATAAATCAAGTTAGAATTTTTTCCAGGTCTGATGATTTAGTCCAGAGTTATGGACCATAACTCTGGACCATATCTGATGAAAGAGTACTATGTAAACCATATTTCTGTACAAAGGGAGATAACTCATTTTTTAAAAGACATTCTTTGATAAATTGTTTGAAGAATTTTTTTGCAGGTTTGTTTATTATTTTGTATAAACTAATTTTCTGAATGCTATATACATGATATATATACAAAAAAAATATGAAGTGAAATTCTTTAATTAGATAATAGTCTATTTTTATTAATGTATATATTTCATTACATTACATTGTGTAGATAAAAATTGTTGACATTTTATAGATAAGTTACAAATCTATAGTAGTTTGTGACAATTGAAAGAAAAAATGTTTGGAACTATTAATTATATTTGATTATAATTTGAAAATAGATATAAACTGTATTACACCATATCTGATTTTAGATAACTATTAATCATATCTAATTTTAGAGTGTTTTCCACACTTTTTTTCATCATGCTTGACGATATTGATTGATAATTGGTATATAGTTGTATCATGACAAGTTACAGATCAAGTTCGAATTTTTGTTTCCATCTGATAATTTTGTGCAGAGTTATGGTCCTTGGACTTCCAAAATTCACTCATATAATCAGTTTTCCACACTGTTTTTAGTCATGCTTGTAGATATTGATTTGATATTTTCTTTTTGTTTTCTCCATGACACGTTATAGAACAAGTTAGCATTTTATTCCAATACAATGAATTTTTACCCGGTAGGGAACTATGTATTGCCATGCAATACTCTCAGAATGCTTGTTATGAATAATAAGATTTGTTATGCCCTTCTTAGGGCATTATGTTTTTTGGTCTGTACGTGTTAGTTTGTTCGTCTGTCTATTAGTTCATCCATAGCCCACTTCAGGTTAAATTTATTTGTCAAGGTAGTTTATGAGGAAGTTGAAGTCCAATTAAATTGAAACTTATTACACATTTTCCCTATGATATGATCTTTCTAATTTTAATGCCAAATTAGAGTTTTGACCTCTAATTTCAGAGTCCTCAGAACACAGTATTAGAAAATGATAGTGTGAGTGGGACATCTGTGTACTTTGGACACATTCTTGTTGTATATATGGGTTCCTTGTAATGCCTACATGTCTGTCAGAGAGGGTTCACATGACCTTGACCTCATTTCATGGATCAGTGATCAAGGTTTAAGTAAGGTGATTAGGTTCTTTTCTCAGATACTATAAACAGTAGGTCATCTGTATGTGTGTATGGTATGATTGTAAAGGGACACAATAACTACTAAATTGAAAGGGGTTCATACCCCCCCCCCCCCCCCCCCCCCCCGGGTCATTTGTCTCCATGGCAACCAAATTTACTTTTGAAACTAATTTCTTTATTTTCAATAATTTGATGATACTTGATGGAAAAAATTATAGAAATAAAATGTGTGATTAAATATTTTATCATTATTAAGCATACATTTATTAAAAATGTGTATTTCTCAAAATCGTTGTGTTCTGTTTCCATGGAAACTGGTAGTTGATTTGAGGATATCTATAATCAAATAACTGTTTTCTTTACTTTGTTATAATGTTTAGGTATAATAGAAGTTAAAAAGACATAATCAAATGAATTGTGCTATGAATACATGAAAAAAATTTAGCTTACTGTAAAAAAAAAAATATCAGCAAATAAAAAATGAGACAAAAAAAACTTTTTTTTCCGAAAAATCTAAAGGATCTTAAGGACAATTATTTTTAATATGTTATAGACAAAGGTCCAATAAACAAATGCTAACACAGAGGTTATTCATAGAACCCTGTTCATGGAAGAAAATAGAATTTGAAAAACGTTATTTTCACTCCTTTTAAGAAAATGAAAAACTGCAACGATTGGTTGCCATGGAAACAAGAGTTGCCATAGTTGCAACTTCTGTTTATCAACTTTTATTTTTAGAACAAATGTAAAACTATGATAATATGTATTTGTTTTATCGAAATTAATTAGCTGTTTATAAAAAAAATCTGTGATGAAAAACAGTAATTTTTGAGGTTTTAGGACTGAAATTAAAGAGTTGTTATGGTGCCATTGTAACCATAGCAACCAAATGTACAACAAATGTTTTACTGTTTTTTTTTTAGTTTTCTATCAAAATAGAACATATGAAGCTCCAAAAAGTCAATTTAACAACCATCACTGAATCACCCTCTGCATGATTCTTAGGTGGAGCTATACTTAAGAACAGTGATGATGCTCTAAAAGTCAAACAAACAACAACAAAATTAAGTATAGTTTTTGCACTGGGCGATTGTGTACATTTTTTCTCGACCAGTATGAATGACTGTAAAGCGTTCAGTACATTCCCATTTATACAAATTTGTTTGTGTGATAATTTTTGAATCAATAACATCTTATGGTAAGACATTAAAACATTTATAATGGTTTATCTTTTCACCTTGTCTGACTAATCATCGTATTTCAACAATGTACAAATCTGTAACCATGCGTGATGTTTTGTAGACAATTTCGTCTTTTAACTTTTTGTCTTTCCTTTTTGTTTTTCTAATTTCTATTGTCCCTTTCATCCGTAGGACTATGGATAATAGAATAATTTTATTCACGTCTCTATGAAAAAAGTAAAAATAACAAAAATACCGAACTTGTATGACAGTCGCATAAAATTCCATTATATTGACAACGATTTGTGAACAAAACAAACAGACATAATAGGTAAAAATGTCAAAAATTGGGATACAGCAGTCAAAATTGTGTTATAATCTTAATCACTATAAAAACAAACAAATATGCCAACAAAGAAAAACGAAAAGGCATATAGACAAAGCACATTTGATTCAAGGTTGAAGCCAAACCTACCTTTTGTAAATATGGTTCCTGTAGTTGTTTATATTTTTGGTCATCTATGTTCAATTTGCATATATTAGGTTGGAAAGAGCAAGATCATACTATTTTCTAGAAATTCAAATCATTATTTTACCGTTTTGTCTTTTTCCATTATGGAAACATCTATGTCATAAGATTCCATTGGTGTGACAATTTCTCCACCTGACAATTCTATTCTACACAATGCTATGTATCCATCAGTGTCGACAGCAGCAAGAATGACTGAGGGTGTACAGCAACTTCCTCTTTATTAAAAAATTAATACAATATGACACACAATAGCTATCAATCATTGCTGAACAACGACATTTGGGTTTCTTGCGGTGGAATATATACATGTATCTTACATTTTAATATTTAAATACGATTAGAGGTTTTATTTGCTATAATGCTCCCTATTAATATCTTTTAACTTCATTGTTACCTGTGAATTGAATTTCATTTAAACTTATTTTAAAATTCGGCGATTATTGATCTTATTCATTTTTATTTGTGGCTGTCTTGAGGTATATAATTCTTTAAGTTATAGGAAAGTGTATATTTATTTATTTTTTATGGTGTGCAAATAGTAAAATAAAAAATATTCTGAACTCCGAGGAAAATTCAAAACGGAAAATTCCTTATCAAATGCCAAAATCAAAAGCTCAAACACACCAAACGAATGGAAAACAACTGTCATATTTCTGACTTGGTACAGACAATAATCTTATGTAGAAATGGATTATGGACAGTCGCATAAAATTCTATTGACAACAAAGTGTGAACAAAACAAATAGACATAATAGGTAAAAACTTCCAAAGTTGGAATATAAATATTCCGTGTTTACCCTTTTATTTAAAATTTATTTTTATTTTGCTTACTTGACTACAGAGCTAAAACAATTTAAGAAATCCTATTTTTCTGTTAGAGGTTTTTTAAAGTACATGTTATCATGTTTAAATGTTCCCGCGGTGTGACATGACATATATTTTCAGCAATCTATTCTCATAACGTTCATTTGCATGACAGTTCGTATTGAGTCCCATATAGAAATTCAAAATTCAGTCTTAGGCGGTAAAGGGTAGCTGCATTTTGATAGTGAAGACTCTGAACGTTACTGAGGTAAACGAAGCGGATAAGACCATCTTTTGACTGAAATACTAAACATGAAGGAATGACTGAGTAATGTTTAGTTATACTAAATCGATTAAGATTGAAATGGCCTTTCCAGGTACAAATCTCTTACCTGTGCTGCTCTCATACATTGTTTCCATAACGTTAATAGTTATTTGAATTTTTTCAGGATATATGCACTAAATTAGGCTGATGAAGGTTGTTCTTTTAAGGCCTCATTTTATTTAAATGAAAATTAAAATGTCTTATTCCTAAAAGCAAAATCATCTCAGAATTTGTAAAATATAGTAAAATGTTTCCAATCATAGTAACGCCTGCCATACGTCTCCTCTATATAAGACACATCATTACTATGATTACACTACAACCAATACTATTTGGACTAAATTATGCATTATGCGAATATAATTTTCTTCCACACTAATAAGCATAATATCTAACGCTTACAATAAACCCAAACGTTTAATTCGGCAACAGGTTTGAAGTAAAAAGTAAAATAACAAAAATACCGAACTCCGAGGAAAGTTCTAAACGGAAAGTCCCTAGCAAATGGCAAATTTAAAAGCTCAAACACATCAAACGAATGGATAACAACTGTCATATTCTTGACTTGGCACAGGCATTTTCTAATGTTGAAAATGGTGGATTCAACCTGGTTTTATAGCTAGCTAAACCTCTCACTTGTATGACAGTCGCATAAAATTCCATTATATTGACAACGATGTGTGAACAAAACAAACAGACATAATAGGTAAAAATGTCAAAAATAGGGGTACAGCAGTCAACCTTGTGTTATAATCTAAATCACTATAAAAACAAAGTAATGTAAAATCTGGTTTTTGGTGACTTTAACAATAAAGACAAACACTTAAGGCATTCCCTGCTTAGGTATTTAATGTGTATATCATTTAACGTGTGTGAGTCATTTCTCTTTAAAAAAAACATACCTGATACTGATATTCAAAGGACCATGTCTCAGACCTGAAATATCTTCATATAACAATTCGGTTGCTGATCCAACAGATGAAGTAACGTTTCCTAACTCAGTTCCTTCGAATGTAATATCTGCATCTACGAACCAGTGATATTTATGGCATTGTGCTGTATTCAACGAAGAACGACTACAAGTTCCATTCAATGATACAATTGTGCACACTGGTCTTACAATGTCAGTCATCTTCAAAGATAAAATGTGCGTCAAATAAAGTTATCACGTCAAAGCATGCTAAGAAATAGTTAATTGTTTGTTCCCATTCTAACCGTGAAATAGGAAAACATGACTGAAAAAAATAGAATACCTCTTATGGTTCGTATACACGTACTATACAGGAGAAAGTGTATAAAAATAAGGTCTTTCCGCGTTTCCGTGGAAAGACATTCTGAGTTCTGATTATTATATTTTTTACGACACTTTTGTTTCTGATATGTCGCTTTTGTTTCGCAATATATTGGTAAGATATTCCGTGTATGATATCAAATAGTTTTTTTTGCGTTTCGAAACTCACCCTTTTTGACGAAAAAAAAAACATGTTGGAATTATCTTCCTGTAAACTGTTTTTATATAGCTTCTCAGAAAGCGTGAAAGTCATCGTTTTAATTTATCTGCAAAATGTTCGTCCTTTTCACAGGATGATCTGTTACATTTGGACAGAGTGGACCGGTTAGATAAAATTGAGATTGGAAACAGGGAATGTGTCAAAGAGACAACAACCCGACCAAAGAGCAGAAAACAGCCAAAGGCCACCACTGGGTCTTCAATAAAGCGAGAAAATCCCGCACCCGGAGGCGTGCTTCAGCTGGCCCCTAAACAAAAATATGTACTAGTTCTGTGATAATGGACGTCATTCTAAACTCCGAAATATATAAAAGAAACTAAAATTAAAAATCATACAAGACTAACAAAGGCCAGAGGCTACTGACTTGGGACAGGCGCAAAAATGCGGCGGAGTTAAACATGTTTTTTGAGATCTCAACCCTCCCCCTATACCTCTAGCCAATGTAGAAAAAACAAACACACAGCAATACGCACAGTAAAACTCAGTTTAAAAGAAGTCCGAGTTCGATGTAAGAATAGGTAACAAAAGAAACTAAACAAAATGACAATGATACATAAATTTACAAAGGACTACTAGCAGTTACTGACATGCCAGCTCCAGACCTCAATTAAACTGATTAAAAGATTATGTCTTCATTAAATGAATATCAAGCACAATCCCTTCCGTTAGGGGCTTAGTATTATTCCATCATAAAATATATGAGAAGAACATAACCCGTATCATGCCAACAACTGGTTTTAGAATAAATGTGTTTATTTCCGATGCAAAGACCCTATAAGGGAATCAATATTAAAGCCAAAATATGCCATCTCTAATGACCTGACAACAGTATTGTAACTATATCCCTTCCTAATAAGTCTCTTTTAAGGTTTTGTTAGCCTTTGAGGTGAATGCCGACATTTTTGTGCTTTGTAAAGAATATTACCATAAAAGATTGGATGTGAAATACCTGAACGTATAAGATGTCTGCATGTTGATTTATATCTACGAATGATTTCCTTGTACCGATGATAAAATTTAGTAAATGTTTTGACTAGTTTGTGATATCGAAAACCCTGGTGTAATTATTTTTCAGTAATACATAGATTTCTTTCGTTAAAATCTAATACGTTGTTACATGCACGAGCGAATCGTACACTTTGAGATATATAAATACCATAAGATGGCGACAAGGGAACGTCACCATCTAAAAATGGATAATTAACAATGGGAAATGAAAAATCATCTCTTTGATCATAAACTTTGGTATTAAGCTTCCCGTTAATGATATAGATATCAAGATCCAGGAAAGGGCAGTGTTCATTGTTAGTATTAGCTTTATTTAAAGTTAGTTCAACAGGATAAATCTCTTTATGTATATATTATTGATATTAGTTCTTTTGATCTACCTCCCCCAGCAATGGCACGGACCCAGTGGTTGTAAATAAACTCATCACAGATACCAGGATTATAATTTAGTACGCAAGACAAGCATTTCGTCTACAAAAGACTCGTAAGAGAAATTTGTCAACGGCGAATTTCAGGAACGTATGCTTAAACCTCATACACTGCGATTTTATACTTACGAGAACAGTTTTCAAAATGCTTTGGGTTATTTCTGATGTCTTACCCAGGTACACTGTTATGCTAAATTTCCTACAATTATTGATAAATTAATTGGTAACTCCTTTATTTATATATTTCATATGTATTTCATTCATCCATAAATATTTTGTTGATTATATCTTCCTAATGAACGCATTATTATTGTAATAGAAAGATACCTTGAAGCAAATGTACATCTTTATTGATATTCATGAATACATGAGTTAAAGGAGGAGAGAATGTTCGTGGTATATAGGTATTCACATTTTATCTGAAATAAGAATTAAGGTTTAAATATAATTGAAATTAAATTCCTTCTCAATTCTTTGATTTTCAAACTTAATATTAAAAATATAAATGCCCGGTTCAAATTCAAATTTGAAAAAAATCTTGTTATCTTTAGGATGGAAATGTTTTTGTTGTTTATCCAAAACAAATTCATCTTGAAATTGTAAGAGGGGAGTAAGTAAGGCATGTACCATGTATATGATGTTTGGCTAAACATTATTAACAACATTGCAAAATGAACTTGTCCGTTGATAAATTAAATAATTAACAAGAAGCGAAGGTTAAAATCTCTCAGGCAAAATTAACCTTAGATAAATTTGGTTATTGTATTTAGGCCCGTTTTGGTCAAGTAGCTCCTTAACAAATTACGTATCTATAATCTTGAGCGTTAAAATGTTTTGGTCTGAGCGATCCTGATGAAAGAATCACCAGAAAAGCTGTTCGGGCGAACGAAATTTATAAAGTGTTGTTTTCATTGAACTACCTCACATTTTATATAAAAAACAAAACTCATTGTAATCAGCCTTTCGGCAACATGTTCATAAGTATCATGTGTGTTTACATTTTGCAATATGCAAGATGTCTAGTTTGAAATTGTAGGAAATAGTAGAGCGCACTACAATGAAAATTTAGCAAAAAATATTGAAATACAAATAGTTTTTTTGTAATAATTAAAAAAAATCGTATTGCTGTCAATATACATACTGTGAAGTCTTAATGTGGCATAAAAACTGCACTGCTCTGCAGTCTGATACATATTGAACAGTTACTGTCCAGTCTAGGTTTGTCATTTTTTCATTTTTTCTTCTATGGTTTAATGTGCATTTTTTTATTCCGAGATTGCATCCTAAATGATTGATTGATTGCTTGTTTGTTGTTGTATGCCACGGAGAAGCCGTATTGCCCAGAGAGAACCACGGACCTTCTCTAAACTGACTATCCTAGTCAATCAAGATTGAAATTGAACGCACCTGCCACGTGCGGGATTCGAACTCACAACCTCAGTGTTGACATGCTAGTGATTCATAGTTGAATTACTCAGACCCGTGTCCCACGAGGCCCTAGCCTAAATAATAAATCTAATTCGATGTAATGAGAAAACAAAAACATAAGTTTAAGAATAAAAGAATCTAGTATAGTATCAAAACACTCCTATCAGTCACAAGGAGTATTCTCCTCACCATATTAGCTTTGAATAATATTCTATACTATTGTACACAAAAACACATACACACTAAAACATCGTATGAAACAGTTTAGAACTTACCACCTTCACGTAAATACATCATTTAACTACATGCTAGATAATATTTTGTCAACTTTTGTGTAAAAGAAGCTTTCCAAATGAATTTTTAAAAAGAATTTTTAAAGGCTAATAATGAAACAATAACTCTTCATAAACCAATATAAAAAATAGTATATAAACCAGGAGTAAACTTACAAGATAACAGATGATGAGGTAGGCTTCAAGGTAAATGATCCATTACTTATATCACCCGCGAAAACTGTATGCTGTCTTCTTTTTGGTAATACTGCAGCAGTATAGTCGTTTGTAATCGCAACTACATATGTTTCATTAATTGTTCCTGTATTTTCCACTTCATAATATACAAACATGTCTTTTCCGATAACTGCGCCTGTAGATATATGAATAAAATAACAACAAACACAACATAGAATACTTAATAAAGACTGAACAACACGAACCGAACTAAAAAACGGGGGGAGGGGGTGATTACAGGTGCTTCGGAAGGGTAAGCAGATCCTGCTTCACCTGTGGCAGCCGGCATGTTGCTATGTAAGTACGAACATAACCAAACCATGAACCTGTAATCCAGTGGTTTTCATTAGTTTCTGTAATTACTTTCGTGTTTGTGTTAGCATAATGACTTTTGTACTATACCAGTTTAACTGCAACAAATGCGCATTTCAACAATAAATGTCTCTTCAGTGATGCTCGAGGCCTGAATATTTGAAAATACAAAATTAAATAGAAAATGAAGAGCTAACAAAACAAAAAAAGAAAAAAACTAGTACCAAAGCCGGATATGAAATCAGAGCTTTGCATTAGGGAGATATATTCCTTGATTTAAAATAATTCCCATAATTTTGTAACAGCAAAGTTCAATATCACAAAATTCGTATGTTAATGTCAGTATCGAAGTCCTGGCTACAAGGCTTGTGATACTTCTTGGTACTTACAGTCCACCAGCAGTAGTATTGCCACTATAGTCGTAATAATATTAACGGTACCAAGTAATCGTATTGATGCCTTCTACTACAGTAATACAGTGTACTGAAGCTCTTTGTCTTCATTTGGTATATTTTATTAACAAATGCAACATTGAACGGATTAACTAAACAATTACATCCAAGCTTTGACACGTGTGTAAAAGATTTCTTGTATTCTTTGCCAAACTCAATAAGAGACTAAAAATTTGACCGTAGGGATTCTTTACTGATGTCAAGTTTTGTTATTTGTTTCTATGACCTCTGTACTGAGGTCAAAAAGTGAGAACCTTGCTAATTCCTTTACCAGTCAGTACTAAAACAAATACAATCACACACACATTTTTTTTCAGGTGTTGACGCTGTTGACATCGATTGTACAGAAGGGTCTCTAGAAATGTTATTTTCGAAATGTTTGATAATCAGAAATAATCACAGTGTTTTTTAAAGGAATCCAGGATTTTTCAATCAACGTTCCCTCTTCTGCAGTTATATCAGAATCTTAGAAAGAAAAAGTGAATGTACGTGAATTCCTTCTAAAATGAATGGAACAAAAACTCTATGATCAATCTAAGAAGAATCATACTAAATAAAACTAAGTCTGGAAGGTGTAGTTGCTAGGACGTTTTTTAAAATAATATACACTAGTTTGTAAACATATTAAAGCATACAGACTTTGTCAGTTTACATCATTTGTCCGCTTTACTTTTAAAATCATTTCTTCTATATATCTATAAAAACAAGCGTATTACTTACTTTCAGGAGAAACTATTGTAAACTTGACGTTGGTTGGTTTAAATACTACGGAATTTTTTCTGGAAAATAGCAATCCATTAGTGTCTGTCCCGTTTAACTTCAACTGGAAAAACTACAACGACAACGAAAACTAAATACTAACACACGCATTTACTGAATGCACACGTGAATATGAAATAAGCTACAAAAAAAGGAGAAATGTTCTATGTCTGCTTAGGCAAAATGATTTGCGTCTTAACAGTCTTAAATTGTGACAATATACTACAATTGACATTTTGTCCGGTGAATAAAACATAAGATTTGATCGTATCTAACGATACATGCAAAGATCGATTTTATTTAAAAGATAATTTTCTCATGTCATGCTCTATGAAAATTTTAACATGTGTAGGAATTATATTTGTTAATATCTTTACACCGAGCGTCAGCAAGTTATTGCCTGTTTCCAAATGTTATGCCTATTTATGTCAAAATGAGCATAGAACATGACTTGGCAGAAATATTTCAATTTTGATAGAAACACCTAAGTTTAATCAAATCAATCATTTCACATCGTAGATTTTGAATGCGCCACTGAATGCATGACCAGACAGCTTTAATTCATTCAGATTAAATGTCCAGTTTTGGTTCATCTGGCTCTCGCTTTACCCATTAACTGCCATAGTTCTTTACTGCATCCATCAGTAGATTTGCTTTAGGTTTTTGTCAGAAACATTCATCTTTTTACATTCTATATTGAAAAAAAATGCAATCTTTAAATTCACTTCGTAAGGGATGATTAATTGCATATTAGCGGTAAAAAACATTCCGGTAACCCTGTACATATAGCGTGAATTGTTCATGCTTGCTGCAAGTCTGTGATCGGTACTGCTTGAAAGGTTTAAAATCAGTAGATATGTATGATTGTCAAGAGACGAGACAACTATCAACCAATGTCCAAATGCATGGATTTAAGCATCAAAAGGTCGAACAATGAACAAAAACCTACTGTTCAATCGGCTATAAAAGGCGCCGAGATAACAAAATGTGAAACTATTCAAACCAAAACACCGGCAGCCTGTGATCGGTACTGCTTGAAATGTATAACATCAGTAGATATGATATGATTGTCAAATGACAACTATCCATCAGTGTCCAAAGGAATTGGATTTAATCATCAAAATTTCGTACAATGAACAAAATCCTGCTGTGTAATCGGCTATAAAAGGCACCCGAGATAACAAAATGTGAAACCATTCAAACCAAAAAAACCAACGGCCTGATTTACAACAAAACAATAAACGAAAAACAAATATGGCAGACAGCAACTCACTTTGAAAGTTTATTGCAATCTACACATGACTAAATTAATTTATTTTTTAGCCATTTTAAAATCAGTTCATAACAAAATTACAACTATCTATTTTTTTGTATATACCTGGTTTGGAGTAGTTAATATGGCGGCACATCTTACTGTCATAACATTTGTTGTCTGAATAGTATGAACATTAAACAATTCATTGCCTAACATATCAGTTAGGGTAATGTCATTACAAGTACCGTTTTCTCCAAGGTTATAAATGTTAACATAAAATATGTAGTTCTTTCCTACAAATTAAAGAAAAAATGTTTAGCAAATAAAAAAAAAAATTCTGATAATATGTCTTTACATTATGGAAACAATAATATTATTACCATTTTCCAAGCTTAATTGCTTTGAATTTTTTAATAACGATTTACGTATTATATAGATATTTACGAATTGTATTACTATCTTCCTAGTTTTAACATTCTGCATATGTTTTGATATTCACCAATGAATAACAGTAAATAGAAGATGTATACGTCAATGAAGAAATGGTTATAAAGAATGTATGCTTACAGTTATATAACAGAAAAAACAATTATAAAAGACCTCTTTGTCCATTATAACAAACATACAATGTATATTTAATATTGAATAAATCTACCTGCAATAGGACTTCCTTTAAGGGTAGGTAAGGCACCAGTTTCGGTGTATTCAAGTATTTCTGTTTCTTGTTTAACTGGACTTTGTGCTGTTATATTTACTGACCCTGACCAGTTACTAGATAAATGTCTCTGTAGACTATATCCGCCGGGGGGTGGTCGCTGAAAATAACTTCATTTAACAGATACCATATGTTCATTTGAACTTCATATGATATGCATAACATGATAAAACTCAAATTATCTCTACCATTATACGAACACTCTATTTTCGTCAACAACTTTCACCCCTTCATACACCCTTCAATAATTATAATCGTTTTAAGCAATGTAAAAGTTATTTTTTTCAGTTGTTAAATATTATTACCAACCAGTTATCTTTGTGTTGTATACAACGAAGAATATGTTTACCCGTCCGGTTCACCTGATACCCCGCCTAGAGGTTTTGACTAATTTCTATTTTTAGTGCTGTATTTGTAGTTCAGTATTATAATCTCCGTGTTAACATGTCACATGTAACTTTGCAGTCATATTAAAACTTTATCTTATCAAATGTCTTTCCAAATTAAGTGACAATTACCTTGTAAGTAAGATTAATGAGGGTTACCTAAAACATTATTAAAAAAAATAATGGGGCAACTGTAAATTGCACAAGACGAACAATACAAAAAAATCAGGGGATTAACTCGAGTGTTGTGTTACACATACACAAAATACAACACAGATTACTAAATTGAAAATGTGTAGATCATTTTCAAGATTGGTCGATACTGTTGTATTTACTACGTGTTTGGCAATGAAAAAATGTTAGATATTGGTTTAGAAGTAAAGTCTTCAGCTTTATGAACTTAACATGTCAGCGTATGTGTACAAAGTTTGTATACCAGGAAAATTCAAATGTCTTTAACCTCTTTTTACGAACAAAACAAATGCTTCTTTTTGTACTTTCAAAAGTCCTTATAAGAATTGTAACAGTATATGACAAACAAAATAATATTCTTTCCTTTAACACTTGAAGTTATGTTGGCTCCTTTTTATGAAGCGTCCATGTGTCAGATTGTTCAATGGAACTGTTTTATAAGCGTTTAAGATTTTAATGGACAAAAGAAAAAATTTGAGTATAGCAAAATAGACACAGATAACTAATATCACACAATTGGCTACATTTTATCATCACAAAGATTTATTTTCATACTATTATTTTTCTGCAGGAATTGAATTAAAATTGATATTTCCCCCCTGACTGTTTATGGTTATTTAGTTATAAAGCAAACAAATATTCATACAATCTTAAAATCTCCACTTTTGTCTAAATACAGTTAAAGTTTATAAATATAGTCATAATGTGTAATAGTTTTTCTTTCAGTATTAAAATACTGTTCAAAATTGTTCTTAAAAAAAATTATGTTGCAATGTGTAGCAGTATGATAAAATTGAGAATGGAAATTGGGAATATGTCAAAGAGACAACAACCCGACCAAAGAGCATACAACAGACGAAAGCCACCAATGGGTCTTCAATGCAGTGAGAAAATCCCGCATCCGGAGGTGGTCCTCAGCTGGCCCCTAAATATAATTGTGTACTAGTTCAGAGAAAATGGACGTCACACTAAACTCCAAAACATATAAATGAACTAAAATTAAAAATCATACAAGACTAACAAAGGCCAGAGGCTCCTGACTTGAGATCTGCGCACAAAATGCGGCAAAAAAAGGCGCAAAAAAGTGTATACACTAATAAGTATGAAGTATGAATCTGTTTGGATATGCTTGCTGATATTGGATAGTAGAAATGCATCTACCTATAGGAAATATGTATTTGTAACAGACCTTCGACCGCCACTTAAATGTTTAAACATGTCTTCTATCGGGAACAATGCAATTATATAAAAAAAAGGTAGTCGTATGCTGCAATTGTGGTTATTATGGGGGACGGGGAGTGTCTTGAAGTTATCGGCCCAATAAGGAATATCACATACTTTGTTTACTCACACTTTAATCAATTGCTTGTCTTACAATCAATAGAAATTTCTTTGGGAAGTTATTGAGTGAATTGTAATATATTAAAAAGAGACGGAAGATACCAGTCTACAGAACACTATATAGAAAGCTGAAATTAGTAGTAAAGACTGACCAATAAGCTCTGCATTATGCATCATACTTCATTGAACTGTGGGGTTCAAGTCCTCCCATTTTTTTTTGCAAATATATGTTGATTTGCTTGTGATATTTGAATTTACATAAGAAAACTACCTTACCAGTTCAACTGTGTGTACGTGTACTGTATCACTGAGTGTTTAACTTTTTTTCAAGATATGTAATTACATACTTATGCTTATTATCTACATTAAACATGAACATTAATATCCACAATCGAAAAGATATATCAATATTAATGAAAGATTGGAGATTTTCAACTAAACGACCAAATTTTTACAAAGTCATATTAATAGACAGTAGCGTCTTTATCTAGTTATTAGTTCAGTATATTCATTAGGCCATAGCAGTTATATATCGCTATCATAGAATCTACAATTACGTGCTTAGGTGGAATGTTATGGGCAGCCATTCGGGCAAAAATAATAAAAATATTTCAAAACAGACTTTAAAGTAAAAAAAAAGACATCAAAAACGAAAACAGACATTAAATTAAAAACAGAGGTCAAAAACGAAAACAGACATCGAGAACAAAAACAGACATCAAATTAAAAACAAACATCAAAAACGAAAACAGACATAACATTTAAAAACAGACGTTAAAATATTAAAAACAGAGGTCAAAATTGAAAACAGATATAAAATTAAAAAACAGACGTTAAAATCATATTTGCTCATTTGAAAAGAACTGAGGCAATCGTTCTAGAAAAGAACTTAACCAAACCACGATCAACTTAACCAAACTATGACAATATCACTGTACTAAACGCTCCTCGATATGACGACCTTGCCACCCGTGTATACATGCAAAGCAGATATAAAATTAAAAAAACAGACGTTAAAAAATAAAAAAAAAGAAGTCAAAAGCAAAAACAGACATACAATTAAAAAACAGACGTTAAAATCAAAAACAGACATAAAATTAAAAATCAGACAAATGATGTAAAAAATAAAATAGAATCTTTTTGGAGACGGAAAATAATGATTATTGCAGAAGGATAACTTATTCTTTGTTTTTTACATCCAATGTCAATGAAATCTGGCACTGTTCATAATATATGGGCCAATACAGGACTTGGTTCTACTTCTATTATCAAAGCTAATGTTAAAGCTTGATTACTGGCAGGAGTGTATATACTAATAAGTATGAAGTATGTGCGATATATTCGTTGTGTATGGCTGACATTGAAGATACTGAACATTTCCCGCTACAGTGCAGCAGTACAGATACTGTGAGGAGACCGTTTATTACAAAGCTGAGAACTCTGCTATGTGACATTGTTCATGCAAAAGAAAATCTAGTCATTTCGAACAATTCAGTGCTATTTAAAATTGTGATTTTGGATGTGTCAAGTCCACAAATTCCAATATTAATACAGACTAACTTGTTGATACAGGCCATCTCAAGTGGAATGGTATATGCCTTACAGCATAGAAAATGTGCCATACTGGGTTAAGCTAGCAGCTAGGGTGGCAATGTCATTTAAAACTGTTTAATATAATACCGGTATAATATATATTAAAGGTAAATTTATTAAATTAAGACTTAATTTAACAGTTAAGACTTTATTCAATAGTCAGTTGCGATGGACATAAATATGATACAGTACACTACAAAATATAATATATAACCAGTCTAAAAGGGTACAACATCACCAAAAAATGACAATAAACGAACAAATGTAACTATAAATATTTCGGAAAACAGAAATCCTTCATCAGTATGAGCACGATGTAAAATGAATCAGATCAATCTATTCTGATTAATAAACTATAGCAATCTTGAATTCTATACAATAAAAAAAGTGATGTCAGGAAAATGAGTGATGGTAGGGAAAATGAGTGACTCATTCTATGTTTTTTTCATTTATGCCCTCTAGGGAAACTGTCCTTAGCTTTCTTATCCAAAACCTTTCACGAGCAAGTCTTTCGGCCCTTGACCAACCCTCGTTGTGGTCTATGATTGTGATTGTAAGGTTTTTGAGATCAGCTTGGGCGTGCCCAGGTGATCTCAAATGACGACTTACGGGGAGGTCGGGCTTACAGGTGTAGTCACTTCGATGACCATTCATGCGTTTGTTGAATGGTTGTTCTGTCTCGCCAATACACTGCATGCCACATCGACACTGAAGAAGGTATACAACATTCTGTGTTTTGCAAGTTACATTACAAAATATAGTGTACAGACCCAGTGGAGTGGCAAGTAAATGTTTGAGTATTCATTATTTGTTGGCAAGTCAGACATCGTCTGTTACCACACGACTTGCACCATCCTGCAGTTGAACAGCTTTTATTAGAGGAGACGTCAGTTCTCACAAATAAGTCTTTCAGACTTGCTGGTCTCCGAAAAGCTAAGACAGGAGAATTGGGAAAGATCTTGGATAAGTACCTTGCTGGGAAAGAATCCCTAGCTTATGATTAAATGTGACAATCTGCCATTGCGATTTTAACTTGGTGGTGGGTACACCGGGCAGTGTTGATAACCTTTATACCAGTATCTGGACCAAATTGATTTATAGGCGCAATTAAACTGGTTTCTGCACAGGAAATTGTTTCATGCACGTGCACACAGATGCTTACTGTAAAGCTGCGTACTCTTTCACACTACAAAAGTAGTGGTACTTTAGATAGTGGAGGGAAGAATAAAGAAGAAGAATTGGCGACACCTGTTAGTTCTTGTATTTTGTCTGTTGTGGGTTTTGACCTCTGTTTTTAATTTTTAACGTCTGTTCTTTAATTTTAAGCCTGTTTTCGTATAAGACCTGTTTTGTATGATTGTTTTATAATAATTGTATGTCTGTTTTTGTTTTTTGACCTCCGTTTTTTAATTTTTCAACGTCAGTTTTTTTTGTTTTTTTTTTATGTCTGTTTTCGTTTTTGATGTCTGTTTTCTTTTTTAAATCCTGTCTTTTTAATTTAATGCTTATTTTCGTTGTTGCCCTCTGTTTTTAATTTTATTTCTATTTGGGTTTTTGATGTCTGTATTTTTTTTTTTTATTTTAACGTCTGTTTT
Source organism: Mytilus californianus (assembly GCF_021869535.1). Taxonomy (NCBI): domain Eukaryota; kingdom Metazoa; phylum Mollusca; class Bivalvia; order Mytilida; family Mytilidae; genus Mytilus; species Mytilus californianus. The sequence continues at coordinate 6,427,782 of NW_026262745.1, forward strand.
TCAACTTTGTTTAATTTTGCCCGAATGGCTGCCCATAGAATTTGCTTCCGTGTTTATTTAACAATGTCAAAATTTATGGAAGTACCTATTAGACATGTTAGATACCTATTAGCACAGTCTTTTTTATCAAACATTTAGATAACAAAAATGACATTACTCTTATAATATTAGAACAAGCTGTCGGCAATCAGGGTCATCGTTATCATCGTCATCATTGGTTGTAGCTGCAGAGAGTTTTATGAATATTTTGAATTTAAAAAATGAAAATGAGAAAGTACATACTTGCAGAGAAATTATTACTTCGTTCCTATTAGTAACCAGCTTTTGTGAAAATTTACTTGCAAATGTGTCTCTTGTTCCTGTAAAAGTAAAAAATATTTAAGATCATAATTAGGAATATTTACTAATTCTGAAAGATGGTGTAAATATTAATGAGACTGCAACTCAACAACACAATTTGACCAAACAAAAAGGACTGCTATGTTTGTTTTGTTTTGTAATTTACTTTTTGTTTGCTATCATATCAGTACCAGTACCGCGGCTAATTTGGATATAAAATATACTACATTTTCATAGGGTCATCTGAATATTTGACTAAACATAACATTGGAGTTATTTATTCAACATTCAAGTGTACAAAGTCAATCCTTATTTCATATCAATCAGTTAGATAAAAAGGTAGGGCAAATTTCTCCTCCATACGTTTCAATCATTGAGTTAAATCTTAATAGCAGTCAAATCCTACTGGAGATTGAATATCAAACATGTTGAAGACTTAAATTTAGGAATCAGTAGTTTACCGATATTCAAATCTCTTTAAGAGGATACCAAACACATGTTGAGAGCATCGCATGAACTCAAAAAGGAGAGATGTCTGTCGACAGGGTAAGCGTCTCCTGCCATGCATACATGTTCCGCCATGCGAATCTACTTTCAGTCAATCACAATTTGGATAAGGACGACAAATCTGGTATCTTAATATCCAAGCCAAAGAAAATAGGTCGCTAGTGTGTTGAGAACATAAACATCGTATCAGTCATTCATTTCTTGATGGTAACCGAAAAACTTATGTAGTGTCGATTTTTCCTACAAAATCTGGTAAAGAAGTGTGAGGACCGCACCTTTGTTATTTTATCCAATTTAATGTGAACATGCACGAGCGTGGCGTTCTTATTGCGATATGTAAACGTCATACGTCCATTTGTGTCATTATCGAGGAAAAGATAAAGATATGAAGGAGACCTTCTACTTGAGGTACTATCTTTAACCTCAAGTTCATTGGGATATATGAGATGCAAGCACTCGCTGACATGTGATCTATTGAGTTACAGTACATCATCAATACATCTGAAAACGAAATTAAAGAACTTTGCAAGATGCATTTTCTTTTTGTCTTTGGGAAGAACCTGTATGAAGTCTGCTTCAAATGAGTACAATATCAAGTCGGCCAATAGGTGTGCACAGTTAGTACTCATTAGATTACTGACTGTTTGTTGAAATATCAATCCATCAAACTCAACAAATTTATTTTCGAAAAAAAAGTCCTATTTCCAAAAAAAACAATTTAGAATCAAATTTGGTCGTAAGTGATTGATCTGGCTTCTATTAAACGGTTTATATATATATAAACATCAAATTTAGGGGCAAAAGTTTTTATATTATTTATTTTTGTTTTCTATTTTACAATCTGGAAAGCTTGAAACAATATAAGTAAACTGAGGTTGCCCATTCGGTTAATTTCCAGCTTTGCTATTGTTTAATTTTCGGAGTAAATAAAAGTGAAAGCATGCATATATAGTTAAGTCCGATAATTTTGTTCGACCGGCCTTTTTTTGAGCTATTAAATGTACACACAATAACATTTTTAACCTTTTTCTGAACCTAAAAAATATCAAATACTTTTTCACCGTATTGAGTAACAAATAAACAGTTAATTTGTGTTACATAAAAACCTTTAAAAAAATCATCGACTTACCGTTTCTTATCACCGAAATATGTGATACGTACCAAACTCAAAGATAACATTTCTACATTTTACATACTAGTAATTGCTATAAGCTGTTCACATAAGTGTTATTATTTGACAATGTACTCTTTTCCTCGATTGTGACTGAACAAGACTTATCATCATAGATATAAGAATATTTGGTATGAGTGCCAATGAGACAACTCTTCATACTTACCATGAGAAATATGACGGTTGCCACTTGTTGATTAATATCTGTTTACCCTTCCGGAGCACCTGATCGTGTTACTCAGTCTTTAGTTATCTATGTAGTGTTTTGTGAACTTGTTTGTCTTTTTGTCGTCTTAAGTTTTTTTGCCATGACGTTATCAGTTTCTCTTCGCCTTATGAGTTTTAAATATCTCCTTGGTACCTTCCGCCTCTTTTATACTGGTTTCTTAAAAAAAAAACTCTTAATGGTTTTAGTACAGATGTCTTCATAACTTCAATATATTGATGGTACCACCTATAAAGTAATTCCATGACATCCTAGATCAACATTTGTACAAAATAAATTTCGTAGATACTTTCATTATTCAATCTTATAAATTACCATTTGGGTAAAACAATTCTACTCCGCTGTCTGCACCTGGACAGCACACAGCAACCTTGAGGACTGTTATTGAACTATCAACAACAAACATGATCTTGTTACTTGATGTCCGTGACCAGGTTAATGAATCCACTATAACTCCACCTACAGGGAATGTTTTCTGGTAGAGAGAAGATTTCTTTGCCATGTTATACTCAAACATATCGAGATTATTTAAGTAAAGAGATCACATTGAAGAGTATCATTTGTTGTTATTAATTACGAATGAAGAATAAATTCAACATGAAAGGTGATAGTGGTTGACATCAGTTGAAAATATAAAATTCACAAAATTAAAATGAATAACATCTCCAAGATATTTCAACACAGAATTACAAGACAACGAAAATATTGTACCTTAAAGATTTGACGATGAATGTGTGTACTTTATTAGTGATAAATTTTAAACGAAGAAAACACACGGTTGATAAACTCAATTGAAGTATCTAGAAAATCAACAAAAACCGTTTCAATCACTTGTGAAATATAGATCACCACAACATGAATGGTAAAATTTGATAGCTAGGCCAAATATTTCATAATATAAAGTAAAATACACAAACGATACCCCCAAAATATCGTCAAATTTAATATATTATGTTCAAACTTCTGACTTATTTTAAATTTTACCTCAAAAATATTATTCAAGACAACACTTATTTCTTCTTTCGTTGTACGATAAACCTTTCCCCCTGTTGCCTGAGCTAGATGCTGAAAGAATGACGCCGTATCTTTTCGCTTTATATCTGTCAATAACAAAGAAGATCATTAATTGTTGAGTAATATATAATAACATAGCGCATGTCACCCTGGTCCGCCAATTGCCACTAAACGGCAGCCATTTTGAATTGTTTTAACATTGAATGCACAAATATGCATCGCAATACATCTTTCTATGGTTTTTTTCAAATTTTCAGAAAGTTGAAAGCATTTTGAAAATTTTCTCATTTGTACTGTTTTCATGTCAACGGCGGCCATTTTGAAAATTCCAAAGATGGATAGCATATCTTCACATGCCAAGGAACATTTTCACAAAGTTGAAATCAATTTGGAAGACGTTCCGATTTTCCACATTTTCTGTTTCCATGGCAACTGCGGCCATCTTGGAAATGCACATCTGCACATGGGGGTTAACATTATTGATAAGTTCCATTATATTTGGTCCATACATTTCCGAGAAATAGTCTGGACAAAAAAGTGTGGAATAATAATAAACTTGATTTGTAATTGTGAGCAATAACGGATGGCACCCTCCCACCCCCACCCCCCATTGCCAGGGTAACGGCAGCCATTTTGAAAATTCCAAAGTTGTTAAGCGCATGTACACATGCCAATTAACATTGTTGTAAAGTTTCCTTAAGTTTGGAGCATTTTGAAATTTTGGACATTTTTGCTGTTTCCATGGTAACGGTGGCCATCTTGAAAATGCCAAAGTCAAGACCGCATTTACACATGCCAATTAACATTGTTGTAAAGATTCATTAAGTTTGGAGCATTTTGAAATTTTTGACATTTTTGCTGTTTCCATGGTAACGGCGGCCATCTTGAAAATGCCATACCCCGATTGCAAATCTGCACATGCTGGTTAACATTATGGTATAGTTCCATGACCATTGGTTCATAAAATTCCGAGATATAAGCTGGACGAAAAAAGTGGAAGAAAAAAAATAATAACTAGATTTGTAATTGCTAGCAATAACGGATGGCACCCTTCCCCCATTGCCAGGGTAACGGCAGCCATTTTGAAAATTCCAAAGTCGTAAAGCGCAAGTACACATGCCAATTAACATTTTTGTAAAGTTTCTTGAAGTTTGGAGCATTTTAATTTTTTGAAAATTTTGATGTTTCCATGGGTACGGTGGCCATTTCCAAAATTCCAAAGACAGATGCCAAATTGGTACATGCCATGTCACATATATATAAAGTTTCATTGGGATTGATGTTACATTCTTCAAGAAAAAGCAGCTTTTATGTATTTTCCCATAGGGTCAATGTTAAACTTTCGCCCTGTTTCTATGACAATGGCGGCCATTTTGGAATTTCTAAATACTGTCTGCATATCTAGGCATGCTAAGTAACATTTCCATAAAGTTTCATCTAGTTAAGTCTTATAATGAAAGATTTAGAATTTGCATTTTTTTTTTCACATTTTGGCAGTTTGCATGGCAACGGCAGCCATCTTGTTGATGCCATACCCCGATTGCAAATCTACACATGCTGGTTAACATTATAGTATAGTTCCATAACAATTGGTTCATACAATTCCAAGATATAAGCTGGACACAAAAAGTGGAAGAAAAAAAATAATAATAACTAGATTTGTAATTGCTAGCAATAACGGATGGCACCCTTCCCCCATTGCCAGGGCAACGGCAGCCATTTTGAAATTCCCAAGTCAAAGAGCGCATCTACACATGGAAATAATCATTTTTGTAAAGTTTCTTTAGGTTTGGAGCATTTTGATATTTCGGACATTTTTGCTGTTTCCTTGGTAACGGCGGCCATTTTGAAAATTCCAAAGTCAAATATCATTTCTGCATATGCCAGTCAATATTTGTGTGAAGTTTCAATGATTTTTGAGCATTTTGGTTTATTGGACATTTTTGCTGTTTCCATTGTTACGGCGGCCATCTTGAAAGTGCCAACCCCCAATTGCAAATCTTCACATGGTGGTTAACATTATTGTATAGTTCCATCACCTTTGGTCCATTCAATTCCGAGTTCCAGAGTGGACAAAAAAGTGTGGAAGAAAAATAATAATAAAAATAATAATAAAAAAAATAAAAATAAACGTAGAATAACAATATGTCACCCAAATTCCGTTGAGGGCGCCACAACTAGATTTGCCATTGCAAGCGATAGCGGATGGCACCCTTCCCCTATTGCCAGGCAAGCGGCAGCCATTTAGAAAATTCCAAAGTCAAAGAGTACATCTACACATGCAAATAATCATTTTTGTAAAGTTTCATTAAGTTGGAGCATTTTGAAATTTTGGACATTTTCGCTGTTTCCATGGTTACGGCAGCCATTTTGAAAGTTCCAACTTCAAAATGCAAATCTGCCCATGTCAGTTACCATTTCTGTGACGTGTCATCCAGTTTGCAGCATTTTAATTATTTTTGAAACTTTGGACATTTTTTGCTGTATCCATAGTTACAGTGGATAATTCCAAAATTCTAAAAGCAGACATCTCATTGCCACATGTTGTGTTATATATCAATACAGTTTCATTGACTTTGGTGAAATCCTCTTTAAGAAAATGCTGATTTTATGCATTTTCCCATAGGGTCAATGTTAAACTTGCCCCCAGTTTCCATGACAACGGCGGCCATTTTGGAGTATCCAAATATCGTCTTGGCATCTTGGTATACTGGGTAACATTTTCATTAAGTTTCATCCAGTTGGGTCTTATAACGAAAGAGTTAGAAATTGTGATATTTTAGCTGTTTCCATGGTAACGGCAGCCATTTTGAAAATTCCGAAGTCAAACTGCAAATCAGTACATGCCAGTCACCATTCCTATGGAGTTTCTTCTAGTTTGGAACACTTTAATTTTTTTCGCATTTTTGCTGTTTCCATGGAAACGGCGGCCATGTTTTACCATTCTATAGCTAGGTGCACAACTTTACATGGGGGTCCTCATTATAGTGGAGTTCCATCAACATTGGTCCATTGGATTCCAAGAACTTGCGCTGACAAAATTTGTGCAAGAGAAATAATGAGAAAAAAAAGTAACGTAGATTAACATTATGTCACCCCAACTCCGTTGAGGGTGCCATAATAACTAGATTTGCCATTGCAAGTAATAGCGGATGTCACCCTTCCCCACATTGCCACTAAGCGGCAGCAATTTCAAAAATTTCAAACAGTGAATGCACATATATGCATTGCTACACATCTTTCTGTAAATTTTCAGTACATTTAGAGCATTTTGGAACTTTTCACATTTCAGTCGTTTCCATGGCAACGGCCGCCGTTTTGGAAATTCTAAAGTCAAAAGTCTCATCTATAATTGCCAGTTAACAACCATATTTAGTTTCATTAAGTTTGGAGCATTTTGAAATTTTTGACATTTTTGCAGTTTCCATGGCAACGGCGGGCATTTTGAAAATTCTGAATTCAAAAGTCTTATCTATACTTGCCAGTTAACAATCATAATAAGTTTCGTCAAGTTTGGAGCATTTTGAAATTTTTGACATTTTTGCTGGTTTCCATGGTAACAAGACACCATTCCAAAATTTTTAATTACAGATGCCACATTGGTACATGGGAGGGAACATACCAACAAAGTTTCAATGGATTTGACCTACCATTTTAAGAGAGGAAATGCTACTTTTAGGTTTTTGGAGCATTTTGACCATTTTTGCATAGTTTCCATGAAATTTTGGAAATTCCAACGCCAAATGCCACATCTACAATTGTTGCTCATCATTACTGTGAAGTTTCATCAACTTTGGAGCATTTTGAATTTTTTGAAATTTTTGCTGTCGTTTCCATGGCAACATAGTTGTTCCGATGATTGTCAAAATCATCCCAAACCTGTATATAGTGAACATGTACCTTGTATTAAAATTTAATGATTTTAATTTCAGACATATTCAAATAATTCATTAAACAATAAAATTTTATTTGTTTACAATTTTTCTGTTTCCATGGTAACGGCAGCCATTTTTTAGTTCCAAAGTTCCACTGCAACGCAAAAGTTGGTGTTCCTTGTTATACTGACCAATCATTTAGATTGGTTCCATTGGCTCTGAGAAAACTTCTGGACAAAATTAGGTGGAAGTATAATAATAATGATAATAATACGGAAAAAGAAACAGAGGAAAAGCAATATGTCACCCGACATTGTCGATCGTGTGACATAATAAGAAAAAAAGAAACGTAGAATAACAATACGTCACCCCAACTCCATCAGGGTGACATAAAAATAAAAAGTATAAATAAAAAAAAGAATGGAACAATAACAATATGTCACCCGACCTGCGTCAGGGTGACATAAAAAAAGAAACGTAGAATAACAATACGTCACCCCAACTCCGTTGAGGGTACCATAATAATAAGAAAAAAAGAAATGTAGAATAACAATATGTCACCCCAACTCCGTTGAGGGTGCCACAATTGTCAACAAATATTTCGGATAACAAATATCCTTCATCAGTGTAATGTTAAAAATAGTCTTATTAATCTATGCTGATTTTTATTGCAAATATTTTGACCGATATACAAAAAGTTAAAAACCAAACAACGCTTGTATAATCTCAATTCTTGAACTTAACACAAACTAAGTATTTACGAAAAACGAAGCTGCATGTGTATACATCACAAATGATACGAACACATCCATCTGATGTGGTTATCACTGCACGATTTGAAACGCACCTTTTCGTTGATCCCATTTTTGTGCCAACGTTTTAATTTTCTTATCCAAAATCTTTCCCGAGTGATTCTCTCCTCCCTAAACCAACCAGTGTAGTGGTCAATGATGGTAATGGTCAGTCTAATGAAATTTGCACACCCTTATATACGTAAACACTTATGATGGTTTTAATAGATACAATTAACAACTGCCGTGCTACTAAAATTAAGGCAACAGCAGTTTACCGATATTCACATCTCATAAAAGGTTATGAAGACAAATCAAGGTAATAACAAAAATTGAGGGAATCGTACCGAATGCGTCGACAGAGTAAGCGTCTCCTGCTTTAAGTGAATCACCCACCGTGTACCTTAATCAGTTGTGCTGTTGAATTACCGTCCTACCGAGGTTTATCTTATTTTATGCATACGGCAAATATGTAATAGAGGACTGGTATTTCGTGTTTTATAATTGCAGTATTCATTGGATTAAATATTTACGATAATTTCAAAGGTCGTAGGACTCGTATGCAATAACCAATGCATCTTTTACTAACTTACACTTAATCGACCGTCGTCTCCTTGAACAAGTTCCCGTAATAAATGGGGTTATTGTAATACGTTTAGTATTTGCAGCATATGCTACCTCTTGTCTTCTATGTGCATCTTTTGCGTCAGCGTCAGTAAACACAAGTAATGTAGAACCGTTTCTAGATAATTTGATGGCTACAAAGAAAAAAACTGTGAAAATAATCATATGCACATATTTTATTGCAAATAACTTCTTATTACAATAATTATTATCATTTTTTTCTCGATTGAGAACTCATACTCGGTAGTTCTTAGAAACGGCAAGTAAGATATAATCAAAGTGCTGTCATTTTTTTGGCTTACACGTTAAACTTGTCTTCGAATTATGAGTTTGAATATTCCTTTGGTATCTTCTGCCTCTCTTGAATTGTCTACATATGAATTTATTTGTACCTTTGAGATTCTTTGGAGGTCCTTTAAATGGTAGGTTGTCGTATAAAATCCTACTGAAATCAGTGTTGTAATATTTTAATACTAGTAGCATATTAATATAACGGTGCTCAAGACAAGTATTACAATATAGAGGCTAAACACAGTATAAATAACACTATACTAAAAAAAGGTTTATATTTTCAGATTGAAATTATATTTAGTCTTAAAATTGAAATGGTATCAAAATGTGTACGGTTAAATCGCATATTCGTTGTCCAAGTGTATGTTTAGATTCATTTTTAATAAAAAAAAAAACTAGTGTTATATGGAAATGTGGACGAAGATGCTAATTAATTAAAGTTCAGTATGTATTTTTGTATTCTGGAGTTATAACATATTTTTGAAATTTATATATAACAATAAAGTATAATGGCATTACAAGAACAACTCATTTAAAAAATAAGCAGTCATGCACTCAGGTGGAAATACCCTACGTCAGTGGCATGATGGTAGAACATAATTAACCCGGTTTACAAAAAATAAATACATACATCTGTCGCATAATTTCTATCGAAAACATCAACTTAAGTAAAGTGACGTTCTTGTTGTTGGTTTCACTATTATGCAATTAACAAAGTAAACAGAGGAAATGTTATTTTTCGGGTGAGAGGTACAAAGTAGGTATAATAAGGTTTTTTTAAATTAGGAAATAAGAAAAATTATAAGTTCTCCAAATTTCCACTTTTATATCTTTAATAGTCTAGATATGTCATACAAAAGTATTGATGATTTGAATTTTATCTTAAATATTTGATTTGATGGCCAACATATTGTTTTTAAGGAATAACTGCAATATCAACCAAATAATCAGACCATTCAGTTAATAAACAAGTAAGCGCAACGCACCAGCCTTTCCCAAAACTGTATTTTCCAAAACGATATCAAAATGACAGCTTTCGTTTTTCATAATGTTTGTCTCCTTTTGATTTGTTAACCCCCTCATCTTCATTAGTTCTAAAGGGAGATAAGTATTATGTATCTTATTACTTTATTTACCTTTCAATATACCGTCGGATGCAAACTCGGGGCAATCATAACCTCCAGCTACTGTGACATTTTCGATTTTCTTAATCATTTCATATCCATCTCTTTCGACAAATGCCTTATTCAGTGTAACTGAAAAAGCAAATAAACTGAATCACTATTTGTGACTAATATTACATACACACATATATATACAAGTAAAAAAAAAGTTAATTCACATGCACAGAATTATATATTTATGAAAAAACAGTAGTAGGTGAGCTAAAATGTCTTTTATATATAATTAAACATTGCATAACAAATGAGCTAAATAAGAGTGACATAAACAAAAGAAGCTATTGAAAATTCTAAAATCTGTTAATCTATAAATAGAGTTTCTCCAACGTTCATCTCTTGTCATCAGCATTAATATATGCTCAATCTTTTTACATCAGTCATCTCGGTTCAAGATCTAGATATTTGCATGTTTGTTTATATAAAAATGAGGAGATGTGGTATGATTGACAGTGAGACAACTTTCCACAAGAGTATACATGAAGTGTGATAAGCAATTATAGGTCACCGTACGGCCTTTAACAATAACTAAAATTAGAAATCATTGTTGGTTGAACTCAACTTTCATCGGAACTAGTTTGAGTAAATTTGAATCACATTTTTGCCTTTCGAAATTCAATTACAAACCTGGATCACTAAACAGTGATAAAACATAATCCGCCGGTTCATTGTCTGAACCGATTGTAGAAGTCACATATTGAAATATTTGTTCTCTAACAGCAGCAATTTCTTCCTTCATGGAACCTGAGAAGTCTACAACAAACGCTAGTGATACAGCCTTTCCCGTTTTGATGTTGAATATTTCGTCGAACGTTTTACTTCCAAGCAATTTTAGAATACCTGTATCTGTAATATATAAAACATAATATAGTATACAATTGTCGATAGAGAATTAACATAACCAAAATAGTATATAAAAACAATGGGTCAATTAGCCATATTCTTGCAGTATGTATGTGAAAACGTTCAACTTTTTAAAAAATGTTTATTTCATTTCAATGCTGAATTTGGTTGTAGCTAGTACGAACATGTGTCTTTATGCACGATTTTCTAGTTACAACAGCTTGCTATGAAAACCGTTAGGTTTCTTGTTATTGCCATCTTTTGTTAACAGACGTCTTGCATCTGGATACCTAATCAGATTTCGATTTGTCTAAGATGATCTGGAGTTTATTACTTTGATATAAACTTTTTTTAAACTTTCTTTTTTTTTCTGTCTGAGGAATTTATTTCATTTTCTGAAGTTTATTATGATTTATTTGCTTTTGACTGTATCAAATACAGATTTATTCAAAAATAACTCTTATATCACTGATATTTGTAATCGATTGACTGATTGTTCTTAGCTTATTGTGACCAATCTGAAATCTGCTTCTCGTATTACCTTGGACATTTTATCTAAAATTCACAATTTTGACATTTTGGACTTGAATTCTTTGTGCTTTAATAATTCAATTTATATTTTGGTTTCTAGCTACACATATTATCCATAACTTTTAATCAACATGTTTTGATGTGTTACTTTGAAATTCTCAGTTTTGGACATTGAGTTAAATATTTTAATCGGTTACCTAAAAGTGACAATTTACCTTATTCATAACTGACAAAAAAGGATATGGGGTATCCATCCATGACACAGAATCAGTACATGCACAGTAACACACAAAAAGAAAAGGAACATCGCTTTTACTGCTGTTCTTCATGTTCTTAATTATCAAAATCAGATTAGCAGTTCATATTCATTCTTCCAAAAGTTCCAAATAGTTTAATCTTTGACAGTGAACATTATCACTCAGATTACTTGTTATGTGTTACGTTTGTTCATGTCAATTTAATTTTATATAAATACATATACTTGTTTATAATTTTGGTTAATCAAATTGGGCTCAGGTGTTTTACACTGAACCCAGGTCATCCGTAATGAATGTATTCCATGCTTAATTATTGAATTTTTCATCGCGTGTTCCAAAGTCTCTACTGTTAGGCTGCACCAGAGCTTCATATTCAAAGTTCTATTTGTGCACCCGACTCAGTCAGTCACACAGCCAGGCATTGTCATTCAGAGTATTCGTTCATTGTGTTTTATCAAGAGCACCAGGCAGTTTCAGAAACAAGCAGCCACTCAGTCAGGGTCTTGTTACACAATCATTTAGGTCACCATTTTCCTTGGTGACATTATCCTCCAGTGACAAAATCTTATTTGCATATTTTCGATAAGAAGCTATCAAACTATATATTAATCAAGTGTATTCTACATGGGTTCCCAAAATGAAAAACGGTATATTTTGAATTTTTTGGAGAAAGGGGGAAATGCTTTCCAAATATGATAGATCGCTCAAGTACGAGTTATTATAAGATTTATCTATCTGAATACAGAGTGACTCTAATCATAATTATGCATTTAATATATTTGATGTATTTCTCCATTCCAACTGGACATGGCTGCGTATTAAAAAATCCCGCAGACCAAATTCACACTTCTTTATACATGTATTTCTGTTGGAAGGGAGAATTACAAATGACCATATTTCGATATCCCATCAGTCAACCGTTTGGTCTGATATTTATAATCCATTTGTAATCTGTATTTCGGTACACTGGATATAAAAAAAATTATGTTCTTCTTATGAGTTTTGGACATGGAAATAAAATATCATACAACAATTTGTTCATTGTAAAATGTTAACAACTCTTGAATAGACTCAGTTATTAATCAAATATAAAAACAAGTATACCGACGAAAATAAAAATCAGATGCTTGCAGGAATTAACATTTGGCATTCGCTTACTTCAACGGAGTAAGACAAGGTGCGCCAACGAGTCATGCGATATCTTACCTTACGTACTTCCCCATTATACCGTTACAAAATAACTATCAATGTGTAAGAAAAGTTGAGAAAACTACGTACTTGTAATCATACCATTAGTATTCGAATGATATAATGAATTGCTCGTTGAAGAGTTAAAGTTGTAAAAATATTTATCCATGTATGATTTCTGAAATCTACACTTTGCGGAGTTGAAAATGCCATTCCGACGCTAGCTACGTTGTAAGTATCTTAATGAATTTCAAATACCTTTCATTATCATAAAGTCTTTTGTTGCGGCAATAGCAGCTAAATATGCCTTTTGATGAAGATAAAAATGTGGAGATAAACGTTCTGTTGTTGTTTCCTTGTTTATTCCACATTTTGCTACCATTTTACGACTCTCATCGTCCGGTCCACCATGACTACATTTTCCAACGGTTGCGCCTTGTGGTTCTATGAAATAAAAATATAGTAGCGGTTAAACTTTATTAATAATCGTATGATTAATTTAACGCACGCATTGATTTATGTTTACCTTTTCCTTTGCTGAGGCAAAAAAGTATAACAAAAATACAGAACTCCAAGGTAAATTCGAAAAGGAGTAGTCCAGAATAACTGACAAAATCAAACGTTATCAACCAAAAAAACGACTGAAAAACAACTGTCATATTCCTGAATTGGTACAGGCATTTTCCGACGAAAATGGTGGGTTAAACCAGATTTTATAGATAGCTAAACCTCCCACTTGTATGACAGTTGATTATAGTTCCGTTATACTGACAAAGTTGGATGAGAAACCCAAACAGGAATGATAGGTTATGTGACAATAATTGGGATCAAGCAGCCAAAAGTGTGTAAATATGCATTACAAGCATACAAGTGTTTCAGAAACAGGAAAAATATCGAAGGTGTTGCCTTTATTGCAATTTTATTTGCTGATGTTACACCAAACAATCAAATGAAATCTCGACTGACAAATTTCCATTTCGATCGTCTGCTTATTTTTAATTCTACGGTGGGAAAATGGTGAATAGATTACTATCTACCATGATTTCTTTTCTTACTTGTAGGTTTAGTGTTTCCTCTTCCGTGATGGTAACCACTAGTTAACTTGTTTTGTACTATAATATTCTGTCCACAGTCAAACCTAAAAACAAATATTGACTGCATCAGTGCTATGTATTTTTATTTGATAATAAAAACATGGTTTTACTAAAGATATGAAAGTTTCTGGATAAATACGATGTTTGTTGCTAGAAAAAAAATAATACATCTACGTATAACTGAGATTCCAGTTTTACTGAAGCAAGCAACTGATTCACACTACAGTTCTATGGGAAATCACATCCTACAGTTTACTGTGATGTTGTTTATCCAGTTCGTAATTTAAGATACGAACCATATAAACTAATATGTCCTTTGAATAACTTAATCTTCAAGATTATAAATTTAACCTTATTAGCAAGAATAAAAAGAAAAGAAGCAAGCATCAACCTCCCGTTCCGCTATATAGATGATATCCTCTAACTAAATAATTCAGACTTGTAATTAAGGATACCACATATACAGTTAGTTTGAAACTTAATTTCTAATTGTCGGTCGGAAACTTAATTTTACGACAAAAGACATGACTTCAGTTATCCAATTGTGACATTTTCATTTGTATGTAGTAACATTCCAGCAGCGTCAGCACATGGAGTATATATCTCCCAGTTAAAACAAAATTCCATTCCTTATGTTTCCAATCGTTATTTCCTTAATAGAGGGTTGTTGCTTACAATGAAGCTATTGAACAGGGGTTCATAATGGTAGAGTTGAAGTCATCCCTCATGGACGCCAGCATAGTTTGGTTAAGCATTATGATATATATGATTCACAGATGACAATGGATATTTTCTAATTGTCGTTACCACAGTCTTGTCTCTTCATCGATTATGACATGACCGAAAACGCCTTATCACCGAATGCTTGCTTGCCATGAACAACACGAAGGGTGTTGGGTAAAGTAGATAAATGCGTTGTGCATAGATCGTGTTTATTCAACTAATTCAAATAATTTCACTTATCAACGACTTTCACTTTTAACGAAGTCTATTCAAATACACATATAGTTGTCTGCTAGTTGTTCAGTTTTTGGTAGTTTATTTTTTAATATTTTCTCAAGCTCGTACACATGCATCTCGTTTTGGTTGAATTCTTGTAGATCTCTCTGTTGAAGTGTCATCATCTTTGTCCTTTTCTAATTTTTAAATGTTGGTTCGGATTTTGAGTGGGTAAAGTTCTACTATAGGACGTGATGTATGCCCTGCGCGAGTTCTTGTTATAGCTGCATGTGTGAAACCATCGTTTCCAGTGATCAATTCATCAACAACAGCAATGTTCCATCGGTTTTTCGGTGATTTATCATCTTGGACTTGCACTACATCCCCAAATTGAATAGTTTGTATATTGTTTCCTGTTTGGCGATGACATTCTATGTGTCGTTATATATTCGGATTTCCACCGGTTCACAAAATGTTCCATTAAACTCAACTGTTAATTCAAGTGTTTGTACAGTTCTTGTTGTCCACTATTCACGGCCATGTATTCAATTTTCTGTTTTGGGTATGGTGTTAAAGTTATCTTTCTTCCGTAGGTGTGACGGATTTAAGGGCTCCTCGTCCTCATTATCCGGTGAAACGTAGGTCAATTGTCTATCATTAGTGATGGCTTCTATTTCTTTAACAATTGTTTGAAGTGTATATATGAAAATGGAAGTTCTACCTAATGCTTTCCTAAAACAAGTTTTTGTTATTCCGATAAAGCGTTCTCACCATCCTCCATACCATGGCGCTCGTTTCGGTATAAATCTCCAACTTGTTCCATATGTTGACAATGTATCTTTTAGCGATGGTGACTGAGTTAATATCTTAACCAATAAGGACATTTCGTATTTTCACATACAGGTGCGTTATGAATTCTCCCACCACAGCAAATTGCGTCCTTGATATTCAGAAACAATCTAAGTTGTCTCACTAAACAGTGGGTCTAGTGTCCTTTAATTTCAAGTTTTACATTTCGTCCTTAACTGAAGATCGATGGCAATTCATTATCCAACACTATGTTGCATCCTGCAATTCCTCTTTTGAAACGTATTCACCTTATTTCCCTGTAATATCGTCGAACGGCAATTTCGTATATAGAAATACATTGGCTGTTATTCGTAGTAATTTTAGTAATGTACTATATCTAGTAATTTGCATCACCTAATGTACTCCTGCTTGATAATCTATTTCATTTTCCGTTGTACTTGATTCCTCAAAGTCTGTGCTGGTAAGTAACACTGTTGAGTCATTTGACTTCCACGACGGCCATTTTGATTAATTGGAGATCGATTCGGGTCCATTGAACCAGAAGGTAATTTTTTTTTCAAACTGTGACACGCTGAGTCATCTAGTAAAATTCAGTCGAATTATTTATCGTTGGACAATATCTCCATTCTTGTGTATTGGTCAATATACGTATTTCCGGAACTCTATTTCTTATGGACCGTTTTCAGTTGCTTTGAAGTTGATAACCACTGTAGCACTGTCCGACTGTCTGACCAAAACGTTATGTCTTCTATCTCTAAAGCTGATTTAATGTGATCGGTGAGTTGTGCTCCAATCAATTCGGCCATTAATTCCAGCTGTGGAAATGTAAGTTCTTTGAGTGGTGCTACTCTATTTTTTGAAATAACTAAAGATGACTCATGTTGGTTACATATGTATACAGTTGCTCCGTATGCAATTGTACTAGCGTCTACAAAAACGTGTTGTTGGGTTTTCTGAATTGTCAAATTGGTCAATTACTGCCTATTCAATTCTGTTTAAGTCGATTTCTCCAAATTCTTCACTAAATGTCGCCATGTTGTCTGTATTTCTAGTGTTAGTGGCTCATCCCATTCGTATTTCTGTTCCCACAATTTCTGCATCAAAATGTTTGCTCGTACGGATACAGGGCTATGTAATCATAGCTGATCGTAAATACGTGACGACTGTTTAAGATTTTCACGTTTCGTTATTTTGGTAGTTCAATATCATATAAGTTGACTTTTTTGAAAGGTGATCGTATCTTTATCTGTATCCCATTTCAGGCCAAGTACTTTTACTGAAACCTCTTTTTCAAGAACTGTATGTTGTTTGGTGTAATCCATTAGTGTTGGGCAAATTCCAACTCCAAGAACATGAAGAACGAAAGTTAAATCCAGCCTCCGACATCAAGGATTTGGCTTGTATACAAAATAATTCACGGCGTCATATTCATTTTTCACACTTAACAAAATGTTGTCCACGTTAAGGTCATTCTTCATTATAGCTGTAGTGTTGCGTTTAACGGTGAAGTTGTTGCACCAAACAAAATGGATTTAAATAGTTATGTTGTAAGAGTACTACTGGGATTATCTGTGTTAGTCAACCAAAAAAAGCTTGTAAAATCTCGACCTTTTTCATCTAATCCAATATGTAAAAACCCCTTTTCAATGTCAGTGCTTATAGCGTACTTGGTTCTAAACCTCATCAATATTTTTGTTAAGTCGTTTAAATCGGATGGAGTTTACATTAAGCAGTCATTCGAATTTGCGTGATCTGGTGACATTTTACAGCTACTGTCGTACACTATATGAATAGGTGTTGTCGCTGAATCATTTTTTTTTATTGCATGATGTGGTATATAGTGAGTGCTACTACCATTGTCGTTTTTCTCGTCTATCTTCTCTATGAACCTCTCTTCATTTGGTCTTCAATATTTTCTGAATATTTTCATAACATTATTGTTTAAGGGCCAACTGAAGCCCGCCTCCAGGTGCGGGATTTTCTCGCTGCGCTGAAGACCCATTGGTGGCCTGGTGCTGTTTTGTGCTCTTTAGTCGTGGTGTTGTCTCTTTGATTTTTTAATTGTGCTTTCATTCCTTGCTTTAGTGATCATTATGTTTGAAGGTAAGTCCGGATGATCCAGTTTACATGGAAACTTGGCGGAAAAACGTTCGTTTTCAAATTAGATACAATCCTGTTGGTAAAACTCTCCTCATCATCTTGTGATATCTTGTCTTGCTGTTTACTTTTGCTGTTTAAAGTTTCTATTTATCTATTGTAGTTTTTACGATTTGAGGCAAAACGGCAAAACAAGGTCTTGTTTGAATAGACGGTAACAAATGAGTTTTCCATTTCATTGTTCCAATTTTGTTCATATTGATCTTTCATACTTTAAACAACCGTTCGTACCAACTATCTCTTGTTAATAAAAGTTTGTGTGTTCCGTACATATCACAATCCACAATTATTGAGTATACTCGTTATACTCAATACCCATGGAGACCCTACATTATTGACAATGTTCAATTGATAAATCAGTTTGTATGTTAAAGAGGACAGTTTCGAATTTTTATCCTCAATTAAATTTATCTAAAATGATACAATTCTTGTTTTTATTTGTATTTCGAGTTTCCAAGTTTGCCATATACCATAAAAGACGGTGTTGACAATTTGAGTTGTAAAAGCATCTTACAAAACTTTAAGTGAATCCTTTCAATGATATTGTTGTTACCTGTTCCCCATATTTCGTAACCGTACAAAAGAGCGGGCACGACCATTTTATCAAATAGGTGTAACTGTATTCTAATAGAAAAATTGTGAAATCATCCTAGCTTTAAAACCTCATACATGGTTTTTAGGCCTTTTCCGAGAGGCTTCTTCCTTTGCTTTTTTTTAAGTTTCCATTACGGTTTAGTAAAACTACCAGATAGTTAAAATCTTAGTTTTCTGTGTCTTTATCGGTTGAAAAAATAGTTTTCGTTTTAATAGTTAAGACATAACTAAACCTGTATTGCTATCTTACTATCAAAACTTATCATCCTAGATTCTGTTGATATTTAAATTTTGGCATTGCACAAGGAAATACTTTTCTTGGACCACTGATGAAGTATTGACACTAAATCAGTTGGAGGAGAACTGATTGTTATTTTAGTCTTGGAAAAAATTACTTTTTATTAATTGAAAGTGACTTTGAACTAGCGTTTAGTAACAATTTGCACTTTAGGATCAATACTTTGTATTTTTTTGTATTTCTTTGTTGGTTTTTTTTTTTGTTGTTGTTGAGCTTAGTCATTCTCAATCACGTGGATCAAGCCCTTCCAAACTGATTTTTACATTTTATTTTTTTCTGTTGTTACGTAACTGTTCAAGGTTAGAGAAGGGTTGAGCGCTCACACACTATTTAACCCTGCCACATTCTTTAATTGCAAGTCTTAAATTTGAAGTCTGTAATTCAGTGGATTTCGTTGTTCCTCTATGCCATAAACAGTTTGTCGTTCCTATAAAACCAGTTTTAATCCACCATTTTCTACATAAGGAAATGCCTGTTCCAAGTCAGGAATATGACAGTTGCTTTCAATTCGTTTGATGTGTTTGAGCTTTTGATTTTGCCATTTGATAAGGGACTTTCCGTTTTGATTTTTCCTTGGAGTTCGGTATTTTTGTTATTTTACTTTTTCGTTCATTGTTGTAGTATAAATTAAGACGTTGGTTTTTTCTATTTCGAATTATTTCACATTTGGTAATGTTAGGGCCTACAATACGTTATGGGTTTTTCAGAAAACCATATGGTGACCTGTTACTGTTTTCATCTTTGTAATTTAGACACTTGTAGTTGGTTGTCTTGATGGCAACCCACACCATTTCCTTATTTTCCTATCTAGAAACCTAATACCAACTGCGTGTGGCTAGTTAAATCAATATACATACTGATCTATTGTTACACTGGTATGACAAAAGTTGTTCGTACATAACTGGTGTATATAGATAATGTAATTGTTCGTATGCAATGACCAGGTGTATCCTATCTATTCTATTCTAAATTTATTAAAGTGTATCATACACAATGACTTTTACTAGCATAAATAATATTTTTCATCGTTAAGCTGTCATCAGCGCTTATTTGTTTAACATGACAGTATATCTTATTTTACTCATACCTACAATTCATTTTATTTTCGTAGTAACCATGATAGTACATTACATTGTCCGTCAACTGTGGTAATTTACTTTCACAATACAACAATTGTTGTTTTGTTTGTATATTTCGATGACTGAATGGGATATTACAATTTATTTGTTTTTGATACGTACTAAAGTAATTTCTGAATGACCAAACGGTAAGCTACTGTATTTTCATTTTATAGAATGAAAACAAAAGAAAATGAGCAATCATTATGAATTATTTTGATCCTTGATATATGTAACTATAGGTTAATTGACATATATGACTTACTCTATACTTGTAACATCATTACATGTATCTTCATTTGGTGAAGCTACTGCCATAAGTATCTTCCCTTTGATACCTGCACAAGAAAACATGCTTATAAATCAAACCTTTGGTACATGCGTTATCTAACATAAATAAATTATTTTGCAACCAATTATTCAAGACAATAGGAAAACGGATCATGTGTAGAAAAGTAATTGCTAGGGACAAAAATGAATAATGGAAGCAATGTAGAGCACGTAAAAAGACTGAAGGCTATAATACGAACTTTTATTATATAGTGAACGTTCCTCTTTTTATACCTTAACATAAAAATTTGTCATGGTAGATTTCATACCAAAATTGGTGACAAACAGATAGATAATCAATTGCTTGTAATGTTACAGTGGTGAATATAACTCATGAAATGAGAACGAGTTAGCAGGATTCTTTTGAATCTATTTAAATAGCCCATCATTCAAATAGTTCATCAGCTACTCCTCAGTCAGTTAAAGAAATATTTAAATCACTTACAAACGAAAACAGAGATATATTTTACATGGTGACACAAGAAAATGCTAAAAATCTATCAATGATAGAAAATAAATTTCACGGTCAATTTATGCAGATAAAATAATATATGGAGATCCAATTATCACATTTAAGAGAAAAAGTCATTGGAGAGATTAATAAGCTTGAGACTATATCAGATCAAATACAATCTGCAGAACAAGCAATAAATTGTGTTGTCGCTGGAATGCCTGTTGAATCAAATATGAAATGATTTCGCTGTAGTGATAAAGGTCATGTAAAAAAGCTTGTCCGAATAGAAGATTTTATTAATATTAGTTTTGTATTATTTGTTCACACTTTTGTGTTTTCAAATGTTTTGGAATATTTAGTTCTGAATATCATGCAGAAATGATATGTTGAAATGTAGAAATAAAAGCTTGCTGCATCGTCCAATTTGATTGGTGTGGTCTTCCTGTTCTTGAGGTAATGCTGTCAAAGTAAAATTTACACTGAATAATTGTGGTATAAACCCACCACTACACTACACACAATAAATGTACGCTGGAGTAAGTTGCCTAATAAATAAAACATTATCTACAACCATGTTTTTCTGAATTCACAGAAAGACTGACAATACGATTGCCAACTAAAAAACACGAAAGGACAGAAAACTGTCAACAAAACATTATACAGAAAACTGAAGATTGAGCAACATTAACTCGCGAAATCTTGAGGTTAACTCATATGCACTAGATATCTTGCAAATTCACAACGTGTTAAGACTTAAGGCGATTCAAGCAATGAAATGCATGCTTCTGGCAGGGACAATATATTAATAGCAAAGTCGAAATATATATTTTATTACTTGCGCTTTTTAGTTCTGTGTGATTGACATGCATTCTTTTTATAAACTCATGTCTCGAACTTTTATGGAGGATTACGTGTTATCATAGTTCTATGATTTCAATCTTAAGGGCATACGATACAGTAGGAAGGGCAGATAATAACGTTTTCAAAACTTTTTGTGTTGTTTTCGCGATGTTGTTAATCAGATCGTTGTAAAACTTATTTCAACATAATTTAGCGCCTTATTGGCACTTAAAAATCAAGGTTTATTGCTTTTATTGAAAGAACAAGCACATGGACCCCTATTTTTTTTCTTTTGCAATCAATCAAGGAATTTTTCAGGAACGCTCCGCCAAAATTCTAAGAAAAAATCAACGATCTAATTTGCACTTCTGAATAGACGCAAAAATGTTTATTTCACTAATAATATTATAATTTAAAAAAACAAAAATTCAGTTAAACCTTACACTTTTTACAGCATTTTCATGCCGTGGTTCAAAGGAACATTTTACAAAAAATCCGGTTAAATTATGACTGTTCGTTCAAAAGTATTGTTACTTTTCTTAAAAGTCCTTATTTATGCAATTTCAGTGTTTTTCCTTCAAATATGCAAATTTCGAACCAAATTATCTCAAAAAGTAAGTCATGAAGGTATATATTTCTTTGCACATTTCAAAAGTACACATTAAAATTGACCTTCTGCAAAATTTTAAGGAAAAATCAACGAGGGATCTCTACTGTATCGTATGCCCTTAATTATTCATGTGTTTTCTTCGAACACTTACCAAAATCTTTATAAGGTACTGCACCTTTCATTTCGACCCAGTTGGTGTTGCTGTAAAACGACTGCACAGTGTAAAGACATTCTCCCAACTGTTTTCGCAACTCATCTACATCGTTTTTCAATTGGCTGAGTTTATTCCTGCACGATATCACATGTTGATGAGCTACAAAAAAAGACTGATCTATCAATTACCAATTTATATCTTTTCTGGTTTAATTACTAAAAGGTTCTACTCTTCTTGAGTCAGCAGGTCAGAAGAACTCGTGGGGGGTAATGCTTTGACGAAATTAGTGTGAACATTAATTTTGAAAGTCTCACATAAAAAATTAAGTTTTTAACCTAGCTGTTCCTCTCAAGGTTATTTGTACAATTTGATGTGTAGAACGAGCTTCTTGTTGAAACTATCGACCTAAAGCCCCTGGCAGACAGACACGTTCACCTTACAATCATTCCATACACCAACTATAGTTAAACTTTTGTTCAAAAATTCAATGAAAGACATCAAACTGTGAAAACTTTACATTGACCAATGAACCATAAAATGAGGTCAAGGTCAGATGGTATATGACGGACAGACATGTACACTTAGCAATCATTCCTTGCACCAAATATAGTTAACCTACTGCTTATAGTATATAAGAAACAGACTTAACCAGAAAAACTTACGATTGAACAATGAACCATCAAAATGAGATCAAGGTCATATGAACCCTGCAAAACAAACAAGTTCACCTTTTAATCATTCCATACACCAAATAATGTTGACCTAAACTATCTGAGAAATAGATCAAACAACAAAGACTAAACATTGTCCGATGAACCATGAAAAAGAACTGAGTTCCAATGTCTCCCGCGTTGCACATATTTATTCTATCTAAAGTACAATGGAAAAAACTAAAAAAAAAAGCATTTTTTTTAAACTTAATCTTATACTTAATATCTTAGAGGAATGAAGGCTTTAGAGCAAATGCAATGTGATTTCCTTTATAATTGATATTTCCAAGGACATAACTCGTTAAAAATATTTGATCAGCACTTATTTTCGAAAGTGTTAAAGCCATTGCTGATATAAACATATGATATAAGTTTCATAAAATTCTGGCAGTAATTGTACACTTGAGAACACTGAAACTGCAATTTTCCATATAATCAATATTTCAAAGGGATATAGATATAAGAAGATGTGGTATGAGTGCCAATGAGACAACTCTCCATCCAAGTCAAAATTTATAAAAGTAAACCATTATAGGTCAAAGTAGTACACTCTTTTAAAAATAACTGACCGGCACTGATTTTTGAACTCGTCAAAGACATTGATGATATAAACCTATAATATAAATTTCATAAAAATTTGGCAAAAAATTGTAGACATTAGAGCGTTTATAAGGCTATTTTCCATATGATCAATATTTCCAAGGGCCATAACTGTTTTATAAATTATTGATCGTTACTGATTTTCGAACTTGTCAAAGACATCGCAAATATAAACCTATAATTTAAGTTTTATATAATTCTGGCAAGAATTGTACACATGAGAGCGCTAACAATGCAACTTTCCATATAATTTATGTTTCCAAGGGGCATTACTCTTTTAAAATAATTGATCGGCACTGATTTTCGGACTTGTCCAAGACATTGGTAATATAAACTTATGATATAAGTTCCATAATAATCTGGCAAGAATTGTTCAAATGAGAGCGCTAACGATGCAATTTTCCATATAATTAATTTTTCTAAGGGGCATAACTCTTTTAAAATAATTGATCGGCACTGATTATCAAACTTGTTCAAGACAATGCTGATATAAACCTATGATACAAGTATTATAAAAATATGGCAAGAATTGTACACGTGAGAGCACTCACAAGACCGGACGGACGGACGCCCGGTGTTTCTATGTCCCCCGCAACGCGTTGCTCGGGGGACGAAAAAAGTCAAGGTTAGATGAAACATGTTGACAGTTGGACATGTACACATAACAATCACACAATACACCAAATAAAGTTGACCTAAAATTGCTTTTAGTATCTAAGATACGGGCTTGACCATGGAAACTTAGCCTTGGTCACTGATCCATGAAATGAGGTCGAGGTCAGGTGAATCCTGCCAAGGAAAACATAGTCCAAATACAGTTATCCTATAACTCAAAATAAGTGAGAAATTCACATGACAAAAAATTACATTTTATTCAATCAGTCGCTGAACCACGAAAATTAAATCATGGACGAGGGGCATATGACAGACGCAAACTTCGTACCATAAGGTATCTGCATACAAGGTACGAAGCATCCAGGTCTACCAGGTACCCACTAAACTATAAAACTTTATACAAAAAGTTAACGCCGTCCACATTGTACACTTGTTTTTAAAAAGAATCAATTTGTTCAGAATAGAACATTTTAACTAAGTTAGATTATGACAAACTAAGTATAAGTATAAGTACATAGGTATCATAACTATAAAAGTTAATCGACAAACTAACGTGAACGGTAGTTTTATTATTTCTTACCTTCACAACTTCACAGTTGCCATCCCTGTCTTTATAAACAATTAGGATTAATATGGCTTTAATATTGATTCACTTATATGGTCTTTGCATCGGAATTAAACACATTTATTCTAAAACCAGTTGTTGGCATGACACGAGTTATGTTCTTCTCATATATTTTATGACGGTATAATACTAAACCCCTAACAGGAGGGATTGTGCCTGATATTCATATGATGAAGACATAATCTTTCAATCAGTTTAATTGAGGTCTGGAGCTGGCATGTCAGTAACTGCTAGTAGTCTGTTGTTATTTATGTATTATTGTCATTTTGTTTATTTTCTTTTGTTTCCTATTCTGACATCGGACTCTGACTTCTCTCATACTGAGTTTTACTGTGCGTACTGTTGTGCGTTTGTTTTTTCTACATTGGCTAGAGGTATCGGGGGAGGGTTGAGATCTCAAAAAACATGTTTAACCCCGCCGCATTTTTGCGCCTGTCCCAAGTCAGGAGCCTCTGGTCTTTGTTAGTCTTGTATCATTTTTAATTTTAGTTTCCTGTGTATAATTTGGAGTTTAGTATGACGTCCATTATCACTGAACTAGTATACATATTTGTTTAGGGGCCAGCTGAAGGACGCCTCCGGGTGCGGGAGTTTCTCGCTGCATTGAAGACCCATTGGTGGCCTTCGGCTGTTGTCTGCTCTATGGTTGGGTTGTTGTCTCTTTGACACATTCCCCATTTCCATTCTCAATTTTATTACATAATAGAATTGCACGTTCTTACATAATAAAATAATAATAAAAAAGTCATCCAATCGAATTGTGTAGGATTAGAGAACAATGACCTGTCGATATTGAAATCAGTGTTAGTGGTAAATTGGGTAGGAAGAAAAATTACAAATTTTTATTTGAATTTATTTTAATTAAGACCAGACAATAATCAAACAATATTTTTGCTAGAAATATAAAAAAAAACGTATGCGTCTGTGTTGGCATTGTTTTCTGATCTGTTAACGTATCGAAATCAATAGAAATTAAAATAACATAAAACTAATTGTAGGCAGGTTTTCAGTACGAGACATTTGGTGTGAACGCGGCCAATAGTTATGTCACTTATAATGTTGGCCATAGACATTAGGTCTTTCCATCTTTCCGTGAAAGGACCTTTTGATTTTATTTTGATTATTTTTTTCTTCCGCAACTTTAGTGTTTTGAAATGATACTTTTATTTCGCAACATGTCGATAAGATAGTAAGTATATGATATCGAACAGTTGATATCACTTTTGAAACTGATCATCTAACTGACCAATTTTCCATATGGAAGTTATGTCCCCGTTTACTGTTTTTTCTTTTTGTCGCTTCTTCTCCCACACCATAATTATCTTATATCTTAATGTGTATCTCTTAAATGTTTATACGTCCTCAGGATGACCTCTTCAATTTGGACCGAAGCGATCCGGTTTAACTGTAATGATCAAAACGAGAATGGAAGCGGGGAATTCTTTAAAGAGACAACAACCCGACCAAAGAGCAGAAAACAGCCTAAGGCCATCAAGGGGTATTTAACACAGCGAGAAAATTCCACACCCGCAGGTGGTCTTCAGCTGCCCCTGAACAAAAATGTGTACTAGTTTAGCGAAAATGGACGTATATTATTTCCCTCATTTTGTATGACATCAATAGCATGTCGATGTAATTCATAAACCATAAATCATAGAGTTTTAGAGTCTTTTAATATGAGGGATTTGTCCATAGCCTGGAAATTAAGGTCAATGTCATGTTCTAAATTTTGAACATTGCTTATTATCGCAATTCGCAGGAAAAGCTGTCGACATAAAATGTTTGTAAAATTGTAATTTACGACTTGATTCAAAGCCAACACAATTGGGTCGAAGTACTATAGAAGTTTTCTCCTTTTACATATTCAAAATAAGCTGTTCGGAAGGATAGTCTTTGGATTTTTCATCTTTGACCTCAAAATTGGGTCAGGTCAAGGGTCAATGAGATGTTCTATATTTTGACCTTTGCTTGTTATAGTTTTTTCACTGAAACCGTAAGAGATAGACAAATTATGAAATGGAGCACAGTGTTTGGACCATTATGGTATTGATTTGATATATTAATTAAGTTTCAACCAATCCGATGACATTTAGTTACTTAAATATATGATGTTTTGGTTAAAGCTTCATATTGGTATATGGATTGCATTGGGTTTATGAACATATGACCTTGAAAAGGTCAACCGGAAGTGACTTTGCGTTATCCGAAATTAAACATTATTTTGCAGTCACATCATTCAACAGTATATAGAAACCATATATTTTTGAAATCGCACAAGGTAACCGATCATAAGACATAGAAATGACATTGTGTAAACCGGAAGTAGCAAATTATCTTCCCCTTTTCAAGCAAATGTATCTAGAAACCCTTTTTAAATCAGTAAAATGAAAGCTATCATATAACACCAAGTACCTACTAAAATATAGTTTTTTTTCTCTACAATTTTATTAAAAAGTCTATTTTTTCAGATCTGTTTCAAGTTTGTTTCAATTTTACTGATCAACAAGTATGAATTTGTCTGTGGAAAGATATTTAATTGGGTTTCTCTAAAAAAAAATAGTTTCTTGTTATTATTACAAGTGTCAGATATATGAATTGGTACATTTAATGTTATTGCAGTGATTAAACATAATTAGATCATCTTCGTCGACTTTTGAGAAATATGCTTGAAAGAGAAATTTGATCAAGGTAATTTAAGTATTTTGATTGGATGACGTCTGCAATCAATTCCACAGTTGACGGTCGGAGTCAATGGAAACAATGTTACGCAATCGCAGTCGATGTTTACGGGATGATTGAAATGATTAATTCCGAACATCATAAATGTATTGCATAAAAATAGGAATAACAGTACTGTTAAACCTTCATCATTAATTATTAATTTTTGTTACCTAATAATATTTGATCAGCATGGCAATGTACGAAAGCTTTATCCTTCTTTTCCACTTGTGTATTTGCAATTGCCTGAACAATGGCATTTATTGATTTCTCCATTTCTATTTTACTGGTGGCATCTACAATTTTAATGTCGATAGCTTATGAAAAATGTTGAGAAGTTTTACGATGTTGTAGTTACTTTGAGTTTAACCTTTAACCTTAAGGCAATATCATGTGTCAGGAAGTTAATAATAGTAGTAAGAAATATAGTGTCGCTTTTAATTACCTATTACATAATGGCTATATCAAAAATAATGCTTGTAAAAACATCAGTTTTTTGTATATATTTGTTTTTAATCAGGCTCTCATAACGAGTGGCTCATGTATACGTTGTTGATTAATGTACCTATTATATATGCATATCTATGTTTTATATAAAATATGTACATGAGGTGAGACTTTAATCAAATATTTGTTTTCTCTTGTCTTGTCTTAAAAAATATAATCAAACATTAAGTGATTAAGATGTATTGTTTTTGCACAGTGTCCGTGTCTCCGTGATGTTAATCTTGTGGAATGGTTTTTGAGCATCCTTTGATTTTTATATAAATAGAACTTACTACCAAAAAAACAAATAGAAATAGAATGTAAATAACTTATTTCTAAAGTCGTTTTTAAACTTTATAGAAAACTGTCCGGCATCGGTGTCTGCAAAAGATATTTGATTTGTCATCACTTAATTGTGCGTCTAACGTTATCATCCTACACACGAGGATGTAACTTGAAGACTCGGCAGTTGACGTCTAACGTTACCAACCTACACACGAGGATGTAACATGAAGACTCGGCAATCGACGTCTAACGTTACCATCCTACACACGATGATGTAACTTGAAGACTCGGCAATCGACGTCTAACGGTATCATCCTACACATGAGGATGTAACTTGAATACTCGGCAATTGACGTCTAAGGTTACCATCCTACACACGAGTATGTAACTTGAAGACTCGGCAATCGACGTCTAACGTAACCATCCTACACACGATAATGTAACTTGAAGACTCGGCAATCGACGTCTAACGTTATCATCCTACACACGAGGCTGTAACTTGAAGACTCGGCAATCGACGTTTAACGTTACCATCCTACAAACGAGGATGAAACTTGAAGACTCGGCAATTGACGTTTAACGTTACCATCCTACACACGAGGCTGTAACCTGAAGACTCAGCAATCGACGTAGAACTAAGAAGATCAAATAACATTTTATAAATTTTGGAAAGCCGAAGTACTTATTCACGACGTTGTTACATTATATGTCCTTCTGGTCGTCAGCTGATTACAAATGATACTTGCTGATTCGTTCTTTTTTGGACATAAACCATGGTTGTCGTTGGTTCATTTCAGTGATATTTGTTTTTCGTAAATTGTTTTGTTATGAATAAGGCCGTTAGTTTTCTCATTGAATTATTCATTATTTTTCATGTCAGGGTCTTTCATAGCCGACTATACGGTATGCGTTTTTCTCATTGTTGGAGGCCGTACGGTTGCCTATAATTGCTAACATCCACTTCATTTGAACTTTGCTGGATAGTTGTTTTATTGGCAAACATACCACATCTCCTTATTTTAATACTGATAGGGAGAAAGATTTCGATGTTCAGATTTCCTAAAGTTGTTCCGAAATTAAAGAATGGATCAAACATTTGATAGGACGCGGTAATGAAGTTCCCTGCACAGACACAGGAAATGCACAATTCTTATCTATATAACTATATTTGGTATTATGTAATGTCTTGAATGTATGGCGCGATATCGTGATGATGCTGCAAATTCAATTCATGCAAGAATAAGCACAGTGGTTAGCTGATCTAAACAGGGGAAGTTTCGCTTTTTTCATGAAGAAATCTCATGCCGACGATTTTAGCGGGTACATTATCAATTTTGATTCATTATACTTCTCTCACAATTTTCTCTACATGTACAAAATTAATTTTCGTTTACAACTTGATCTGTTTTCAACTACTTTACAAAGTGCTAACATATACAATGCATGCTGAAAAGCTGCATCTTATGACCTGTATACTTGACGTAAACAACATGTCTTCAGGAATGTACTGACATACGCATTAAGGTGAATAGCTTAAAGAATTGCACTTACCATTCTTAAAGAAGTCATCCACAGCTGATTTTTCTGATCCAGTCCGTTTTAGTTTAGTTTCCCAAATATAACTTGACAGTGCCTGCATTGTTCCCTCTTGAGTTATGGTTTCGTGAGTGTTTTTACTTCCATCTGGCGTCTGACGCGTATAAAATGCGGTTGTACTATCTAATATTGATATTAATATCAACACAACAATTACTTTCATTTTTACAACGCTTTGAAACCTGTTACTTACTTCGTAAGATGTCACAACCTATATTCCTTTTTATTTTGTTGAGTTTAGCGCTGTGTTTCAATTGAGAACTTTTGTAAACCATAATCAGTATCCCAATTATAAATTAACAACTGCGTCTTTAACTGTGAAGGTATTACGATACTTCACGAATATGACCTAGATACAGTTATAATTTGATAGTATAGAATTACAAACATGCATTTCACCAAAAGTTAAACTGTAGTTTGATACATTAATTTGCAAAAATGACATCCGACTCAAATTAATAAGATATATGATGGGTCTATCCTTAAAAACACTTAATGCCCTAAATCTTATTAATTCTAATTGCACATACTTTTCTCAGAATAAGGTGCAGAAAGTCTTAAGATTATGAACGATAAGTATTCTGTAAATGCAAATATTTTTTCTGGGTAAACAATTGTTTTTGACACCATCTAACTCACACGATGCTGCATTGATATTTGAAGAAGACAGTTTGATAAGGCCACGTTTTATAAATCGTGAAGACTGTCACATATCAGTATTAATATTGTTTTTATCTGCTTTATAGTCTTCAAAATTTTGGATTTCAATATAAACTGGAAAAAAACAGCAAAAAAACTTTAAGCCTCATTTTAAAACTTTTTAATCTAAAATATTTAAATATATGTATGTGTCAAGGTCTCAAACAAAAATATATTTTCTATAAAATGTCTCATTATAGGTGATAACATGTAAATGTGTGTAAAATATTTTTGCGTCTTGTTTCTTGGCCAATATTTTCAAAGTTTCTAGATCAGAACAATATACCATTTACCTGAAATTAAAAGGTTTAGGAATTTTTCTATTTTTGCAATTTCAGCCTAATGATTATTTTATAATGCATTTTTTTTTTAGCACAGAAAATAATTGATCATACATCATATGCATATTTAAACATATTTATAGCATAAGATAGAGTACAAAGGAAAATAAGATATATAACGAACACTTAACTAAAATGAACTCATTTAATAACAGCTATAGAACTCTTTTTAAACAAAGCAGAAAGGGGTGTATCATATAAAATATAAATTCATATTGTAGTTTTTTTTTAAATATAAATATAAAAGGAGTCAGTAGGTTCCGGTAGTTTTCTGCCCTATTGAATCATTTATTTTCAAATAAAGTATATAATTTTCTATAATCATGTTTTTCCAATGTTTCGTTAATTTTGAGATTCTAGATGAATAAAGTCGTTAGACAAATCAGTAGGTTTCTCGTACAGTTTTATCATATTTGTCAAGAATACAAAATAAAACTAAATCATTGTTCGAAGCGTTAGTTTTATTTCTATTAGTTATTCAATATCAACGAGAAAAGGTCTTCCCATAGTCTTAAAATAAATAGACAAGACATTAGCCAGTAACTGGGCGTATTGTTCAGTTGTTTGCTTATTCTTATCTTGTGGTGCTACCACCAATTTTCTTTGCATGAAATTAGCAAAACAATGGGTCGGTGGTATATCAGGAACTATTTATTCACCCGAAGTAGCTGTGTGTAACCCTAGTTTTAGTGGGGTTCGTGTTGCTCAATAATCAGTTTTTTGTGTAATTTTTACTTTTTGTCATATTTTATTTGTCAATTATGTTGCCTGTTTTTTTTACTTCGAATTATGGTATTCAATTGCCCCTAGAGCTTACTTTAAATTACTGCGAGCGTTCTTCGATACTGTATTGTTTTACATTTGCTGTAAAATAGTTATGTTTTTTCTTGTACTGATTTTTTTTTTTTTTTTTTATTCTATATTATTTCGTTTACATTTTTAAGTTAACCTGTTGCATTTAAAAGCGGTAATTTGAGATAAAAGCTAAAATTCATTCACCCAAACACAACACAAGTAATGAAACTTCATCAGTGGTTATCCTAGTCATTTCTAATTTTGTTTGTTTTTTGGAGAGATAGATTTTTGTATTTGATAGTCTTTGTTGAAATGTATTCACAACTGTTTTAGACAATTTTTAAAAACTTGGTTTATTGTTAATGTACATGTTAATTGATGAAGACCGTCAGATGGCTTTTGGCGTTTAGGGTAGTTGGGTTGTATTGCCGTCTTACCGACATTCATCTCATTTAACTCATATTCAAATGCTTTTTGGAGAACACAATAGGTTAGTAATCCGGAAGATATAAATTCACCTCGGACAAATGCATTTTTCCAATACTCAAACACTGCGCCGCGATATAATTTTATTGTTACATTCTGATCTTCTCTGGCATTACATGTTGAAATTGGCATATAAGGATAGAACAGATACAGCTAAATCTGCCTCTAATATTAACTCACATCTAAAAATTGACAATCAGGGTTGGTTGAAACTTTACCACAAAGGAATTGATTTTAGCTTCCCAACTGTGAACTTTTCATTTTTATGTAGCAACATTCCAGCAGCGCCTGTATATAGAGTATATATCTCTCAGTTAATACGATATTCCAGGGCTTGCATTCCCTATCATGGTTTCCTTGATAGAGGGTTGCTGCTTACAAGGAAGCTATTAAAACAAGAGTTCTAAGCGGAGTTGGTTGACCGTTATGGAATATTTGTATCACGGATGACGACGGATATGTTCCAATTGCCGTAATCAAAATCTCGTCCTCTTTTACTCGAATGTGACCTACTGAATGAGACATATCACCGGGCTTGTACTTACATAAGCAACACGATGGTTGCCACATGTGGAACATGATCTGCTTTCCCTTCCCAAGAACCTGAGATCCCCCTTTAACATTAGTAAATAACATATAAGATATGTATATTAGATTTGGAAATGTGCTAGTAAACAGTAATTGACATATTGTAAATATCAAATATAAAATAACAGAAATCACAATTTGGATATTCATGGAATGGTGAATTACCAAACATAGTTATACTTTTGGCTCAAAAACATAATTACAAGTATTCTAAAATATGTGGGTGCTTTTTACCTATAATGAAGAAGTAGAAACAGATTCAGAACTACAAGGTGCATTTTACGTTGTAGAAAAAAAAACGAAATTTGTTATTTATAAATGTCGCCTTTATGGATTTTTTTTTACCATATGATCATATTTATTTCAAGTTTATATCTAACAAATTGACATCTAATTTGTTGATGGACATCAGAAATTGTCTCACGTAATTTACCAAATAATTTACCTTCTGGCTATTATTCATTTTCATGTTTGTTAGTCATTTGAATATTGACTTTTCAAGTTTCGATTCACACCACCGAATCAAAATGACTCGAATCATTTGAAAAGAACACAAACAGTTGTTCCCCTAATTTTACTTTCGTTCTTCGATGAATATTCTGTGTGAAAATACTAATGTATTGTAAAAGATATAAACAACTTGATTGATTGAGAGATAATCGATTACAAATAAATATGAATGCTACACACTAAGATACACATAATTCGGAGATCTTTCAATAATCGTTTAAATTATGTACATTACGGCATACTAGATTAAAGGTTTCGATCATGTCTGTGATGGTATAACAGGGCATTTATAAAGCATATTTGTGAAAATATCACAGTAAATATGATTGGTATTAATTACTCTTAGGCTTTAGACAACAATTTCGTGCCATAAGTTCCAGTAAAATACCTAATAATACCCCCGTCGGTAAATCTTTAGCTTTTATCATAGGTCGTAATTTCACGTTTATAGTATTTTTGTTAATATCGAAACATTGCTAGCAGATGATCTCATTTTCGTATTTGTTTTCATTTCGTTTCGTTTCATCAGTTACAAACCCTTTAAACAAACAAGTCATAAACAGACCAGTGGTCATTCTTAGTTTCTTTGCTTGACTACTACGTGTTCTTCCTGTGACGCAGTATGTTGCAAAATGGTCACAACTTTTGTCGAAAAGGTCATATTCATATTTTTGAACTATTCACTTCCCAGCGCAAAAAAAAAAATCTAGCCTATTCATTTGCGCCTTCTTTACAATATTGCCTGATACTGAAGGCCACATAACATATATTCTGTGTTCAAAAAAATAAACGATTTGACTGATGACTGAATAGAAGCTTTTGCACCAAAAATATATACCGTAGAGACGCCTGAAATTGTATTTGTAGCCTCTATTATTTCAAATTTCTGGTCCGAAAGCTTTTTCAAAACTAAGAAAGATGATCATGTATCGCGCCAGCAAAAACGATATGAGCAGTTCGAGAAAACTGTAACTGCTTTTACACATTCACTGATTTCAGAAGTATCTAGAGCTCTTCTCTATTTTTAACTGGCGACATTATTTTCGCCATCTTCTTGTTGATTTTCCTCGGTAAAATAATGGTCAGAAACTTAAGAATCTCTTACATTCAATCAAGAAAAGTTTATCAGTGCTAAATTCCTTGAAAATATCAACCAGTCTGTTGTTTATACTTGATCATCAGGCGTTCAAATGTTTTCAGATTTAGTAATAAAGACAAAGACCTGTTTCAAATCAAAATCTCGATTATTTTAGGATATGCGATAAAGAAATGAACAGATTTCTGACCTATATCTACGTATCATCTGGCTTTCGCGACGTCTTAGTGCTGACTTGTTATATTTATGCTTGAAAATGTTTTTTTCATTCCTTTTATGAATGGGATTTTGCATAAAATTATTTATAATAGGCAATGTAGACTACATATGTTTTGTTTTTATATTATATCATCTACGACTTTTACAAAAGATATTTAGACGCACATGCAATAATTACAAATATTTAGAGTGTGCAAAGGTATTTTCAATATCGTGATCATTCCAAAACTGCGAGATTCTTTGATTTATCATTTCGCTTTGATTTTGCTTTCTGTAAAATCATATAATTGATTTTTCTGGTATTTTGTGTATTTCTTCTTTTTAAGCAGGTATTGTGCGTTAACTACCGTTTGTCCATACACTAAATAAGACAATAATTCCTTTGTTAAAGCTTCAAGGAGCGATCAGATTTCAGTTTTTACATTAACTATGCTTCTTTTTCTTCTTTCTTTTGGGTTTTCGGAGGCGACTTTCCTGGTGTGGACGTTGTGCTCTTTAAAATGTGCTTGCTAATTTTCATGTTGTTCAAGCTTTATCAAATTTCTAAATTAGCAGCATATAGAACCGGATGAAAACAGACAACATACTAGAACATCATTAAACATTTTATTAAAACACTTAACTATAACAAGGAGTGCAAACATATTTTGATTTGGTAATAAAATTGTTAGTAAATCACAATATAATAAATGAGTATTTAAAATATCATTCCACTTGTAAGAAGAAGATACGGTACACACGGAAGTAATATATTGCAAACGCCAAACTGGTTACTGTGTAATGATGATGATAACAAGAAAAACACAAGTACGGTACATATGTATCAAATATTAATGGCCCTGTTTCGCACAGGCTAACCCCCGTTAGCCATCGAGACCAGCAGATACACCAGGCCGCCAATAGCTGTTGAAGGTCGATTGTCTATTTATTGTTCTGTAAATTGTGTTGAAACTGAGAAACATTTTTTTATTGAACTGTTCTTTATAAAATGTTTTAAGATTTTACTTCTTCTCAGAATGTTCACAACATATTAGTAGTTTCGAAAATTTGAATGATTTAATATTTATACAAATGATGAACTGTTCTGAGATTAAACCATTTTTATGTAAAAGTATTTATAAGTTTTTTATGCGACGTAAATTGTTTACATAACTTTTTAACCGTGAATAAATTGTTTTAATTAATTTTGCTTATTTACATTATGCATGAAAGTTTATCGTGATATCTTAACAATAATATTTTAATATATGTCGAAAGTTTTAAATAAATGTAAAGAAAATAATTTTTTACACAATATTTTTATTTATCTATTTTTTCTTTTGTTTTTTTTTCGTGTTGAAAATACTCTTAAATCATAGTCATTTGTTTTAAAAAAAAAAGAATTTCAAAGTATCGACTGAATTTATAAGAACATGTATATATTTTGTGCCATGTGTCTCATTAGCCAAATTGATATGGCTGGGTATTGATTGTTCCATGTATGTTTTAATGTTATTGTATAATATGTATGTCAATCAATATGTGACACCATAATAAAATAGTTTATTATTTCTTTTTTTATTTCATAACACAAGCTGGGAGCACAAATACATACATGGGAAAATGAATGTTAAATGACAAAACAAATAGGAGAGTTTTTATTTAGTGCCAAGTTACCGTTACTAAAATGTATTGTAACAAAATGTCAATAAAAGTGATAACCTAATTATTAACACTTTTTAATGCCAACAAACATTAACACGACAGTGCACCGAAACCATACTCTACTGTTTTAATATAACATGAGATAAGATTAATGTCGAGCTTCTAAATCCCTACTGTACATTGTGGGATTATGTGCTCATGTTATCATCCTGAATTCTTGGACTTTAATTTTCTGACTTCATTATTTTCTGTATTGAAGATTTCTTCTAGATTCACAATCAATTATCTTTTTCCCTAAAACTATTAGTACTAGTATCAAAATGATAATGCACTTCATAAATTAATGATCTTCGATCCTCTGTTTCAAAATAACAAGCTTTGTAAAAAACTGTTATGAATTGATAGTATATAAATGAAGGATTTCAAAAAACATAAAATAATGAAGGGTCCATGTGCTTGTTTTCGAGATATAAGCCATTGAAAATTTGGCGGGAAATGATTCTCTCTTGATTTTTCATAAATTTAACATTGGCACCTTTTTCTTTCAAAAACAATGAAAAAAATAACAAGGATTTTATAAGAATGATAATGCACTTCATAAATTAATGATGTTCGCTCCTGTTTCAAAATAACAAGCTTTGTAAAAAACTGTTATGAATTGATAGTATATGTATATAAATGAAGGATTTAAAAAAAACATAAAAAATGAAGGGTCCATGTGCTTGTTTTCGAGATATAAGCCATTGAAAATTTGGCGGGAAATGATTCTCTCTTGATTTTTCATACATTTAACATTGGCAACTTTTTCTTTCAAAAACAATGAAAAAAATAACAAGGATTTTATACGAATGATAATGCACTTCATAAATTAATGATGTTCGCTCCTGTTTCAAAATAACAAGCTTTGTAAAAAACTGTTATGAATTGATAGTATATGTATATAAATGAAGGATTTAAAAAAACATAAAAAATGAAGGGTCCATGTGCTTGTTTTCGAGATATAAGCCATTGAAAATTTGGCGGGAAATGATTCTCTCTTGATTTTTCATACATTTAACATTGGCACCTTTTTCTTTCAAAAACAATGAAAAAATAACAAGGATTTTATAAGATTTGCTTTTTTAAACTATATGTAATGAAATTATGAAATGAAAAGTAGGGGTTAGCGGCAAAACTTTAATAAATCAAAAACAAGAGGAGCGAGCATACTCAGCAAACCACTTTCAAATTGATAAAAATCAGATTGCTTATAAAAACATTTTGTTAACTTCTTACATATTGCAGGAACATACTGTTCCCAGCATATTGTGACTAGCAATGTATTGAAACACATGTACTATCATGTAAAAACTAATATCATAATATATATAATTAACACTTTATATAGTTAAACAAAATCAGATATAATAATACAAAAGTATAATAAACAGCACCTATAAAATATAATCTAAATAAGGGGTATCAGTACAAACTATTATGCAATACTCAGATGAGGATTAAAACTAAAAAAAAACGTTAAATTGAATCCTTACATAATATAAAAAGATAAATAATATCAACTGTAATCTTAATAAAATATGATCATATATACTGTGTCAATGTTATTTAGTTAAGAAATATAAGTTAATATTTACATGAATTGCATTAATTCGGAAAGAGGGGGAAGAAACCAAGTTGGAGAAAAAAATACAAATAATTATACAATATTCAGAAAAGCATTGAAGATAAATTGCTCGGCTAGGCGCAAGCTTCATACGACCGCAGAGGTTTGGATTGTGATTGAATATTTGACACAGCATAGGTTTGTGACACAAAATGAATATGGTTAAAGAACTGAAAAATTTGAACTGAAGAACCCCAAGAATTCAATTTTTGATGAAATCAAACAAAAGTTTAATTTAGGACCCTTAGGACCTCAATGTGGACCAATTTGATAAAGAAGCCCCAAATCAAAAATCTCTAAATACATGGTTAGATTCAGCATTTCAAAGAACCCCATAAATTCATTTTTTGTTGAAATCAAACAAACTTTAATTTTGGACCCTCATTTGGACCAACTTGAAAACTGGGCCCAAAATCAAAAATCTAAATACATGTTTATTAATAGGCATATAACATTAAATCTATGTTTATTAATAGACAATATAAGCTTAGTTTTAAAGGAGTTCGCTTCATCAAAAATATATATATATATATAGCATTCAGAAAATTAGTTTATACAGAATAACAAACAAACCTACCACAAAATTCTTCAAACAATTTACCAACGAAAAGAAAAAAAATTCCAAAATATTATTTATCATTAATACAATAAAATTGAGAATGGAATTGGGGAATGTGTCAAAGAGACAACAACCCGACCATAGAACAGACAACAGTAGAAGGTCACCAACAGGTCTTCAATGCAGCGAGAAATTCCCGCACCCGGAGGCGTCCTTCAGCTGGCCCCTAAACAAATTTATATATACAAAAAATTTCTTTAAAAAATCTATAAAACTTATCTGTAATTATCTTCAAAATATCTAATAATGAACAGTAAATTTTAAACTATAATTATACCGTCCTACAGAGCTTATCATCAACAACACTTAAGAAACACAAAATTTTCAAATTAATCTGTCACTCCAATTATAATTGTGTGATTGATAATTGCCACATGCTTTGTTATCTTGATAATAGGTGAAAAATATTTAAAAACACTTAGTGTAATCAAACTTTATATATATAATTAATAGTTCCAAATATGTTTTCTTTCATTTGTCACAAACTAATATCTGAAACTTATCTATCAATGTCAACAACTTTATCTACACAATGTTATGTAATGAAATATATCCTTTAATAAAAATAGATTATTATCTAAAAATAACATTTTTTTTTATTAAGATGTAACATAACATAATGTATGGCACAATTGTATTTAAAAACTTCACTTACCTACACTTCGAATTCAACAGATAAACAAAGGTCTATTTTAATTTCCAAGGGAATTTTCAACCATAAGAAAATATTCAAACATGTTAACAATCTTTAAATAGAACACGATACATACACAATTATCACCACAATTAATATATCTGAATCAGCATATCTATTTTAAACTATGACTCAATTTAAAATTTCTATTAGTTTAAAATAAAATCTATAAATGTAGAACTTGATTAACTATTTAATATCCCAACCCTCCTATTGTGGTATGGAACCTTGTGCTTAAATTTCTTACAAATCCATACACTTATACTAAAGTTATTGTCTGAGAACCAATTTATTTTCCATGAACCCGTGATGTTAACCACAACAATAGTTCTCTAAAACTAGATATCATGTTATATCTTATCTATTTTTAACTATGATCCTACTTAAAATTTCTGTTAATTGTCCAATGACATCTCTGAATTTAGATTCTGAGCAAATATGTAATTATAGCATAGTTTCTGACACAGAATGAATGTGGTATAAGTTCTTGAATAATTTTAAAATTGGACATTTACCAATTATGGGCCAATATTCAAATTCCAAAATTCATGGTTGGATTCAGCATATCAAATAACCACATTGTTTAATTTTTTGTTAAAATCAAACTAAGTTTTATTTTTGATACTTTGGACCTTTATGGGGTCCAGTTTGAAAAACTGGCCCAAAATCAAAATTTAAAACACTGTTAGATTGCACACATTAAAGAACACCAATGATTTAGTTTTTGAAACATGAAAAATGCTTGTTTTTGACCCCTTTTTGGTCCTTCATTACTAAACATCTACAACAAACAAGAGTGCACACGCTGAAATGTCTCGCCTTCTTTACTAATCATTGAAATTATGTTGATAGTCCTAAATATAAAGCTTTATTACAACTGTTTCATAAACTTAACATTAACCAAGAAAACTAAACATTGACCAATGAACCATGAAAATGAGGTCAAGGTCAGATGAACCATGCCAGGCAGACATGTACAGTTTAACAATTCTTCCATATAACAAATATAGTTGACCTATTGCTTATAGTTTAAGAAAAACAGACCAAAACACAAAAACTTAACACTGAGCAATGAACCGTGAAAATGAGGTCAAGGTCATATAAAACCTGCACGACTGACATATAGATCATAAAATATTTCCATACACCAAATATAGTTGACCTATTGCATATAGTATAAGAAAAAAAGGCCGAAACTCAAAAACTTAACTTTGACCACTGAACCATGAAAACGAGGTCAAGGTCAGATGACACCTGCCAGCTAGACATGTACACCTTACAATCATTCCATACACCAAATATAGTAGACCTATTGCATACAGTATAAGAAAAACAGACCAAAACAAAAACTTAACTATAACCACTGAACCATGAAAATGAGGTCAAGGTCAAATGACACCTGTCAGTTTGACATGTACACCTTACAGTCCTTCCACACACCGAATATACTAGACCTATTGCTTATAGTATCTGAGATATGGACTTGACCACCAAAACTTAACCTTG
The DNA here is from genome assembly GCF_021869535.1 of Mytilus californianus. Lineage (NCBI taxonomy): Eukaryota > Metazoa > Mollusca > Bivalvia > Mytilida > Mytilidae > Mytilus > Mytilus californianus. Next base: position 6,468,510 of record NW_026262745.1, read on the forward strand.
TTCACTGATCCATGAAATGAGGTCGAGGTCAAGTGAAAACTGTCTGACGAGCATGAGGACCTTGCAAGGTACGCACATACCAAATATAGTTATCCTGCTACTTAAAATAAGAGAGAATTTAACATTACAAAAAATGTTAACTTTTTTTTCAAGTAGTCACTGAACCATGAAAATGAGGTCAAGGACATTGGACATGTGACTGACGGAAACTTCGTAACATGAGGCATCCATATACAAAGTATGAAGCATCCAGGTCTTCCACCTTCTAAAATATAAAGCTTTTAAGAAGTTAGCTAACGCCGCCGCCGCCGCCGCCGGATCACTATCCCTATGTCGAGCTTTCTGCGACAAAAGTCGCAGGCTCGACAAAAACCCAAAATAAATCCCAACCATCCTTTAGTGGTATGGAACCTTGTGCTAAAATTTTATAGAGATCCATGAACTTATACTCAAGTTATTGTCTGCGAACCAAAATGTCTTCAGACGCAGGCACAGACAACACCATAACATAATACTACCGCAAATAAAAACCAATTAAATTAAATCCTAACATAATATAGAAAGTACTGTGTGTACACATATAAATAAACAATTATAGGTAATATTAAAAAAATGCACGTTTCGGTATATATTAATTCTTATATGTTCTATTTGATATTCAACTTATACAATATATCTGATTCTCAATATTTATTTTTCTACAAGAATAATAAAAGAGAGATTTTTATTCAATGCCCTCTGCTATCGCAATATTTTAAAGTATTACTATTTTGATTTACGATTACTGTCTGACTATTTCACCATCTATGGAGTAAATTAAGGGAGCAATGATAGTCTTTCTATATAATTCCCCAATAAAAAAACACAAAATATTATCCGTATAGAATATGTATTTTTTTCCCTAGCCTTCAGCTTGTAAAAAAGCATGGTAACCTATACCTTTTATCATATATTTGAAAAAGCATGATCTAAACTACAACAGCTGTACAATGTGATAAAGTTTGAATAATATTCACCTTTTTTTTCAATTCTATACTACGCTGATATACTAAAGCTTATATATTGTGTTTTATCGGTAATTTCAAAAATATGACAACTGTTTATTGTTTGCATAGTCTTTCCATGGCCCTTTCCACGACGGTCATAGGATGAAAAGCATATGAAGTTTATGAAAAATGTCAATAAAATGCAGTTGCCATCAAACATCTAAGTTAATATATATAAAACAAAACATTTCAAAATATTGAAGAAATATTGAAGAAATAAATATAATGCCTCAATATAGTCTCTAAACCAACAAGTTTTCGCGAGCAATTTAGTAAGCAACTTTCGCGATAAGAGAAATAATCAACTGTTAACATTAAGAATATTTCCAAATAGATTGAATGAATAGCCCGAACACGAAGAAATGTTTCTCAAAATTCTCTTGAGTTGCTTGCAGTAATTAATGCCTCTTAGGTTTATGAATTTTTGTCAGATGTTCGGACTCTTTTCTTTCGATTGAGACCCAAATAATACCAATGCAAATAAAAGTCCGAGTCAACCTTTTCCCACCATTTTGTAAAAAAAAAATATTTCGAAAAGGAGCTCCATAAACTATCAATATTTTTAGCCATATTTTGTTCCCAAACTAATGCTCTTCTGACTTATAGTATCAATTTCAAATTCTAGATTTTTTTAATTTCACCTAATTACATCCTTAAGTTTTTCCAAATTGTTTTAAGGATGTTCGCTACTCTTGTTTTTGACTTTTTGCCAGATATTCGGAATCCTCTAGTTTTATCCATATTGTGCCAATACAAATTTTGCCCGCTTATCCCTACTTTTCTTCATAATTTTATTGCATATAGTTTCAAAAGTAATTTTTGAAAATCTTATAAAATCCTTGTTATTTTTTCATAGTTTTTGAGAGAAAATAGGAGCCAATGTTAAATGTATGAAAAATCTAGAGAGAATCATTTCCCGCCACATTTTCAATTGCTTGTCTCTAAAACATGAACACGGACCTTTCATTTTTTTCTGCTTTCTAAGCTCCATTATTTGTATACTATCAATTTATAACAGTCTTTGAAAAGGCTTGTTATTTTTAAACAGAGGAGCGAACATCCTTAAAATCCTACTTTTCTATCGCTGTTAGGAATGATACACTTCCATTCCCCGTAAATTGTTAAAATGTACCAGGGAAAAAGATGTTAAAATGGACCAGGAAAAAAGAAATTAAACTTCATGTTCAGCAGAGAATTGATTTCTTTAAAGTTTACATTTAAGAATGGCTAAGTTTAAACAACTCTATTTTGAACCAACCAGTTGAAAATTTTGTTTGAAATATTAAAATTAGAAGATTTGGAATAATTCCTTTTATCTAAACAACAGAGACAAACAGACAATATTGTTCACAACAGCGTAATAACAATGAATATTTATGATTACATAGATGGAAATATCAACAAAAATTAGTTTCCATGTCTTAGGGATAAACAGAACCACTTAAACGGTAAATAGTTACTCCACTAGATACACATTTAGATAATAATGGTCTCTTCAGTGATGCTTGAGGCCATAATGTATCAAAATCAAACACTTATTTGACTATTGAATAGCTGATGTACTAAATAACGACCAAAATAAAGCCAAACCCGAATATTGATTAATGTTAAAAACTGGAGTGAGTCAGAAAAATAATTCAACCCAAAACATTATACTGCAAGTTAAGTACTATTCGTGGATTACCAATTTTCGCGGATCTCATTAGAAAAACGAAACCACGAATGTGTGTGTTCAACGAAGTAAAAATTTCCGGAAAGCTTGCATGCACACTTTTGATAAACCGAGAAAACACATTTTTTCATCTCAATCCACGTACGTTAATTGGTACCCTCGAAAATAAACGAATCCACAGTATAAATATCTCTGAAAAATAACTATTCTGCGTACATATGTCGTTCAAACAATGAATAAGTGTATTTAAATGAAATTTCACAACATTAATATCGAATGGTTTTAAATGTTACAACCTGTCCTCGACTGTTGCTTTTTTCCCGTTTTAGTTTACACCAACGCGAGAAATGACTGGAATCATTAGAAAAGAATATAAACTGTTGTTCACCTAGTCGTCCCGATGCCCTTTCAATGACAGTCTCCACGTCGTAAACATTATAGTCTGGTGGACCATATTCCAATATCTTAAAGCTGCCATCAAAATAGACTCTCAATTCCTCTCGTTTAATTGTCCTATGCCGAAATATGCCACAGAACGCATAATGTGCAATGTAGCATGTAACATGAGAATTGTCGGCATCTTTTATGTCCAAGATGACAGCATCATGCCACAAGTTCCAGTAACTGTACCTTATGATGTTTCCCTTTTGAACATCTTCTGCCTTTTCTATTGGCCTAATATTTACATTTAATAATTGTTCGTTGATTTCAAAACACTGTTTACATATTATTCCGTGTTCATATTGCTTTTCATTCCTGATCGATTCATCACTTATCCCAATGAAACCACTTTTCCAAAACAAACTACTGGTTAATCTGAATTTTGTTACTTGAATACTGAATTTTCTTCCTGTAACGCAATATGTTGCAAAATGTTCGCAATTATTATCGAAAAGGTCATAATCGTAATTCTCACTCGTCCCATCACATTCAACAAAATTTCTTGCTCGTTCGGCAGTTTCTTTCCGCGTGAACGGCCTTACTCTGTAAGCTATGACACGAAGATTTTGTGTTGCAAAGTTAAACAATTTGGTTGATTTTCCAATGAGAGCTTTTTTGCCAAGAAAGACACCTGTTGCTACTCCAAATATTGTATTTGTTGCTTCTATTATTTCAAACCGTTTGCCAGGAAGTTTAGAGTGTACAATTGCATGGTGATCGTACACTGTACCAGCAAATACGATATGATCTCCTTCTTGAATTTCGTATGCAGAGAAAACAGGAATTGCTTTGACACATTCAATACAACCACTCATTTCTGATAATTCCTCACAACTTATATGTAATGCAATGTTGTTATCCTCTGTGCTTTGATTTGTTGTGGTAAACGACGCATTGTTTTCTAAATTTGTAAATCCGAAGTCATCATGTGATTCAGTGTTATCAGGTGTTGGATCTACAGATGATCCATCAATTGCATTTTGAACCAATGTGGGTTGCATCTTTTCTCGCATCGATAAGAACGACGGATTTCTTTGTGCACAATGTTGTGGCCGATGTGAACAATTGTCTTTAGTGTCTTTGACAATGCGTGATGAACGTACCTCAAGCGTGTTTTGAAGATCATTGTCTATCAATATTGTTGGAACATCTACTAAATATGACGTCTTCTTGTCTTGGTCGAATGATGCTGAATCAATATTATTGGAAAGTCTTTTGTTCGGATGAAGCTGTTTGTCTTGGACAGTGTCAGCATCAATCAACCTGTCTATACCACATTTATCCGTTAACTTCTCTTTATCTGCAGATACAATTGTTACATGTCTGGATATTTTAAATTCTCCATTCTTTCGTTCCTCATGTTCGACTGATAGGACAGTATCATTATTAGTTTGCCCCGACATAACTTGCTAAACCTATAATTGAATGTGCTAAAGTTCACAGAACTTGAACTTTATTATCCATCCATTGGCTAGGCCTTGACCTATTGTCGTTGATTAATACGATAAGCCATAATCTATTTCTTTTAATAACCCTTACTGTTCTAATATCACATTATAGAATATTGAATTGGCCTGATATGTCATTTAACTCATAACAGTCGATATTAAATGTTACAAAAATCCTTCGGCCATATTGGACAAATACATGTATAACTAAGGTTTCACTTCAGGACTTACGCAAAAGATTCTTTTATAGAATATCACATTATTTAATTTACACAATGGTCACTGAATTTTTTTTTATTAGTGCATTCCCACAATACAATAGCATCGAGTTCTACACATCTTTATGTACCATATGCATTCTAGAAGAAAAGAATAAATAGATAGGTATAATAAATATACAGGAGTAACAATAAACTGTTGACACAAAGATATTTCTCGCCTGTCGGCATAAAATTCTTATGAACAGCAACATTGCTTATTAATTCAAAGCTATAATCTAGTAGGCAGGGCCTGAAAATGGTTTACAAACTGGGATGAACAGACAGTAATGTAACTTTATAAAAAAAAATATCGTTTATTGTAAGTAGTAACTTAACATTGAAAATTGCTAATTAATTCAAAGTCACTGATCCATGACCTAGGGGACAGGGCCTCAAAACAGTCGTCAAACTGATATGTACTGATAGTAATGCAACTTTATATCAAATATTAATGATCTATCACAAGTAGTTCCGTCACCGTCGCCGTCGCCGAAAAAGCAATGCGTATGTCTCGCTTTCCGCGACTTTTGTCGCATGCGAGACAAAAACCATACCTCGAAAATAAACTGAAAGAATTTTGCAGCAACATTTTATGAATTGATATTAAGATCTCTTTTTGGTTTTAAAATATTGTTTAGGCTCAACCTTTTTCCAAAGTTTGTCATCTCCATATGCTGTATAACCATGATAACTGAAAAGAAGATTAACGTACGAAAACATTTTACCCTGTATCAATCATCTGTATATGCTGTATAAATGATCAGAAAAATAACGGACGAGAACATTTTACCCTGTATCTATCATCTGTATATGCTGTATAAATGATCAGAAAAATAACGGACGAGAACATTTTACCCTGTATCAATTATCTGTATATGCTGTATAAATGATCAGAAAAATAACGGACGAGAACATTTTACCCTGTATCTATCATCTGTATATGCTGTATAAATGATCAGAAAAATAATGGACGAGAAAATTTTACCCTGTATCAATCATCTGTATATGCTGTATAAATGATCAGAAAAATAACGGACGAGAACATTTTACCCTGTATCTATCATCTGTATATGCTGTATAAATGAAAATAAAATAAACGGGCGAGAACATTTTAGCAGGATCTGCTTATCCTTCCGGAGTACCTGAGATTCCCAGTTTTTGGTGGGCTTCGTGTTGCTCAGTCTTTAGTTTTCTATGATTTGTTTTGTGTACTGTTGTTTGTCTGTTGGTCTCTTTCTTTTTCAGCCATTAGTTTAGTTTATTTTCGACTTATGAGTTTGAATGTCCCTTTGATATCTTTCGCCTCTCTTTTACCATGTATCTTTTCATCTGCACATGGTGTATGAATGATAAGAAATTAACGGACGAAACCATTATAACCTGTATCTATCATCTGCATATGCTGTATAAATGATGAGAAAATTAACGGACGAGAACGTTTTACCCTGTATCTTCCATCTGCATATGAACAGAAAATAAATGAAGAATGTTTTACCCTGTATCTTCCATCTGCACATGATAAGAAAATAAATGGAGAACGTTTTACCCTGTATCTTCCATCTGCACATGAAAAGAAAATAAATGGAGAACGTTTTACCCTGTATCTTCCATCTGCACATGATAAGAAAATAAATGGAGAACGTTTTACCCTGTATCTTCCATCTGCACATGATAAGAAAATAAATGGAGAACGTTTTACCCTGTATCTTCCATCTGCACATGATAAGAAAATAAATGGAGAACGTTTTACCCTGTATCTTCCATCTGCACATGATAAGAAAATAAATGGAGAACGTTTTACCCTGTATCTTCCATCTGCACATGATAAGAAAATAAATGGAGAACGTTTTACCCTGTATCTTCCATCTGCACATGATAAGAAAATAAATGGAGAACGTTTTACCCTGTATCTTCCATCTGCACATGATAAGAAAATAAATGGAGAACGTTTTACCCTGTATCTTCCATCTGCACATGATAAGAAAATAAATGGAGAACGTTTTACCCTGTATCTTCCATCTGCACATGATAAGAAAATAAATGGAGAATGTTTTACCCTGTATCTTTTAACTATGCATTACTGTATATGTATTATGTTTGTTCACGTCCTGATATGCATGTAACATTGTCCACTACACGTTATTATGTTTGTTCACGTCCTGATATACATGTAACATTGTCCACTACACGTTATTATGTTTGTTCACGTCCTGATATACATGTAACATTGTCCACTACACGTTATTATGTTTGTTCACGTCCTGATATACATGTAACATTGTCCACTACACGTTATTATGTTTGTTCACGTCCTGATATACATGTAACATTGTCCACTACACGTTATTATGTTTGTTCACGTCCTGATATGCATGTAACATTGTCCACTACACGTTATTCGTCGATTCACAAAATCACCACTACATCTTTAAATATGCATCCTATTCACGGAAAAAGAGAAAGCTTTCCTTGCGTGTCCATTTGCATACTATACTAGAGATAAAGTTAATAAAGGACGAGAACGTTTTACCTTATATTTTTTATTAAGGCATGCTATATCATGGGAAAAGAGAATTGTTTCCTTGAAACTTTTATCTGTACAAACTGAGTCATGGGAGAAGAAAACATTTACCCTACTTAATCTTTTATTTATGTATTCTGCATCGTGGAAGATGAGAAAGTTTTCTATATCTTTTATTTATTATAAATAAGAAGATGTGATATGAGTGCCAATGAGACAACTATCCATCCAAGTCACAATGTGTAAAAAGTAAACGATTATAGGTCAAAGTACGGCCTTCAACACGGAGCCTTGGCTCACACCGAACAGCAAGCTATAAAGGGTCCAAAAAGACTAGTGTAAAACAATTCAAAAAGGAAAACCAACGGTGCATACTGTATCACGAGGGAAGTAAACGGTTTACTCTGTAACTTTTATTTACGCATACTGTATCATGGGAGATTCAGAAGATAATGTTGGTTTTTTTTCGTGCATCTTTTATTAACGTAAACTGTAACATGGAAGAAGAGAACATTTTTTCCTGCATCTTTTATTTGTCTATGCATACTGTATCATTAAAGAAGGAAAAGATTTACCCTGTAACTTTAATCAATGCATGCTGTATCATGGGAGAAAAGAATGATTTTTCCTGTATCTTTTATCTATGCATACTGTATTTTGGGAGAAGAGAATGTTTTTCCGTGTATTTTTTTATCAATGTATACTGTATCATGAGAGAAGAAAACGATTTTCTCTGTATCTTTTATTTATGCATACTGTATCATGGGAGAAAAGGAAGTTTTTCCCTGCATCATTTATTTATGTATACTGTTTCATGGGAGAAGAGAACTTCTTTCCCTGTATCTTTTATTTATGCATACTATATCATTAAAGAAGGAAACGATTTACTGTGTAACTTTAGTCAATGCATGATGTATCAAGGGATAAAAGAATGTTTTTCGTGTATTTTTTATTTATATATACTGTATCAATTCATGAGAGAAGAAAACGATTTTCCCTGTATCTTTTATTTATGCATACTGTATCATGGGAGAAAAGAACGTTTTTCCCTACATCTTTTATATATGAATACTGTATCATGAGAAGAGAACGTTTTACACTGTATCTTTTATTCATGCATGCTGTATCATGGGAGAGGAGAACGTTTTAACATGCAACTTTTATTTAGGCATTTTGTATCATGGGAGAAGATAACGTTCTCCCTTGTATACTTTATTTATGCATGCTATTTTTAAAATGGGAGAAGAGAACGTTTTGCATGTTTTAACATGTAACTTTTATTTGGGTATATTGTATCATGGGAGAAAAGAGTTTTTTCCTCAGGCTGTATCTTTTATTTATACATGGTGTATCATAGGAGAAGAAAATGTTTTCCCTGTATTTTTTATATATGCATACTGTATCATAGAAGAGAACGTTTCACCTTTTAACCATTATTTATGCATGCTGTATCATGGAAGAGAAATTCAATGTTTTATTTTGGTTTTTTTTATTCATGCATGGTGTATCATGAGAAATAGAATGTTTTCCTTTATCTTTTATTTATGCACACTGTATTTTCGGAGAAGAGAATGTTTTTCGTGTATTTTTTATTTATATATACTGTATCAAAATGAATTCATGAGAGAAGAAAACGACTTTCCCTGTATCTTTTATTTATGCATACTGTATCATGGGAGAAAAGAACGTTTTTCCCTACATCTTTTATATATGAATACTGTATCATGAGAAGAGAACGTTTTACACTGTATCTTTTATTCATGCATGCTGTATCATGGGAGAGGAGAACGTTTTAACATGCAACTTATTATTAGGCATTTTGTATCATGGGAGAAAAGAACGTTCTCCCTTGTATACTTTATTTATGCATGCTATTTTTAAAATGGGAGAAGAGAACGTTTTGCATGTTTTAACATGTAACTTTTATTTGGGTATATTGTATCATGGGAGAAAAGAGTTTTTTCCTCAGGCTGTATCTTTTATTTATACATGCTGTATCATAGAAGAAAATGTTTTCCCTGTATCTTTTATCTATGAATACTGTATCATAGAAGAGAACGTTACACCTTTTAGCTATTATCTATGCATGCTATATCATTGAAGAGAATGTTTTATTTTGGTATTTTTTTATTCGTGCATGGTGTATCATGAGAAAGAGAAAGTTTTATTTTTATTTTTTATTCCCCCACATATATGTCCAAAGGGTGTCTGTAACATGCTTGTGGCATGTAAGGGACTAATCAGATGATTTCCTAAAGACCCGGTGGTTGTTCAACAGTGGAAAAATAGTGGACCTGTGAACGGTTTGGAGGGATGATGCGCAGCGCTCTGCGAAAGACAAAGAAAAAGAATGTTGTATAATTGGAGGTATAATAGGCCTCTTACTTGGTTGAGTTAGGACAAATCTTCCATTTCTTGGTTGGTTAGAATATTGCTTTTCGATCCCGAGATTGCGGTTGGTGGGACCATCCAGTGTGTATTAACATGGTTAACAACTATAAGTTCAAAGTTCTTTATTTCCAATTAAGGGCCCCTGACGGGACATAATGACAACAATGCACAATACACAATACATTGTCATTCATAACACATGTGACGGGATTACTTCCCTTCATTAGTAGATACTTAGTCAGCCGTAAGCGGTTGAGCTAAGGAAGTACTTCTTTAGCTCAGTCGGTATACGCGCTGCCTTGTAACACAGAGGTCCCGGGTTCGAGTCCCGGTGGAGACATACGATTTTGCAAGTAGAATCATGCACTCCGGTTACACACATAAACATATAAATGAAGATAAACTATATGTGCAATATAAACATGCTACTTGGTTGACCCTGGCTATGAATGTTTAATTCTTTACTATGTTAGCAACTCTCCTGAATGGGTAGCTGACAACAGAAAAATTTAAATTATTGCGTTCTTTAAGGTTCATCATAACAAATGGACAAAAATGGCTGTATTTACACCTCAAAAACTACTCTGTTAAAGACTTACCTGTCCAGTTTGGAAATTTTTAAGGCCTGGAATCCACTATAGATATATAAAAGTTAAATGCATTTTGTGTTTCAGAAAGATGAAATCTTTTTTGGATTTTGATGGCCATTTTTTTTCCTTTCTGCAGAAGGTGTAAAAATGAACTAAGTTGGGATAAAACTTTGAGATGCTCCCTCTCAGGTAAAAACTGTATTGTATTGTATTGATTGTCCTTGATTGACACGGACAATAGACAGACAATAGGTATCTACACAACTATAGGTGAGTTAAAGGGTTTAACTGAGTGGACAGTATCAAAGCAATTCAGGTGTTTGTTTATTTTTATACCTTCTGCAGAAAGGATAAAAAAATGCCCATCAAAATCCAAAAGTGATTTATATCTTTCTGAAACAAAAAATGCATTTAACTTTTATATATCTAGTGGATGCCAGGCCTTAAAACTTTCCAAACTGGACAGGTAAGTCTGTACACAGAGTAGTTTTTAAGGTGTAAATACAGCCATTTTTGTCCATTTGTTATGATGAACCTTAAACACCTAGGCAAGACTGAAATCTAAGGAGCAATTGAATGACGGATTCAGAGGGAGTCATCCCTGCTTTTTCAAGAAGAAAATAAGCATTCAACGTCAATCATGGGAAGCCCCACTATCAACGTATATTTACGTTGATAGTGGGGCTTCTCATGGATAGAAACAAGTGCCTGTGTAATATATAATATATACCTGGTCAAAATGTCTGATCAGCATAAGAAGTTTTGTTTACTTCCGATACGTCACAGTTGTCATATTATTAGATTTTGGAAAATATGCAGTCTAATATTAGAAAATGAACTATTGGCATTCAAATTGGGCATTTGTTTAAAGTATTATAAATCAAATATGTATTACTCAAATCAATCATGTACAATTATAAATACATACATACCATGACAATATAAGCAACAAACATGATACATACATAAATATAAAATAATTACATGGCATGTATGATTTATTAGAATCCGTTATTTTGATTGGCTGACAACAATCGCAAGGCACTCCAATGTCATGTTTCCCCCCGAATAAAATACAACAGCTATGACTGCACGTGCTATCCGTGTCAATGTTAGAATAATTCACTGAAAAACAAACAAAAAGTGTGATATTACTTAGGAGATAACTGATTTGTATTTTAAGCTCCAATTAACGGTATCAATTGGTGAGTTGATGATCGCAAATTAAGTTTACAGGCGACGCGTTAGCAGAGCCATATATCAAACGGGTTTTTGCGACCATCAAATCACCAATTGATGCCGTCGGAGCTTAAAATACAATATTGTTATCTCCATTCTAATGAAACTGACAGAAAACAACGTTAAATCATACATTTAAAATATGTCATATATGTCGTGTGCGCTTGCGCGTACGTTTTCATAGCATGAAAATTGGTCACGTTATCCAATCAAAATGAACGTTTCAAACGATGTTGCATTAGAATCTTAATTTTATGGTTGTAGGATAGAAATGTTATTTTATAAATTGAATGATTGATCTTTATATAATTTTAGGGTTGTAAAAGCCTTCATCGTGCGCACATTTTTCGCTTCCGCGCTTCATACAGAATTTGTCTCGGTCAACGCTTTTACACATCAATAAAATTATAAAAAGAAGCATTCCATTCTTAAGTGCCAGTCTTTGTAAGAATCAGGCAATTTAGAAAAATTTCAAAACATGGCCGAAAAAACGCACCAACCTAACCACCCGATTTTGAAGGTACCTTCATCCTGAGATATAAATGGTAGGTCTTTCGTTTCTGTGTGTCTGATAATTCGTGAAATATTTAGATACATTTTGGTTATAATGATAGCAAATTAAAGAGTTATCTCCCCGTAATTGTTAATTTCTAGTGCATTTCAACCAAATTATGTCTTGAATTACCAGAACAGAGAAAGGATACGAATGTTATATGAATGCACCATTATACATTGTGAACATGAATTAATGTAAAGCTGAGCGGGTTTTTGTTTGTCATGATTTCACCACTGCCTGATTCTTAGGCAGATTGGTACTTAAGTGCAATAACTTCGTACATTAAAACTAGATATTTGCTTCTCTATAACATGTATATATTTGCGTATTGCTGTGTGTTTGTTTTTTTCTACATTGGCTAGAGGTATAGGGGAGGGTTGAGATCTCAAAAAACATGTTTAACCCCGCCGCATTTTTGCGCCTGTCCCAAGGCAGGAGCCTCTGGTCTTTGTTAGTCTTGTATGATTTTTAATTTTAGTTTTTTTTATATATATTTCGGAGTTTAGTATGACGTCCATTATTACTGAGCTAGTACTTCTTTAGGGGCCAGCTGAAGCACGCCTCCGGGTGCGGGATTTTCTCGCTGTATTGAAGACCCATTGTTGGCCTTCGGCTATTTTCTGCTCTTTGGTCGGGTTGTTGTCTCTTTGACACATTTCCCATTTCCATTCTTAATTTTATATATTATATATCTCTGCCTATGTGTAGTGACAACTGCAAATTATACTTTGTCCATCGGATGTCTTATGATTAAGAAATACCCTCTACCAAGAAATTTGTTTTGCATACACACGTATAAAAATTGCGGTTTTTATCCAACGCAATCAATGACTGCCATTGGCAATTGCCAAATAAATGGATCACAAGATGTAACAAAATAGATCTTATTATTAATTTATTACCAAACAGAAAACAATAAACTTGCGGAAAAGATGGTATACCGCAAACATGAGGTGCAAACATTTGTACACCATATCCGGATTTCGACAATTAATGTCTCTTCAGTGATGTTAGGAATCGAAACGGTATTTGGAAGACCATATAATTTACCTCAAATTAGGATAGACTCTTGAATTTTGAAAGTCAAAACAGGATGAACGGATATGTAAACCCGAAGGCAAATATAATACAAGCCCAAACGAAAAAATATAAACAAGTCTAAATTAAAAACAACGTTCAATAGATATATGAAGATGTGGTATGAGTGCCAATGAGACAACTCTCCATCCAAGTCAAAATTTATATAAGTAAACCATTATAGGTCACAGTACGGTCTTCAACACGGAGCCTTGGCTCACACCGAACAGTAAGCTATAAAGGGCCCCAAAAATTACTAGTGTAAAACCATTCAAACGGAAAAACCAACGGTCTAATCTATATAAAAAACGAGAAACGAGAAACACTTATGAACCACATCAATAAACGACAACTACTGAACATCAGATTCCTGACTTAGGACAGGTGCAAACAAATGCAGTGGGTTTAAACGTTTTAATGGTACCAAACCTTCACCCTTTTTCTGAAACAATAGTGTAACATCACAAAATAGAAAGACACACTATAAAATATCAACTGAAATAGCTTAACTCAATCAAAGGACATATTAACACCATTGAACATACACTGAACAAATAAATTTGACCTATGATACAATGTAAATACAAAATAAATAAACTAAGGGATGAATAATAAACCTATGATTGCGTTGGATAAAAACCGTAATTTTTATACGTGTGCATGCAAAACAAATTTCTTGGTAGAGGGGTCTAAATACAGCATATATATATAAACTATCAATGTTAAAGTTCTAATTTTAGTCATAGTGCATTTAACTTTGATAACTTAAAAGTGGTTTAGAGAGTGTTACATTCTATTTAAATTAGTCAGAATAAAGTTGTATTTACGTGTGCAGAGTGTATTTTTCTATCTTGATTTTTATATTAGAAATAAAGATATCTTTTAGGGGTTTCTAATTATTTGATCTTTCATAAAATATCATTCTAAAATGTTCAAAAGTGGATGAAAATTAAGGTCGAATAAGCAAACTTAATTTTGAATATAATTACACCTTATATAAAAATGCCGGATTTTGATTGGTTGTTAGCCAGTATATTTTTTCGCATATTCTAACATTTTTACCTCATTTCAAATGAATTTGCCTGGTTTTTTTTTCACCTCTGCCGATGAATTTGCCATTTTTGAGATTCCTTTTTTACCATCGCGAGCCTGTTCCCGCCAAAATTATTCATAACCTTTCTCACTTTATCCCGACAACATGGCCAAGTTAAGCACTATTGATTGAGTTAAACCGAAAACTGTCAGAAAAATACATATAAAGAGGGGGAAAAAATGTCTATACAAATGAACGATTTAATGATGGAATAACAAGGACGTTTACACATATAGATACCATGACGTTACAAAAAGACAACATGTACAGACAGTTTCAATCAAAATCTATTTGGTGTAATTTAACAGATATATCATGTTATGGAGGGGTATTTGCGAAAAATACCAGTCTTGGGACCAAATTTTTCTCGCCTAGCGGCTTGGGAAATTTCACCGTCCCTTGACTGGTACTTTTCGCAAATACCCCTCCATAACATGATATATCTGTTCAGAAACCAATTTAGAGATATTGCACACTATCATTTATACATTAATAATCAATTGAGTTACTTCCCCTGGGTCTGCAAATGAATATATTTGATAAATATAATCAATTAGAATAAGAAAATTCTGAATAATTTGTTAAGAAAAAAAATGTTTTCTTTTTATAAAGTTAACAAATAGCTTTAACAGGTTTATTGTTGTCAAAATTGAAATGTTTAATGTAAAAGATACCATATTCTATTTTAACGACAATGGATTCATAAACAGATTTGTTTTCTCCACTTTTTTAATTAAAATCTAACTAAGTAATTTCTTCAGTATAAAGTGCCAGTTCTTGACACTTCTGTACACAACTATAAAAACTACCACTGAACTAGAAGAAAATAACGACTGGTAGGACAAATATGAATGATGTAGGAAGTATTATAGAACTAATTTGTGATTTGTGTCATTCGATATATATGTCCAGAAAAAAGATCACGAAAGAATAACTAACGGTTGTCAAGCATTGCATTCGGATCATGAATGCAATTAGTATGATTCTATTTCTAATTCTGTGAAAAATCTTCTGTATTTTCAAAAGGTGGAACAAATCAGAAAAATAGAATTACGTCAGTCAAAATGATTCAACTTCCTTAAGAATAATGTGAACTACGTGAAAGAAAAAAGAATAATGTGTCTGAGGACACAAATGCCCCTGCTCAAGCTTCAAACAAACAAAAATGTGACGGACGGATAGATAGACGAAAGGAAGGACGGTCAATGGTATACGTAACACTTAATGCCCCCGTCGTCTACGGGGGCATAAAAATGCAGTACTTTTTGAGAATACATAAAAGGCGACAAACAATCCTATGATATTTTGTATCTATAATTGTCAAGTAGCAAGCAGTCTTTTGAATCTCAATGAAGAATTTTATATCCCATTAACGATGGATAGGACAGGGTGAAGGGGGAAAGGAGAAAGGGGAGAGGGTAGAAAATTGCGAGGAATTTTATAAGCATGCTTTTTTTATTCTTTATTTTGATAATCAATAGCAAAACATTCAGTTTCGGCCTTCCGCGGCCGCTGTCTACTTTCGGTTGTATATTTTGTCTCTTTTTTGCTACTATGTTCAAACTTTTCTCATCTCGTATTTCACTTCAGAGACTTAAAATGTGACCAGTCATTTTAGAAAAAAACATCATTTGCACCTGTACAATCAATTGAATGTGTTGTTGGGTTTTTGTTTTACTAAATCAACAACACATTGGAATTCTTTATCCGTTTGCCCAATGCTCAAATTTTGTGTCCCCAGTTCATAAAATATTGCTTCCTGACCATGACATGACATGAGTCGGAAAGGTGATGCACCGTTACAGTGCCCAAGTTCGAGCCAAGTTATATATAGCCTATAATATTATCTCATCGATCGGGGTATCGTGGAAACTTTGTCGCCTCGAGTGCGGGGCCGTGAGTTCGGAACCAACGACTTGATTGATACTTGACGCTTCTCTACTTATCGTGCGGCATTTAGGAGTAAGAGTAGAAAGCTGGTCTCCTCGGACAACTAGAACAACATTATAATGATTAATTTGTTCTCGTCATGAATATGCATGCAATATTTGCCACTGGACGTTAAGCAACCAACAATCAATCAATTAAACCGACCAATTCATTAACTTGCAGGGGCGGATTCAGGCGGGGCGTGGCGGGCGTGCGCCCCCCTAAAATTTGCAAAGCATGGGTTGTCCTCAGCTTAATAAAGAACATTTCGATAATTTTACATCAAAAACATTTAAGTTTGCGACCCCTTAACCTAAAATCCTGGATCCGCCCCTGACTTGTACTTATATGTTTACTGAGAAAAATGTCTGTATGTATCCAGAATGATTTAGTTCAAGTACATGACAGACTACCACATATGTACCTGTATGACCTTTATTAGATATGTACCTGTATGACCTTTATTAAATATGTACCTGTATCACTGTGTATCATCGCCACCGGAAATTGGGTACTAACGAAGCGGAGAGAAATGGAAAAAAAAATAAACAAGGTAAGAATTCATTTAATTTAAAGCATTTCTACTGATTTGACGTGGGTACCGCTTAAGATATGATTTTCTGATATATAATTCTTTAAATTATTAGGCCGATAAGTACAAAATTAAGACAATATTTTGTGTTATACTCAAGAACTTGCCACTTAGTACCTGAAAATTTCGAGGTCGATCGTCCTCTGTCGCCCCATTGGCAAGATATTCAACTGTTTTTCATTATTTTTCCAGACACTTTTTTAGATTATTATAGTGTGGCATCATATTTGCTGAAATTTGTTGTCAAAATGAACGTTTTTAAAGAATATAGACCATAAAAAATAAAGTCTAGGGTACGGCAACTTGCTCATGTTGACAAATTTACTGTATGGCAACTTGTTTTCAACTGTATGGCAACTTGCTAATTTCAAAATATTTATTTGCCGTCTTTTTAAAGAAAATAAAGTATTAGGTTCAAATATCTAATTTTGCATTTGATAAAAATACAATTCGCTTGACACCGTTTAAGATGTATACACAATATAAGGCTTGAACACAGTCCTATTACATCTTTTACATACCTGATGTACACAATATGAATACGGCATATACAAAAGCTGGCAAATATTGTAACTTTCGGAAAGGCATGTCACTGTTTTACTGACCTGTTGTTCTGTCCTGATGTAGCGTTAAATGTTACCCATGTCCGTCCGACCCGTCTCTCCCGTCCGTCCAGAAAGTCCCAATAATTGGTTTCCGTTCTCTAACTTTAGTATGCCTTAACCAAATGTTTTAAAACTTACACGAAATGCTTATCACCACAAAACACAGATCAAGTTATAAATTGGGTAGCGTCACTGTTACCGTTCTTGAGTTATGCCCTTTTATAAATGAAAAAAAGCTAAAGCTGTCGTTTCTGTTCTCAAACTTTAGATTGCCTCAACCAAATGTTTTAACCATACAACATTAGTCAGCTTATGCATATAAGTGATGCACATTTCGGGGATGGGTTGTGGGTGGAGGGAAGGAAGGAGGTAATGGCAGGAGAATTTTTCCGCATTGAATATTTAGAACCATTAAGTGAATGAATTCTCTTTCAACTTTCAGATAATTTAAATATGAAATATAAATGAATTATCATTCTCTGCAAAAAAAAAGTTGTATTGCTACACCACGGCACCATGTTAAGGGAGGTTTGAGTGCTCACAAACATGTTTAAGCCCGCCTCAATATATATGTGTCTGTCCCTGGTCAGGAACATGTAATATAGCGGCTGTCGTAAGTTGCTGCCTGACATATTTGTTTATGATTTTGTCATAAATCAGGCAATTTTGATACGATATGGGTTTTGTTCATTGTGAAGTGTATAGTAACCAATAGTTGGTCAAGTCTATTTCATTTGGACTTTGTTTGAAAGTCCTCTCAGTGAAAACCATTCCACGTCTCCTTTTTCAATTAATGTTATTGTCTTATTTGTAAAAGGCAGATACAGCCAATATATTAGAATAAAGAACATTAATTTTCAAAAAAAAAAACTTCATCTCTATTTAGTAAGAAATGAACAAGCTCGGTGGCTTACACTGTTTAAATTTAAAAAAAATATTAACCTTAGATTATTCATTTTTGGAAAGAATGAAAGAAGAATCCGATACAAGGGATACAAATCCGGCTGTGGCTACGGCATAAACTATTTATATAAATTTTCTTCTTGAGAAAAATGATTTTAATATAAGCATCTATCTAAAGATTAGATTATTTACACACACACAAAAATAGGGCTTACTGTTGATTTTGAAACTCTATGAATTCACATTTATATTCAAACAAACAGATAGGCCGACATCCATACCTTTATAAGTTTCAAAATAGAGAAGGTGTGTTTGAAAACAAATAATCACGTACTGCTATATCTTTTAAGGCAAATGCAAGTCTTACTTGTATTAATTATATAATTTTAATTGGCACAATATCACATTAAAATTTACTGAGAAATATTATACATAGTAATCATGAAAATGTACTAAGGTAACACGATACCGAATGACGTTACGCCACGAGTTATCGTTCCTGACGTTATCGAATAACGTTCACACATACAAACCAATTCAGCAGGTTCTGCAATCACAAAGTGATTATTCAAAATAATAAAAAAAATATTTTTGGTAATTCATTATGTGACATTTTTAACGGTAACTTTCCCTAGATGTAGAGTGCTGAGAGTTTTGATGCAATACGTAACGGTTAACTTATTTGACATAGATTGCTTTATCGTTTTCCGGCAATTCTTCTGCTCATTGTTAACCTTTAAAAATGTATTACTTTACTTTTAAATATTGTGTTTCTTTAATATTTAAGCAGCTGCACGATTTATCTTATATATGTTTTTATGCATAACAGACTGAGTTTTAACACTTTATTTTATTCTTGGTTTATTTTTGCAATAAATACTTATTCATGATGCGCGCCGTATCGCCATGAAATTTTGTTTTGAAAGTCGAAATCTAATCTATAGACACTTGGGATGATGTGTGAAAAAACAACTATTAATTCGTGTTAAAATGGTCGTCAAAAACACCGCTCGACAAAATTGAACAAGGAAATTTATCGGAATGAGAATACGGATAGAATTAGGCGAAAAAGCACAATATAAGCAGACTTTGATACTCATACAGAAAATAGTTTGTTAGTATGGAATGTAAAAAACGTGGTTTAACTTGGTTATTTTGCCGAATAACTTTCCCTATGTTCCAAGTGTAAACAGTCTCTGAAAATCATTGGTTTGTACAGAGTAAATCCGATATAGTTTCGGAAACATTTTAAAAATAAAGTGCTAGCTTTGTAACCCTATAGACCAAGTCTACACAGGGCAGACAGCAACATCGGAATGAGGCCTGAGAAAGTTAACGTAGGCTGAGAAATACATGGGAACTTGAATCGGCAAAAATAAAATAAAAAAAATTCAGGTCCCGTTACAATCTGATTAAAACCAGCTCCAAGTATCCACTTGCGTCTATAAACGCAAGTTGATAGTTCGGACTGGCTCTAGTCAGACTGGTTCAGTTACAATTTTTTTCTCTCGAAATTTACAAGCAAACGACTGACTAATTATTTTTCAAACGGCAGAAAGAGACTGAAATAGCTTGATCTTGAAATCATTTAGATTTTATATTCGTGTTAATTTACGCTTGCATGGGTATTCGGTGGTAGTGTGGTTTTTTTGGTGTGATTTGAGTTGGAAATAATTTACATTTATAAGTTCGGAGACAAAACGACTGAAAGAGAATAAACATAGTTGCCTTTTGAGGCCCTGAGGGACATATTGCTCACATACTAGGCGTCAGGAAAAGCCCGAGGAGTTTCACAGTCTTAAAAGGAGTTTTTAGAACAAGTATAAAAGTATATCTATATACATGTAAAAAAGAAGTGTTTTTATTTCTTTGTGTGGATAAATATACTATATAAATATATGTACATTGTAATATAAAATGTATGTGTACGAGCTTTAGAAACACGATGAAAAACGAGACTCGCCGACCTTTCCACTTGTTTCGTAGTGAGTACAAATACATTGAATTTTATATTTCTGACAATGTACATAATTTTTATATTTTGTTTTTATTCTACAATTTACACCCCAAGGATGACTAGGAAATAGAAATATGGTCACTTGGTCTTCTTCCGACCTGCAGTCAGAAAATGCTTCCAAAGTGGGGCGTCCATTTGGCTGTGCGGGATGTATCAAGTTTGCACCCACGTCCGGTCAGAATGGGGACGTTAAATCCGATGCCTCGTGTAAAGTGAGTTCTACGCTCTTTGAACATTAAGAACCCTTAAAACAACTCTTTGAGAGGTCCGTAGGTGGCCTGTTGCGAAACAAAATGTCTGTCCCTATCCAATATACCCTCATTTTCCAGTGTCAGTCCAAATTTTCTCGACCATCATCCCAGATGGCCTCTATTACAAAACCTAGCTATTGTATTTATTGTTAACTTGTTCTCGTCCTAAACATGCATGAACTATTTGCCACTGGACGTTAAGCAACCTACAATCAATCCTACAATTTACACCCGTCACTTATAACTTTAATTGTTAAAATTTAAATCATTGCCTCTAATTTTTTCAAAGCAATCGACCGCTTGCTCATTATGGAAGTGGGGTAACATGAGACTTTATTTGTAAAAGGACAAGTACAAATAAAACAAAAAAATATATGGTACATGTTTTTTGTACAAAAGTTGGCTGTTATAATGATAAATGGAGATATGGGATATGCAATTTATAAGATAGCAACATCTGGACATTTAACGACATCAAAACTAAAGACCTCAAGAAAATTGTGACTAATGCTAATTGGACGAGTATCTTTTTATTTCTAATTTGTAGCTTTAGTAAACGCTGGTCCCCTAAATTGGAAAGTATGTGTAGTATAATTATCACAGTAACATTTCAGTCTCTTAGTACATATTTGTTAAGTCTTAAAACTTTTGTTCTTCTTGAGAAAATTCAAACCATAATGAAATAAGGAGATGCGGTAAGATTGCCAATTAATCAACTTTCCACCAAAGACAAAATGACGGAAATGGTAGCTTGCTTACATTGCTACTTCATTTTAGATCTCCAAATTACCATTCCATTATATGAACTGCATATTCAAAAATATGTTTTGTCACCAAAATTCCAATAGAGCACTTATCATCATATTGTTTCACCCGTGTCCGTTCGACCGTCAATCCCGCACTTGACATATATACATAGGGTTTATACATACGGCTAATTATTTAGGACTACAGTCTTTTTGCTTCAGGTTTAAATTATTTACCTGGTGTTACTACTCATATTAAAGGTACGCATGTCGTCTGGATTTTCTTTATTTTTTGTTCATGACAGGTTGCTGGATTAGGCATTTTGATAACATATAAAAGGAACGCAGTGTACAGACTCCGGCTTACATCTCCTACATGTGGAATTTCAAGCTGGAACTTTTATATTTCGCGGTTTGCTTTACTTATAAAGAATGAATATATGATCTCAAGATTTGTTTTGTAAATTATTTTCCACAAATGACAGACTGTTGAACTTTGTGAAATTTTGCATACAGTTTGCAAGGTTTGTCCGACTTGCTCAACCAACCAACTCACACATTTACACCACGTAGAGTACACTATACTAATGTATGTACCAAGTCAAGAATATGACGGCTGTTTATCATTCTTTCGATGTATTTGAGCTTATGATTTCGTCATTTGATAAGGGACTTTTAAGTTTTGAATTTTTCTTTGAGTTTTGTTATTTTATTTTTTAGAATGTGTATTTTATCAGGATCATTATTTTCCCTCATAATTTTCACAACTAACAGAATGTTTAACCTTTTTTGACTGGTGCATCAAATTTGTCTTTTATAAACAACTGTTTTCCAAATTGTATTGTATCGTCCCGAACATGCATGAACTATTCGTGCCACTGAACGTTAAACAACCATCAAAAACCAAGCAATTATAAAACTGTTAACTGAATCAAATTTTTAAAGTACTCTATTTCTGCATGGATGCAGCGATGACACCACCATTGTCTTAAATGATGGAGTTAAAAACTCAGTAATTCAAATGAACCACACGTGAAATTTTTCATGTTATTTTCACGTGAACTTTACAAAAATTTGGAGGTATTTTTCATGATTTTAATTAAATTTAGAATAAAGATATTATTTGAATAATCTTATTATAAAAATTTACGTGAATTCAACGTGTACCAAATTCCGTTGATTTATGCATGAACTATTATCATAAGATTCACGTGGAACCAACCAGTTCAAGCAAGTTTCAAGTATATGCTCGTTTGGTGTGAAATTCAGACGAGATTAATGTTAATTCATGTGAGTGAAATTTCCATGTGCAGGACGAAATAAATTTATATCAGTAGAATTTCATATTGCATAACTAGGAAATTTACGAAACCCGACTGGGGAAATGAAAATAAACAACATTCAGATCCTGACACATATTTTGTTTTCCATATCTCTGAGTAGGAATAACGTTATATTCTGTATTCAATAACGTCATACGTTTTCGGTCAAATTCTAGGCATATCGATCAACTTTGAAGCCATTTATCTCAAAAACAAGGATTGGTGACATATGAGTTTTTTTTACGTGTATGGATTCAGTATGCAATCCTGGATATTATGTTAGTTTTTTGTTTTTCTCCGTATATAAGAACATATCCATCCATTGGAAAATCTAAAAAGGAAAGCCGAAAAAAAGCCATTTCTCCTATATACCTATGTAAATTTGTCGCCAAAATTGACGTATTCCTATCAAAATACCAAGAAAACAAAAATGGTGACCCCCATTTTTTATTACATATTCCGATGTAATTCGATTCAAAGAGCACGTGTGTCAAAAAGTTTGGAAATCGGGAGATATGCCATTCGGTATCGTGTTACCCCTGTAAATAAAAAGATTGATTGCATTTACTTAAACTAAAAAAAAAGTACAATCTTATTTTCAATAAGAAACAAGAAAATTAATTCGAAACACAATTCCTGATTTATTTCTCCTAATTTTCAATGAAAACAAAGTATTTTCTTCACTCTTCTTTTAACAAATTATTCATTTCGGAAATTTAAAAAATAAACAATAAACAATGTTGAAGACCGCACCTTGACCTATACTGGTTTACTTTTATAAATTGTGACTTGGATGGAGAGTTGTCTCATTGGCACTCATACCACATCTTCCTATATCTATTTAACAGAGCACATTCTTTATGTGTCTGTCCGAAGCCACGAGCCTGTAGTTTGGTGGTTGTCGTTGGTTCATCTCTATCATATTTGTTATTTTTCGTAAATTGTTTTGTTATGAGTTAGGCCGTTAGTTTTCTTGTTGAATCCTCCCACAATTTTTCATGTCGGGGCTTTTTATAGCCGACTGTAAGGTACGATTTTTCGTTGTTGAAGGCCAAACGATAGCATATAATTGCTTACATACACTTTATTTGACCCTGGTGGATAGTTATCTTATTTGCAATCATACAACATCTCCACTGTTTATATTTAAAATAAAAAAAAAAAAAAACAGCACCAACAAAAGATGAATGGTCGGGTTTTTTTTTATTGAACTTACAAAATTTCACCCTGACAACAAATAAGACAATAGTCGTTAGTATTATAACGATATATGAATGTATTTAGGATAATATGGTTGAAAAAACCTTTTTGTCTTTAAAAACACAAAGTCAAATAGAGGTACGCAACGACGACTTCTGAACGAAATTAACGGCATATATTTTATAATATTTGATAAGTAGTTTATTTTGCATATTTGTAAGCCGGTAAAGCTTTGATACAGCCAAAATTTCGTCACTTGATATTATCTAAAAAGTGATTAATTTCATCTTTAAATTACAATATATTGCAAGACGCCGTACAGACAAAAGTTGTTATTTTGCAATTCGCCGTACAACGTCCTGCAATTCGCCGTACAATAAACAAACAATGTTTTGGTCCATATTCTTTAAAAACATCTTTATGACAACAGATTTCAGTCAATATGATGTCACACTATCATAATCTAAAAACGTGTCTGGAAAAATAATGAAAAACAGTTGAATATCTTGCCAATGGGGCGACAGAGGACAATCGACCTCGAAATTTTCAGGTACTAAGTGGCAAGCTTTGGAGTATAACACAAAATATTGTCTTAATTTTGTACTTATCGGCCTAATAATTTAAAGAATTATATATCAGAAAATCATTTCTTAAGTGGTACCCTCGTCAAATCAGTAGAAATGCTCTAAATTGAATGAATACTTACCTTGTTTACTTTTTTTTCTATTTCTCTCCGCTTCGTTAGTACCCAATTTCCGGTGGCGATGATACACAGTGTGTATGACCTTTATTAAATATGTACCTGTATGACCTTTATTAAAGATAACAGTGGAAGACCATCTTGATTTGTTACATAAATATATCATGTCTTATATTTAAATAGAACATGTCTCAATATTCAATAATTTGATGACGAAATGTTGTGGTGTAAAACCCAATAAATTTTGGAGCATGGTGGTAAAAAATCAATCTACTTCAATATCTGTCTAACGCCGGGGGTGAACTGGAATTGACCGGCGGAATGCAAATGAAAAAAAAATATTTCTCTCAATAACATAAAAAATGGATACAACCCCAAATTCATAAATGCTTACCTGAAGCAATACAAGGATTTGACTTTGTATTTTACAAATCCTTGGGCCTGTTCGGGTAGATTTGTGGTCGTTTGTATGTTACTATAATGTATTATCTATGATATACACACACTGAGAATCAAACGGTAGCCGGATCCGTCGCCAAACATGACTTCTGTAAGTATATGTTACAAAATGAACTCTTAATCAAAATTTGCAGTGTAAAGGTAGAAAACACAAACTCGCAGGAATGTTTCAAAATATGTGCTGGGACTTTTATACTAACGTTAGTACAATAGTCCCAGATATGAGTTAATTGGTTTAGTCTGAGACTACTATAATCTCTGTGTTACAGTAGTCTCAGGTTAAGTTAACGTTAAAACAGATACATAATTATGTATGTCTCTGTTTTCAAAATAAGAGCTCCAAAATCCGGAAATATAAACGGAAGTTGACCTCGTGATTTAAAAATTTGAATAAACCGGAAGTGGGTTAAAACAAAACAAGCCACTGGATTTTCTATCAGATTTCTGTCTAAATTTACTTTTTAACACACATAAGGTAATACAATATATTAAAATGGTATAGATATTTTCAAAATGTGATAGATTTCTAATTTAAGAAATTCTGTCTCCGTAAACGAAAGAAACTGAATGGAAATTGGAATGATATGGAATGAGTAATGATCACATGACAGTTTGGGGAAGATCCTCATAATAGGGTACTTTCCCCATTTAAAAGTATTATATCAAAAATAGAGTATCAATTTACAATGATAAAAAAACGAATTTTGTATTTCATCCTTATGACTGTCATGGCGCAAATATTCATATAATGGCAACATTTCCATATAGCCTCCGGCTGTTGTCTGCTCTTTGGTCTGGTTGTTGTCTCTTTGACATATTCCCCATTTCCATTCTCAATTTTATTATTATAGGATACAGTTCAAATGAGAACTTATATGAAGCAGGCGTTACCTGTGAAAGGGGATGAAGTCCGAATCAAATTACTTTTTTTTAATTCTAACATGTTTTAATGTTCAAAAAGAAACGGATATGCCGTTACGTTACCGATGTTGGTTCTGTTGTTAGGGATTTTAGATGTGGCGTCATTTTCAATGTTGGTTCTGTTGTTAGGTATTTTAGATGTGGCGTCATTTTAGTCATTACGTCATTTTCAATGTTGGTTCTGTTGTTATGGATTTTAGATGTGGCGTCATTTTAGTCATTACGTCGTTTTCAATGTAAACAAACAGATGCTATCATCAGGTAATTTTTTTTCATATCCATGAATAATTAAAATGAAATTGTTATTATGCTCATTCCTATATATTTGACTGAAAAATACATTATACCCAAAGTCTCACAACAAATGAGACCGGAAGAAAGATAGAGATTTCTGCGCAAATGCGGGAAAATAAAAAAGTTAGAAAAAATAAGATAACGATTTTGAGTTCATTAGTACATTCATGACATTGGAAATTTTTTTTTTTTTTTGATTTTTCTACTGTTTTAGGGGACTTCATCCCCTTAATAAAAAAATCTGGGTCTGTTTTTATTGTTTGAAAATAGAGGGACGCTCTAAAAATGTCAGCAGGTTTCTGTAGTGTTTTGCAAATAATATTTTTTTACAAAATGAATAATGAATATTGTCATGATAAGATCAGATAAGATAAGATATCTTTTCAGTTTAAAATGCAAACAATCGGATTGCTACTAAATACAGTACTACCTGTGACATTATCTGATTAATGGTGGCCATAAAAAATATGGTCACCATGATGGCCCTAAATGTCCATCATTATACCTCCTGTTGCTTAATTAATACACAAGGTATTAATCAAAAACTAGTCAAGGATAAAGGGAAATCATGACTGCATTGAAGTGTTAAAATTATAAAACTTACAGGTAAAGTGTCTCAGGTAAAATATATGTGTTTGTCAAATTTAATAACTGTGATTATGACAAGAAAATTCTAAAATAAAATGAAATAATAAAACAAGTTGAACATATCGCTTCCTAACTTTTTTTCTATAAATTTTCTCATGACTGTTTGTTTTGATGTTATATAACTTTCAAATAATTCTATCAATTTAAGTTATTTTTTACATGTATTTTTTGGCAAGTGAATAATAAATGAATATCATCTTCTAATATAATGCAAACTTTCACAACGACTGCCTTTTTCCATTAAAAAGGTGTTTCTCAAATTAATTTTCTAAAATCAAAATTGTTTATACTTACTGCATTTAACATTGTTTAACAAATGTTTAAGATTATCTTTAAGACTTCCATTAAAAAGGTGTTTCTCAAATTAATTTTCCAAAATCAAAATTGTTTATACTTACTGCATTTAACATTGTTTAACAAATGTTTAAGATTATCTTTAGGACTTATTCTAAATAAAATTTAGGCAATTCATTATTTCTCTATTAAATTAATACATGTATATTCAAAATATTCATTACAGAAAAATTTGATAATATTTTTCTTGTCATATAAACATATTACAATTTCATCAAGTTACTGACAAAAAAACAACAAAAACAAACATTATAATGCAAAGAAATAACAATTCTAAAAGAAATCAAAACACATGGAAAAAAATTATTAGGTTTCTGCCCTCAGTTCTAATGACTTTTTTTTTTATAAAGGAGCCAATATTTTAAACATGTTCCATGTTATAGAGGTTAAGCATTTCTTTTACTTTTTTTTCCTGGTTAAGATTTTATTTATAAGATTCAAGATTTTATTCATAAACTGGTCAGAGACATTATTATGAGAAGGTAAACAATTTTCAAATAGATTATCTCTAAGTTGTTATGTTAATTTTACAAACAATTCTATCCTTTATAGGAATTTTTATCCACCATTTTCTTTTTCAAAATTATGACCACTAATTCTTTACTTAGTGAAGCATTTGAGTTTACTGTTTTCATCATTAGTTTTTATTTTATTTTCAAAATATTCTTATTTTTTTCCTTAAAATTCATTTTTAATCAAGGGCTTTAAACATTGTTAAAGAATCTTAATTCATTCAAGTCCCTGCAATTATTAACTTTATCTAAAAGGCCTGAGTTAACGTGGAGTGAAATATTCTTTGCAAATGTATACCCAAGAATATGTATCATGGAATGCCAGTCCTGCAGTTTCACAATATAATACACAGAACAAAAAGTGATTTAATTAATAGACCATAAAAGTGTCACAATCTATATAGAAGTGTACTTTATTTTTTTCTGGAGACAAATTTTGCCTGTTAACTGACAAAATTAGTCAAACTGAGGATAACATATTTGATAAGTTTACAATTGTTTCAAAAAGCAAAACAATTTTTTTCTTTAAATAGTTTCTTTTCATAAGATTTACTTTATTCAGAGATAAGAACATTTTTTATTTTGATTAGCATCATGATTAGCATTTATCAAAATTTGATGATAACTAGGTAGACATTTGAAAAATTTAAGTCTCTTTAGTGATTCTTCATGCACAACTCCAGTTTTGAGATTTGAAAAATATAAAAAATAAACAAAATAGTTTATTCCTATACCATATTATGATATTTGTAGTTTTCCTGAATAATAATCATGATAATAGATTGTACAACTTTGTTAACAAAATTTATTGTAAAAGGATTGATATTCATGACATTGATAATTCTAATTTGTTAAGAAACAGGCTTGTTAAATTACTTGCTTCATGCATGGTAAACGGACAGAAAGTCACAGGACAAAAAGTCACAGGACATAAAGTCACAAATTGGGTAGGACAAAAAGTCACTGGACAAAAAGTCACAAATAATTTGTTGACAATTCTTTGAATATATAAGAGAAAGATCTTCAAATAATTTCTTTTCTTACATTTATTCATTTTCAAGTTTAGGAAATTGTTCATAAGCCTTGATAAATGAAAAATTATTAAATTTCAATCATGCAAATGATATATTTCTTAGCACCATGAAGCCATTTAAGTGTTAAACCACTTTGACATTTTGTTATCATAACAATTATTTGATCATCATTGATATTTATTGAATAAATTTTAATTACAAAGTTGCTTCATATATTATAGTTCAAGAAAAAATCAAAAATTTATTTTTTAAATTAGTGTTTTCTTGTTAAGAGAAAAATAATCTCAAAACTGAATTGTGACTTTTTGTCCTGTGACTTTTCGTCCGTGACTTTTTGTCTGTGACTTTTTGTCCTGTGACTTTCTGTCCTACATTCTTCATGCATATGGTTCCTTTAAACATATCATTTGCATGATTATAAGTTATAATTAATGAAAAATTCATTTAGTAATGCAAACGAACAATTGAATACCATGTACATCATGTGCAATAACTATTTTTACTGAAAAAATAATTATTTAAAGGATTCTATTTTGTTTTCAAATGCTAGTCAATAAATTATCTTTGAATTTTTGTCATTTCCACTCAAAATTCTTTCAAAGAAGAAATTAAAAAAATAAGAAGCAAAAAAACAAATAAAAATAACATATAAAATTAAAACATTAGGAAAAAGAGAAAATAGACAGAAAAATCAACAAATGATATGAATTAACAAAGATTAAAACAACATTCTATTCTACATTTTCAAGAAAAGGTGTAATGTCAATTTGAGAAGAAACCTGAGTTACCTGTACAGGTAAATTTTAATGAAACATACAAGCTGAAAACTTCAACCCTGATTGATTTCAACAGGTAACATAATTAGATAAGACATCAACCTATGTTTTATGACCCCAATAAATGGCCAACATCTCAAGATTGAATACCCCAATAAATGGCCACCATTCGATGGTGACCATACAAGAGGGTGGACATAACTAAGAGGAAGTCACAGGTTGTACTGTACAAACACAAATAAACAATACAAATATGTAACATTTACAAGAAAATAAAAATGTTAGACGACATGCCTCCTGTTTAAAAATTTAAATAGCATGAAATTATTTTATTTAGAAGAAATGCTGCTTAACTCTATTTTATTCATTCATTTATTAGAAAATAGTAAAGAAAATAGGTATACATATAAAATCAACAGTTCATACAAAACTGCTAACATTGTTTCTGTAATTATACATCTCACTTATGCCATTAACAATAATCATCAAAATGTCATATTCTTTACAAGAGAAAATAAAATAAAATTTTTCCCCCAAATTTGGTATCAGTTGTTTAAGCATTGGCACATCTAATTTCCTTAGATATTAATTAGCTCTGGCCTGCCCCCTTATCATGTTTATTCACGGTCTATTGACTTTGAAACTTTTTGATTAGTTTACATGTTAAAAGTTTATGAATAGATCAGTTTAAGGGGAAACACTTCTAATGATATTTGGTATGCAGTTGTATAAGCATTTGTATGGCACATCTCATTTCCATGGAGATTATTAGGCCTTGTACCTGACTTTCAATATTTGGCATAATTTACATGTCACAGTATTGCCATTTTAATTTCAACATTTGCATTTTATCTCTGTTAGTAGTTTATTTTTACAGAAGATTTTGAATTAGGTGACCATTATGATTGTTTTTTTACTGATTACATAGATCTTGTGCACCTGCAGTGGTGATAAATTAATGCTTACATTCTAAACAAAACAGTTCTCAGATAAAAATAAATATGATCTTAGTTTTATACTTAAAACCTTAACGGATCATGTATTTGAAACCTGCATGTATATCAGTTGAACACCTGGTCATTGTTGAGATTCTAGTTGAACCAGTATGAATTATAGATTGTTTGACCATGTTGACACATTATTTATTATTGATGAATATGATATTTACGTTCGTCCTAATAAAGCATAGGTTTTTAGTGAATAATTGTCTCATTATGCTCATTAGCAATCATACTGCATTTTTTTTTTATATATACCTGTAACAACATGAACAAATAAATACTGTAAATTCAGAAATTATTGCAATGTTTTTATTATTGCAAAAAAAGCAACAGGGTTATAATCGCAATAATTTAAACTTGCATTTTGAAATTTTTTATATGAATTAAACAGGATTTTTCTCAATATCACAAAAATTAAAATCGCATTTTAGTCTAAAATTACAAAATTGCAGTAAATCTTTTTGCTAAGGTAACAGCTTGATAATTAAAACATGTAAAACTACACTGCTTTCAAGTCTTCTTGCTAAGGTAACAGCTTGATAATTAAAACATGTAAAACTACTCTGCTTTCAAGTCTTTTTGTTAAGGTAACAGCTTGATATTTTTTTTGAACAATTGTTGAAAAATGAAACAGAAAAGA
Organism: Mytilus californianus; assembly: GCF_021869535.1. Lineage (NCBI taxonomy): Eukaryota > Metazoa > Mollusca > Bivalvia > Mytilida > Mytilidae > Mytilus > Mytilus californianus. The sequence continues at coordinate 6,499,748 of NW_026262745.1, forward strand.
CTACCTGAGAGAGGTTAAAACAACAAACATGTTAATTATTTTGATAGATATAATTTGTTATTAAGTATTCAAAAAGAAAACAGATCAAAATATATAGTATAAATAGAATATCGAAAAAAATTTGTTTACCTGCTTGATCATTGTTGATTATACATGTATATATGATATATGTGATGATTTTTAACCGCATTTTTGAAAGAAAAATCGGTTATTGATTTGGGGATGTACGGCAGGAGGGCGGGCGGCTGCCAAACAGTGTCCGTTCATTTATATGAAAATGCTTTGACGAAATATTTTCAAATTTAGATATGTTGTTTCCTATGACTAAATGAAGGTCAAGAAAAATTATTTAATGAATAAGTATTTCAGCAAAAATTGAATTCTTGGGGTTCTTTGATATGCCGATTCTAACAATGTTCTTAGATTTTGGATATTGGACCATAATAGGTAAATGTCCAATTTCAAATTTTTCAGTTCTTTAACCACATTCATTTTGTGTCACAAACCTATGCTGTGTCAAATATTCAATTACAATCCAAATTCAGAGCTGTTTTAAGCTTATATGTTGTGTCCATACTTGCTCAACTGTGCAGGAAAATCACTCTGACAGCCTCTTAATAATGATTTTAACTCCCAAAAGGAATTATAGAAATTGAAAACAGAAAACAGGTAAAATATTGTTAGGTGCCCAATTGACTAACCAATTGGCAAAATTACTTTAAATACATGTACTGTAGGTACTGAATTAAACCAGGTGACGATTTGTCTAGATGCCAATTTGACCTTTTTTATCATGTTAATAGGTGCCAGAAAGTAAAATAACAAAAATACCGAACTCCAAGGGAAATTCAAAACAGAAAGTCCTTTAAAAAATGGCAAAATCAAAAGCTCAAACACATCTAATGAATGGAAAACAACGGTCTTATTTCTGACTTGTTACAGGCATTTCCTTATGTAATGGTGGATTAAACCTGGTTATATAGCTAGCTGAACCTCTCACTTGTATGACAGTGGCATATAATTCCATTATATTGACAACAATGTGTGAGCAAAACAAACAGACATGATAAGTAAAAACGTCAACAATCGGGGTACAGCAGTCATCATGTACATTGTAATATAATCTTAATCACTATAAAAACAAATAACTGTTTCAACAAAGAAACACAAAATGGCATATAGACAAAGTACATACCCGGTAAGCAAAAATTTACCAGGTGGTTTATCATCCTCGTTTTATTGTGAACTTTCACAAAAAATATAACATTACATTCACAATGTTCCAAATATTTTGAAAGTTAAGTAAGAAAGTACAAAAATGTGTATGTACCAGAAACATGAAAATTTCATAGAAAAGTGGCACATTTACATGTATACAACCCAGAGAAACTTCCTCTGACATAAATATTAAATTACATTCAGAATTTTACAGTAAATATATTCCCATAAAAATGCAAAATTAAATATAATTTTGTGTTCAAAGCAATGTAATTAAATTGTACAATTATTTTGTAGTTATACACAAAAAGAAGATGTATTTATACTATTCCTTCCTCTGAATAGAAGAACAGGAAGTCCATTCCTTCCTCTGAATAGAAGAAAGGAAGACTATTCCTTCCTCTGAATAGAAGAACAGAAAGTCCATTCCTTCCTCTGAATAGAAGAACAGGAAGACTATTCCTTCCTCTGTATTGAAGAACAGGAAGACTAATTTTTTTGTATAAAACATAAGTGACAAGATGCCCATTTTGTTTTGTGTTGTGTCTAGAGGAACAACTGTTTTAGCAAAGTATGCCAGTTGTGCTGGAAATTTTACTGAAGTTACAGAGCAGATTCTTGCAAAAATATCACCTGGTGATTCTAAACTAACATACTCTCATGGAAGGTAAGTAGTACAAGTAACAATATCTCTGACAGTCCAAACTAACCAATATCTTAAAAACTGGTCGTATGTTTTTGCATCTTCAGCATGTTCAGTAAATCTTATTATCTCACTAGAAACATTATACACTTTATAGATCTGAAGAAAATAAGGAGATGTGCTATGATTGCCAATCAGTCAACTATCCATAAAAGACAAAAGGACAAAGATGTGATTGAAACAGGTCAATACATGACATTCAACAATGAATAAAAAACCTATACTGTATAGAAACATAAGCATGATAAGGTACCAGGTATACAATACCCCAGGATGACAACATGTGAAACAATTGAATAGAGAAAACTAAATGCCTGATTTATACTAAAAATAATAACCAAAGACAACCACTTGATCCTGGCTCAGGATAGGCACATGAAGAAGATGTGGCGGAGTTATACATTGTTTTTAACATTGAACCTCCCATTAAGTTTTACCTGAGGCAGTAGAGTAACACCACAACATCAGTAAAATTCTGTAAGAAATGGCTTGACTCATCAGATTCATATGAAGGACACAAAAATCCATTACAAAAACAAACAAAAAAGACACCTGAAGTACCAATCTTAAGAGTTCTGGCAGTTACAGAAAGTCTATTTTTAACTAATAAATAAACAAACATTGGTCTCCTAGAATAGAATGTCTGATACATGTATATAAAACATAAATCTAGACTGAAAATTTATAGATACATCTTGATAGAAAACATTTAGGTTTTTGGTTTTTGAAGTAGAGTTTGTCTGTTGCATTGTTTGTTCATTCAGATTTCTTTTACTTTACTTATAAGTTAAACAATCATATTTTCTTCTATGCGTGAATTGCTCTAATAGAGTTTTAAGTTTTTACTTCACATAACATTAGGACATTTCAATTGTCTGTTACAGTACACATAAAATATTGCCTGTTTACAAGCCTTTAATGAGCAATTTTGTAAGGCCTTGAGTAGTAGTATAAAATCTGTAAGAAATTGATTAGTTCTTGAGGATGTTGAGATAAAAGCTTAAGGTTGAGCTTTAATTAAAAATGGTAAGCAAACCCCCCAAAAACATTGAGGATTTCAGGGGTTGTTAAAGTATGTTCTTGAAACCTATTAAAGGGAGATTTTTCAAACCTTTCAAAAAATAAAATCGTAAAAATTTATTTTGATATACTGACTTACCTCTTCAAGTATATAAATATGACTTGTTAGTCAGAATTTATATATGTCTTTTCAAATTACTTCCTTTCATCATATAAAAGTGCAATATATTTTCAGCTACTTGTTTCATTATATCAATGAAGACAGAATAGTTTATCTCTGTATAACAGATGATGTAAGTATATAACAGACTACAAACAAATGCATTGTGGGTAGAACATACATGTATATATACTTGAGCAGATAGGAATAAGGAAAGGGCAGGTCTTACCTATTTAAGATAGTTTCCACATTTCATTTTTAAGGCAAAATTAACTCATTAAAGCAATGCATGTCAAAGCTCTGGTGTGTTTCAAATTCTTTTAAACATACCTGTCGTTAGTCATAAACCTACAGTGGTACATTTATTGTACAGTTTGTATATGTTGCAGATAATTGCAGGTATTCTGTGTTGTGGAAAACATATATTCCAGTAATTTATCTTGTATTTGTTTTTCATGTTTTTATTAAGCTGATGTTAGCTGTATGAACAAATTTTACAAACTTTTAATAGTGTATTTCAGTGACAAATTTCTAGCATTCTTATTCAGAATTTGTTTCCTTGACATGTTTAATGTCTTGCTCTTGCAAGATTCTTGCATATGAACGTCTGAACTTTACTAATGATTTGTATTTTAATAATACAAGCATTATTATTTTCTAAACTAAATGTAATAAGAATTTAACATAAATAAATTGTTGTAAAAGCATAACAAAAACAGTTCTTTTTTAATTTATTTTAATATTTCCAAATTTGCAATTCAAATGTTACATCACTTCACAACACAAAAAGTGAATCAATCAAATATTGCGTGCATACCACAGTGCTATTAAAAATTCTTAGGAAGAACACTTTAAATGTTTGTATTACTTTGTTTAACTATCGGTAGTAAAATAATTTTTTCTCCATTTTAGGATTTTGAGAGATCTAAAGCTTTCCTGTTTTTAAATGATGTGAAGAGAAGGTTTGTTAGATTGGAGAAATCAATTTTAATTTAAATTTTGTTATGACTAGTATCAGAATACAACAGAGAGGGTTTGAATATAAAATATGCCACAAATAAAACATATCATCAAAGGCAAACAAAAGAATGTTAAGCCTATGATTCAGCACCACCAAAATGAAAAATGATTTCCTGTATTTTATATCATAATTTACAAATGTTCTACGTCTAGATTTTTAGGCACATATTAAGTCAACAGTAATTTTCAAAACGTTTGCTTTTTGTACATTATTCAATTCAATGTAAATAGTAAGAACTCTCTGAACACCCATGAGTCATGTGATAAACTGTAAAAAATTACACCCATGAGTCATGTGATAAACTGTAAAAAATTATACCCATGAGTCATGTGATAAACTGTAAAAAAATTACACCCATGAGTCATGTGATAAACTGTAAAAAATTACACCCATGAGTCATGTGATAAACTGTAAAAAAATTACACCCATGAGTCATGTGATAAACTGTAAAAAAAATTACACCCATGAGTCATGTGATAAACTGTAAAAAATAACACCCATGAGTCATGTGATAAACTGTAAAAAAATTACACCAATGAGTCATGTGATAAACTGTAAAAAATAACACCCATGAGTCATGTGATAAACTGTAAAAAAATTACACCCATGAGTCATGTGATAAACTGTAAAAAATTACACCCATGAGTCATGTGATAAACTGTAAAAAAATTACACCCATGAGTCATGTGATAAACTGTAAAAAAATTACACCCATGAGTCATGTGATAAACTGTAAAAAAATTACACCCATGAGTCATGTGATAAACAGTAAAAAATTACACCCATGAGTCATGTGATAAACTGTAAAAAAATTACACCCATGAGTCATGTGATAAACTAAAAAATTACACCCATGAGTCATGTCATAAACTGTAAAAAATGACACCCATGAGTCATGTCATAAACTGTAAAAAATGACACCCATGAGTCATGTAATAAACTGTAAAAAATGACACCCATGAGTCATGTGATAAACTGTAAAAAATTACACACATGAGTCATGTGATAAACTGTAAAACAAATAAAGGAGAAGGTATGATTCTTTTGCCCCTAGAAAAATCAAAAAGTATAATAAATCTACCAAACAGATCCTAAAGATGTTCACAAGCCCTTTCTTAGTCAGATATAAGTATTTACATTTCTGAATTGTGTCCTACCTGTTTGTTTGAAGGCTTGGAAGTTCTAAACATTTCTTGCACAACGGCAAAACCTGCGAAAATAGTCTCTTTTTGACATCTTGTCATTTATATTCAAATATAACCATGGCTTTATCCAAAGAAGATATTTTGCTGCAAAATGACTTCTTCAAAGATGTTTCTGTAGGTAAAAAATCTTCTTTTGGGTCAGGCCTTGGCTCAAAACTAACTTTACCAAAAACTATGTGTATTATCACCCTTTTGGACCATAAAGGTCATACTGTAAACCGGGAAATTTTTGCACCATCTTTTTTTTTTCGCAATTCCTCAACCAAATTTAAATTCGTGCAGTTTTGAATTCACGATATCTCAGTGTCCTACATAAGTATTTTATAATAAATGATGATTGGAAAAAAACAATTTTACATGTGTCGTAAATCAAGTGATAAAATCAATCAGAAATCCTTATTGTCCGTTAATTAATGTAAAAGTAGTTCAAAGTTATTAGTCATGTTTGCTTTTAAAAACACATACACAATAAACAAAGAAGAATAACTTATTAGACTCATATTACATGTATTAAGAATGAATTAATTGTTGCCAAGATTACTGCTAATTAATTAATCAATCTTTTGATTAGTCTGTGTAGCAAATATAATGAGGTAATAATTGTAAAACTGATTGACAGCTGTTATTTACATATTTGAAACAATTGTTTATACAACAATATCCGCAATATCCACTTGCTTGAGATGTCTTCCATGTTAATTAGACTAATATGAGTTAAATTGTGATTTCTAACATTGCCTTACATTTAGAAATACATTTAAAGTTATGATTTTTGGTAAAGATCTGTGGTTTGTGAAGCTGTTGTTCTGCTGTGGTCCTGTACATATCTTATTCATATACATTCATGTATGGTCTTCATCTTATGAATCAACTTTCCTTGAAATATTTGAGGCCGGTTTATTTTTGCATTTCAACTCTTACCGCGAAAATAGTGAAAATAAAACTGCAGCTAAAATTTTCCTGTTTACAGTAGTAACATCAAAACTGACTTATCTGTACTGAAATGTCCATATTATATATAAACCTTATTTATTTACCAGTATAATTAACATTACTATGAATGGAAAAAAGAATTGAACTATTTTTGCAATTTAAGGTGCCAAATAACGGTTTACAATGCCTTCTCCTTTGTAAAAAAAAAGATGTCATGTGATTGCACATGAGACAACCATCCAATGGAGACCAATATTGCGGATATAAGCAACTAGGGAAAAAATGACAAGTATTCCATAGATAAATGAATTATAAAATGAACATCATCATCCAGTGATATAAAAGGTTCTTGACTGATGTAAGGTATATAACACTGATTGAATTTATAGGAATTTATCCCCTTTTTTCAATGACCAATATAAATATTAGAAGATGTGGTATGATTGCCGATGAGACAACTCTCCACCAGACCAAATGACATAGAATTTTACTACTATAGGTCACTGTACACCCTTCAAGTTTCAACAATGAGCAAAACTTATACTGCATAGTAAGCTATAAAAAGTCCTGAAATGACAAATGTAAAATGATTCAAATGAGAAAACTAACAGCCTGATTTATGTACTAAACAATAAACGAAAAACAAATGTGATGTACTGCAACATACATGTATGAAATCCACAGAATTACAGGCTCCTGGCTTGGGACAGGCACAAGCAGAATATGGCGGGGGTTAAATATGTTTGCTGGCACCAAAACTTGAGTCAATCTGTACTAAAAAAAAACATCCTGTGTGTCACACATCCACTAAAACACTCAGATAATGAAGACTTTTGGTTTTATTCTATAGATGAGGTAAAATACACCGTTCAGTAGTATAAATTGAACGTAAATTAATTTACCTTTTATTATAGATTTCAGACTCAGTATGGAGTAAGGGCACAAACAGCTTTACCATATTCCATGAACAGTGAATTCTCCAGGGTGATAGCATCGCAAATGGTAGGTAGTTAGTCAAATATCATAGCTTTAGTATATATGTTTACAGCATGTTTGAACATCATTTTGACAGTTCTTTTTTTTCCAGCACTAGGGTGACAGCATGTTGACTCAGTCTTTTTTTTTTTATTTCAAAATTGAAATTTTGACTATGACATATTTCTCATTTTGTACTGTGATGGATTGAAAATTACAATTTCAAGTTTTCCATTTACTGGGCAAATCATTTAAAATTCAGAAATATGGTTTGAGATTTAAGTAAGTTTGATTCCAAATGACCCATCAAACACAGGTGATATTCCCCTTTGACATATTCTTTATTGAGATTCTCATCTACTTTACCTTTAGATATAAATTTGTATAAGATAAAACATAAAAAAATAAAATTATTTGTTTTACTTTTCAGAGATCACTGACAGAACACAAAGAAAAAGATAATATAGAGAAAGTTGAAGCTCAGGTGGATGAATTGAAAGGAATCATGGTTAGAAATATAGGTAAATTTGATATTTTAATACAATATCTAGAAAATCTAAAATGTTTCATATTTTAGTAGTATTACATTTGAAAAGGTATAACAGTACTGCCAATTAAGGGTTTTATATAGTGGCAACTATTCAAATATAATACTGTTAGTTCTAATTATAAAAATCATGGTCAGAAGAAAAGCTTAAAGTGAAATTTATGGTCAGAAATTAAAGATAGGTCAATGTAAATTTTATGATAACTGAAAGATATACAAAGGAAGTTATTTTTGAGTACAGTTGTAATTATAAGTATGTACTTCAATAGACCACTTTCGAGTTATGTCCTTCACTGGAAAAGTTTGTCAATTATGCGTGCCTTTATGACGTCATTTACCAGATAGAGGGGATCGCCTGTATCAATGCACTATTAAAGTTTTTTCAATCGTCTTCATGGTCATCATTATTCAGGATAAACTAGAAATAATGTTTGTTCCGTAGGTACTTAATCACAATTCCCTAATGACAGCAGTGCTGATTATCAATTATAAGAATTTAATTTGCTGAATAATTTGTGCAATATAGCATCATATTTTTTCAACCGCTCAATCAACATTGGAAGGAAGTGACGATGCCCCTAAAGACACGAATGGTGTTCCCTAAAACAAAGATTTGACGGAAATGCAACGAACTCGAAAGTGGTCTATCACATTATGAATATTTTTAATTTTTTTTGGTAAGGATCCAACACATGGAACAAATAAGGGGCCTTGTTGGCAGAGTGGTCTAAGTAGTTCATCTTAAGTTAGCACTAGCTTGGCAACTCTCAAGATTGTGAGTTCCTTCTAGACTTGTGGCAAGTTGCTTTCTACTCCTATCTTAATTGACTGGGATGAAATTTTGCTGCCAAACTTGTAGTTCTCTCCAGGTACCCCAGCTTCCTCCAACAACAAAAAGTGGTCTCCACAATATAGCCAAGTGTGCTTTAAACACCAACAATCAATCAATTAGTTTACAAATTTCATTCACTTTCCTGATCTTACTTATTTGCCTAATTAGTCCATTTTCATGTTACTTAATGCATTCTAAATTTTATATTGTGTATTAAATATCATATTGTGTTTATACTTGTATGTATGTGGTGAGACCATAATAAACTAATGAACTGAACTGAACTGTAACAAGAATGAAGTCTACCAGATTATATTTGGATCTTCACACTTCCTCTGTAATCCTTATTTTTTTAGAAAATTTAATTAACTGTTGATTAAAAGTATTTATTACATTAATTGCAATGATTTATATTTATTTCCCAGTTAAATAAAAACCGATAATTTCACATGTGAAATAAACGTGGTTATTTCACTCTCTGACGTCATACAACAATAAGCGTTGTCAAGACGTCGATAACGTCGGATCAAAACAAATTGTGAATGCGTAGGGAAAAAATATAGTTCCTTACATTTTCTAAATTAATTTCATAAAAAAAAGCCATTTGCCAATGTAATAAAAAGAATAACTAATTAAAGAATTCAAATATCGAACAATATTCAACTCGTGACCGAACAACACTGATAATTAACTCATGCTCTACGTGCATTCGTGAATTAATGTGTTGTTCGGTCACTCGTTGAATATTTTTCTCTGTTTGAATTCGTCGATTAGTTATTCTATAATTCATATTTTCAGATCAAATAGCTGACAGAGGTGAAAGATTAGAACTGTTAGTAGATAAAACAGAAGACCTTCAAGCCAATGTGAGTTGACTACAGAACATAATAGAAAATTATAGTGCAGCATACTACAAAAAAAAATTATATTTTGGTTTCCAATTCATTAAAAAAAATATTTATTAAATTTGTAATGAATTAAATTAATGTTGATTTGATACAAATGCAAATTTTGAAGCAAATTGGTGAAGATATGATAATCTGAATTGAAATAATTGGAATACAATTATAGGTTATTTAATTGAGTGTTTTTCTTTAATGACATTTTGTATTACCCCACCACATGTTGTACCTGTACCAGGTCAGGCTATCTTGATCATGTGATGTTTGTTGTTTTTTTTGTTGTTTGTTGTTTTCTTTTCAGGAAGAGTCCAGTGCTAGTTTTTGATGTGATCTGTTGTACTATCCAATATTCAAATAACTTCCTATAAACCTTTTTTTGTATTGAATCCTTATGTATTTTTGGTATATGTAAATGACTGTTTGTATAGATCTCCAATGCCAGCTATCAACCTATTTAACCAGTTTGTTAATTTTGTGATAAGCCTCCTTCTAAAAACCTATAATATTTTTTTTTAAAGTTTTCTTTGCATTCATTAATGTTTGTAGGGGTTTTAAGAACGGCTGAATCACATTAACCCTTAACTTCATGACTGAATTATTTCAAACAAAGAACAGTTGGGTAATGTGACCTACATTCCTTTTTTTATTTTAGTTTAAACAGTATTTATTATTGAAAATTATAACAAAATATTTATGTGTTTCGAATATCTCCTTGAACATTTTTGGATGGGTCTTTTTATGGCACGTATGATTCAGTAAGATTATTTTATTTTGTTTTGCAAAGAGTCTGTTTATTAAAAAAAAAACAGTATGCTATATCAGTTTTATTTATTTTCACCTCTAGAATTCTCTTATATAGTCCAACTGAAGTTAGAAATTTTGTAAGACCAACATGAGATACATGATATATATAAGTGTCTTGAGTTAAGTCTTGTATTTAGAAACATTTAGTGATATATTCACTATAAAATACAAATTTATTGTGCAATATTTTGACCAGAATGGCCTAGGTTCCATGATTGAGCTATTAAAATTTTGTTTCATATTTAGGTCCAAATTATGGTGTCCATTACTCTGTAGCAGATATAGATATCAGATACCTATAGAAATAAATTCCCAGAAAATCCAAAACCTAGGTTTGGATCATTTGATTTACAAAACTTTCTATAGGTTTTTGTAGGTAAGTTTGTTTAATTGCATTGATTATAGGTCATACATCTCGTACAGAGTCCAATTTTTTTGGTTTACATCAACTTTCAAATATCTTATTACTTTACTTGTATTTGTAGTCAGTGACATTTAAGAAGAGTAGTCGTACCTTAGCTAGGTCCATGTGGTGGAAGAATGTCAAGATCACCATTATAGTTGTAGTTGTTGTTATCGTAAGTTATATGTAATTTGAATATTTTTGTAGTTATTTCATTTCTCTGGATCTTTATAAGAAATAAAGGAAAACCATTTGTCATTTGGCAAACTAAAATGTTCATTTGTTTAAATGCCTGTAATCAGTACATAGAGATTTTAGGTTGCCTCTTATTAATGAAAAAAATCAAATAATGTTGTATGGATCTTACTTATACCAGTATACAAATTGTATTTTTTTCCCACTCTAGGAGTAGGGGCTATATTACAATCACCTAGTCTGTTCATCAGATTGTCTAACAAATATTTTCATCACACTTTTCTCACAAACTACTGAACCTACTGACTATATTTGGTCAGCAGCTTTACAGTGATGAGTTGTAATGTGTGAGCACTTTTTCAGGTCTTTGTCATTTACCGACTTCATGTTTGCAGATACTTTAAATTTTTCAATATGTTGAATGAATTTTAAATAATTATACCCCCACTTTAAAAAAGGGGGGGTATACTGTTTTACCTCTGTCTGTCTTTCCGTCAGTCCATCCGTCCGTCCCATGAATATTTTTGTCGCATTTTTCTCAGGAACTACTTGACAAGGATTTCTGAAATTTGGTTTCAGGGTTTATATAAGTAAGTTACACTGTATGATGCATTTTCAGATTCATCACTCAACAACTTCCTGTTTACCGAACACTTGTATTATTTTACACATGATAGCCAAGTTGAAAATTTTCGTCACATTTTTCTCAGGAACTACTTGACAAGGATTTCTGAAATTTGGTTTCAGGGTTTATATAAGTCAGCTTTACCGTGTGATGCGTTTTCAGATTCATCACTCAACAACTTCCTGTTTACCGAAATATTACGGCGGGGGTATCATCAGTGAGCAGTAGCTCACAGTTTTACTTGTTTTTCATATGTTCCTCCGATATACTGAAGAGAATGATTTCATCCTTGGATAGCAGGTCAACAGAGATGAGTTGTAATGTGTGTGGGCTTTTTAGATATATCGGACATTTTCCTGCGAAGCACTTCAACACATGCATTCTTGTTTTGTATAAGATATGTCTCAAACATTTACATGTCTGATTCACTATGGAACATAGTATTAAAAATTAAATTCCTTTCTTTTTTCAGGTTATCTTGTATTTCATAATATCAGCTGCTTGTGGTGGCTTAGACTGGCATGGATGTACCAAGAAATGAAGTTCATGAATATTCATATCACATGTTTTTCATCATTTGTCATTATCGCCATGAACAAATATATTATTGTATGTGGTAATTGGTGCATTTTTAAATATTCCAATGAATATCAAATAAATACCTGTAACAATCACTTTACACACAACTTTAATTGATATCTGTCAATAAAGTGTGTATGCATGAAAGCAGTAGTATTTCAGGAGTTTCTGATTTGCTTTATATGATATACATGATAATGGTCAGTAAAGATTATGAAATAATGCAACTCTTTCTTGAAGTAATGTGTATGCATTTTTTTTAAGCATTGCTAAATAGTTTCAATATTTAGGCATATGCATGATTTCAATGTGTCTTTGTATGGCACTTATGATTCAGTAAAATACTTTTTTGTTATTTATTTATATATTTCAATAAAATCTTTATTATTATTTATTTATTGGTTAAATTAAATTCATATCAATACATGTAATTTGAGTAACAGAAGGTTCAGAGTATTAAAAATATATATTAAAATCATATGTTATGCAAATTTTTATTTATGCTCACATAATTATTTTTTTTTATCTTTTTATAAGTTACACTCACATAAACAAAGAATTAGTGTTGCTTTGACAGAAATAAAATAACACGAGTTGATATACCACATGCAAATATACCAACCTCTGTAATACCACGTGCCAAAATACCATCCTCTGGGCATTATGTGAACCATACTGGCTTTAGTGGAAGGTGTAACATTATATTACTGTACCTTTCTCAGCTTAAAACAGTATGTTAACAACTTACTTTTATTAAAATCATTGCTTTTTGTATATTTCTTGTGGTATTTGTTTGTGTAGTTTATTCATATATTATATGTTTATGGCATTTTTTAGTTCACCTAATTGAAGTTTGTTTCACCTCTTTGAGTTTAATATGGCTTTGAATACTGTCAACTACCATATGCTCATCCTCCTCAACAGTTACTGGTCAGCTACCTTTAATAGATTCATACCATCTGCCACGAAACAGAGGTCAAATACTAGACCCTATTTCATTGTTTTTCTCTGAATTTGTACAAGTTTCAAATCTAGGTATCCAATACTAAATGACCTATAGTCATGTAATTGGAATAGGAAAGAATCTAGTTCAGTACGAAATTACTACAGGAAGGGTTTAATAGATATAAGAAGATGTGGTATGAGTGCCAATGAGACAACTCTCCATCCAAGTCAAAATTTATAAAAGTAAACCATTATAGGTCACAGTACAGTCTTAAACACAGAGCCTTGGCTCACACCGAACAGTTGGCTATAAAGGGCCCCAAAAAATTACTAGTGTAAAACCATTTAAGCATACATTATATGATTGAATTAGATCTTACTTCATAAATTTAAGTTTTAAGTGTCATCTTCCCCTGTACCATCGTTACTTTTAATTTGCAGTTTCAGAATCTACATGTCTGGGTTATATCATTGTTCGTACCAAAATTAAGATATAAGCCAACCATTGGTGGAATTTTTTTTGTGTATGACAATGTTAATCAATCACAATATTTCTGTGAAAACCTTAAAAATGTTACCCAGAATGCTCCAAATACTGAAATGGTAAATTGTTTGTTGTCTTCAGTTAGACTTTATCTCCAGGTTAATATAAAAATAAGAAGATGTGGTATAATTGCCAATAAGGCTATTTATATTGTATAAATTAGGGTAATGTTATTTGATTGTAGAATGAATCTATGAAAGAACAGCTAGGTCTTTTCCCAATCTACAAATGGATAACTGTGTTTTTGTTTGCCTGATATGTGATTATTCTTTAATCCCTTTTAGCATAATCATTATTACATAATAAGCAGTGCATTATATATTTAAATTAAAATTTAATTACATTTTTTGTTCTGTATTAGGTTTATATAGATTGTTTGGGAATGAGGCAAAAGTTGTAATACATGTAATACATTTTCTATTACTAGTAGATTGCTACATGCTTAAATGTTGAAAATTTGTCTTATAAATTTTGGAAGGTGAAAATATAGGAATAAAAGTAATTTTCTTTTTATGGGATGTAGAAAATTTTTCATAAAACTTTATTATTGATATGTTACTGAATATAGAAATATAGAAAGCAATTTTCTCTTAGTAAACACATTTATTTTTATTAATCCATACATATTTGGAATCATTAATTGTCCTTTTATATTTATTGGTAAATGCCTTATTTATGATTTAGACAATAACCTTTACTAATGAATACTTAGAAATAAATAATAATGTACTTAAGGAAGAAACTTCTTTGATAGTAATTTAAAAACAATTGTTATTACAATTGCTGTTTTAAATGGCATTATTTTTCTTAGATTTTGAAAGGACAGTTGAAAGTGGAAACCAAGCCATCAAACAGTTAAACTATCTCTAAGATAATTTTCTATGCTATAATTCAAGAAATTTTACTCTTTTCTAATAATGAAAATTTTCAAATAAGAACTTGGTATGGGTTTTTACTCATTGTTGAAGGCTGTATGGTGACCTATAGTTATTAATATCTTTGTCATTTGGTCTCTTGTGGAGAGTTGTCTCATTGGCAATCATACCACATCTTCTTATTTTTATATTGTTCAATATATGTCAAATATGTGCTGAGTTGTGCTTCTTGTAATGTTTCATATTTATGTCATGTTATGAATTAATTTTTATATTAAAGTTAATATGGGACTTGATAGCTATCTTCTACTTCAAATGCTTGCAAAGGCTTTCATAATTTATTTTTTTTTGAATGCAAAATTCAATTTTAAAGTTTATGGACTTAATAAATTTAAGAAATGGTAGGATTTTAATATTTGATATGGCTATAACTATGAATTAAAAGATAAATGTTTTTTATGATATGCTGTATACAAACAAGTTAACTCAGATATTTAAGTTAAGATTTAAAAAAAGAATTTAGAATTAATTAATCCTTTATCATTTCGTTTTCTCTCTAGTCACACAATAGTGCTTTTCTGTGTTTAATTTATATAACCCGCATAAAATATTATTTTGACATAGTTGAATTTGGAGCAAGCTTATATAGTGGCCTTTACTTTTTTATTTGATAAAAAGGCATCTAAAACATCCTTTGTGCTTGTATGAAAAATCATTTTTGATTTAAAGATAATTAATTTTATTTCAACTTGAAGTTATTAAATCCATTGGTAAATAGCAATATGAATGTCCTATTTTCTTTACCCTTATGATTAGAATAAGATTTATAATTCAGAAAATGTTATTTACTTCAAAACTAATTGAAAATTTAAGCTACTTTATGTTGCAATCCAAATTAGCATAAAGCTAGGAAAAATTCGTATTTAATGGAACCATATTGACATGCTTTGGTGTCTTTGTTTAAGCATAAGATATATACATATGTCATTTTCATATTTGTTATAAATATATATAAACTGTTGGAAATAAATTACTTAAACATAACATTTTATTGGTCTATAAAAATAAGGAGCTGCAGTATGAATGCCAATAAGACAGCTATTCACACCAAAGTTGAAATTAAATGAATGTAAGCATTATAGGAAACCATATAGTCAGCTGTAAAAGGCCCAGACATAAAATGTGAAAAAAAGTCAAGTGAGAAGACTAATGGCCTAATCTATAACAAAACAATATATAAAAAACAAATATGACAGACATGAACCAACAACAACCACTGAACTACAGACATCTGACTTGGGACAGGCACATAAAGAATGTGGTGGGGTTAAACATGTTTGTGAGCTGGGACAGAGATATAACAGCACAACATCAGAAAAAACTGCAAAAATCATTTGCAATTGGCTTAACTCGAAAGATCAGAAAGAGGCACAAAAACAACTAACATAAAAACAATAGACACAACAAAGCACTGAAATAAGAATTTTAGCAGTTACTGCAAGCCAGTTCAAAGCCAATTACAACTAATGTATAATTCATGTTCTCCCGAACTAAAGTATCAATCATTACACATTCAACAGTCTGAGAAATGCAATGCCAAAATATAAGTAAACAGTATACTGAATGTAGGATCATACATAGACATATATTTAGTAATTTTTTAATTTTTCAAAAACAAAGTCAATGTTGATACCAATAAAAACAATTATTTTTAAAGATTTTACTACTGTGTTAAATTGATAACCTTTGAAATGTGTTTATTTAAAAGATCAAAAAGTTTACATAGATGTATAATTTATTTTACAAGGTGACACAAAAATAACACATATGGAAGTATACTACAAATGACTGAACAATGCAAGGAGTGGAAGGTCTAACAATGGTCGTCCTAAACTTGCATGAAATATTTGCCACGTGACATTACTCAACCAACATTTTATCAATCAATTTAACAATGGTCAGACCTTATCCGATAAATTACTCTCAGTAATAAAATAATAAAGTCGCTAAAGCATAATGCTGCTTCGGATCAAACCCAGTAATATCTTTGGTCTGTTCATGTATTGCTGGTTTACTAATCTAAACATGAATAAAAGGATCTATTTGCCTGAGCATTTTACCATTTTGACATAAGTTTAAACATACCAACTTAAATTGGAATTTAAGACCAAAAAATGGCTAAGATGCCAAAGGGCAATCAAAAGTCAAAGATGAAGAAACAATAGTCTACAATACCCTTCACTGAAAAGAAGAAACAATAGTCCACGATACCCTACACAGAAAAGAAACAATACTCCACTTTACCCTACACAGAAAAAAAGAAACATTACTCTACGATATCCTACACAGAAAAGAAGAAACAATAGTCCACGATACCCTACACAAAAAAGGAAAAACAATAGTCCACGATGCCAAACACAGAAAAGAAGAAACAATAGTTCACGATACCTTACACAGAAAAGAAGAAACAATAGTCCACAATACTCTTCACAGAAAAGAAGAAACAATAGTCCACGATACCCTACACAGAAAAGGAAAAACAATAGTCCACAATAGCCTACACAGAAAAGAAGAAACAATGACCCACAATACCCTTCACAGAAAAGGTAAGATTAGGTGACACGAACCCAACCCAAAAGCCTGAGTTGAAATCGGCTGCTCTTGAATGATAAACTGTTTCTTCTTCACAAATTGCACTCGTTGTGATACCTATGACAATTACACATTCGGTGATAAGTTGCATTTGGTTATTTCACAATTAAGGAAAAGATGATGGATTTTTTGCCACGACATATCCATGATCATCGGTGACACATATTTCTATAACTGTCACCCAAGTCATGATGACGTTCGTGAATCGTTCGAATGTATGTCTTCAACTTAAGAACTTGAAACCCTTGTTGCATTACTTCCCTTTTTTACAGGAACCCTAAATGTGTTATAATGCAGATGAAAATCAGAGTTCTTTATTTAACCGAAATATTGTTATTTTCCACAATACGTTCTATTTTACGCTTGATTTGTAGCTAATTATTTTGTTAAACAGCTGAATAATGTATTTTGTTTTTCTGTGACCAATTGCTGTAAAACGATAATGCTTTTATTATGTCTTTTCCAATCATCATTGTTTCTCTTTGTTAGTGGACCGTTGTAAAAGCTTATTTGTAATTTGTAGCCAGCCATTGTCATTTCTCTGGATTTTAAGATGGGTTAGAATTATCAAATAAATGCATATAATAAAACCATAGATGTATGACGATTAAATCCTATCTATATAAGCTACCGACATCTTTTCTTTTTATGTCCCGACTAGGGGCATTATGTTTTTCGGTCTGTGCGTCCGTCCGTCTGTCTCACCTATGATATGATCTTTTCAATTGTAATGCCAAATTAGAGTTTTGATCCCAATATCACGGTCCACTGAACATAGAAAATGATAGTGCGAGTGGACAGGTTAAAGTTTTTGGTCAAGGTAATTTTTGATGAAGTTGAAGTCCAATCAACTTGAAACTTAGTACACGTGTTCCTTTTGACCCCAATTTCACGGTCCACTGAACATAGAAAATGATAGTGCTAGTGGGGCATCCGTTTACTATGGACATTCTTGTTTTTCCCTATTATGAAAAAAAGAGATTTTGATCTTCTCATTTAGATGAAAACACATGTACAGGGATCAGGACAGAAAAAAAATCAAAGAAGGAGGTTAACGAATCATTATTTTATTTCTTTAACAGTTGAAAAATATTTATAATGTTAAACATTATTCCTTTTGCAATACTCTTTAAAAAGTATGTATATGTATATGTTATGACAAAAACTTAGTTATAGTATTTTAATATTATACTGAATAAGAATTATTTTCCAAGCTTTTCTCATATAATCTCAAACTCAAATTTAGATGTTAGAAAATCAAGAGTGGTGCTGGGCAGTCTGATTAAAACCAGCCCCCACTATCCACTTGCGTTTGTACAAACGCAAGTGGATAGTGGGGGCTGGTTTTAATCAGACTTGGTGCTGGGAATCCAAGAGGAGATCCCTGCTTGCATATATAATTCCTATATAAATGAAACGATACTAATCTTTAAGTAATATTTGTAAGATAAAGTTTTAACAGTCAATAAGAAATGATTATTGAATTTTATAAATTTCAGTATCTTTCTATTTTAAAAGTAATTAAAAATGACATTCTGTACAAAATGTGCGGTTGCCTATAATTGCTAACATCAACTTCGTTTGAACTTTGGTGAATAGCTGTCTCATTGGTAATCATACCTCATCTCCTTATTTTTATATTGATATCAAAGTTTTTTAATACAAAATTCACCACAAGACTTCTAAAACGGCAGTTTTTTACGTAATAGCATAATTGATACTAAATGAAAATGAAAAGAAAAAAAACCCAATAAGTAAGCCGAACATAAATCGTTTTTCGAATGACTGTGTAAATTAAGCAGGCACACTTTCAGAGATCAGAGTTCTTCAGGGTTCTTTACCCAAAGTATATAACATAGAACATTTAACTTTATCTTTCACACATGTATTTCTGATTTTAGCTTTAAAAAACATATTAAAGAATTAGTCTAACTTTCATTTAAAAAAATACAGCCAACACAGGTATAAATATTTTTTTTAGGAAGAGACATACCAAGATGATGGTTATTTTAAAGAAAACATATTTATTACGTTTGGAGGACAATCTGAATTTGTGACCGTCTTCTTGCCAGCTGTCTGAGCTGATTCCTTCATTCTTATAAGACAGACTTAATGTATGAGCTATTCAAGAAAAATATAAAGAAGCTGCAATTGACCTTTAACTTCACGTACTACTATATAGATGTCGTCCTCCAACTGAACAATTCAAAGTTTAATGACCATGTTGATCACATCTACCCCATTACTCTAACCCTAATCCTAACCCTAACTCTAAAATAAAGTATACTTTAGATAGAGTTATGTCTGTTTCATATCTTGACTAACATTTAGAAATTATCAATGAAAGTCGGTTAGAATTAAAGTTTGAGTTTGAGCTTTTGATTATGCCATTTGATAAGGGACTTTCCAATTTCAATTTTCCTTGGAGTTCGGTATTTTTGTTATTTTACTTTTCAGTTGGGCGGCTTAGTACCGAATTTTGACAAAATCATGCAAATGGTGATACAAGCATAGGATTTGGCACATACGTTCTTTATGGTGTACTTAAGCATATTAGAGGGGTAGCCAACATATTTTGAATTTTTTCACGGAGGCCGTCTTGAATTTAAATTGACATCATTTTGCTAAATATTTGAAATTTGAAAACAGATTCACACCTTTTTATTGTGATATAGATCATGACAACTATTTTAAATACAACAAAATGACATGAAAATATGTCGAAAAAGACAGTAATTGAAAAAATAAATCACCACTTCCAGTTAGGGTTGTAACAGTTTATACAATCTAGTTAAATAATAATGGTACAGATATGCTATAAAAATGTCGGTTAGGTATATAGTTAATTATTTAAGACATGCAGGAAGGTCGATTAATGTATTATTCTATCATATTTTCCGATGTATTTCGTTCTAACAGCTACAGGAACACAATGTTGTACATGTCAAACTAGGTTTCACAGAAAACGTAAGATTAGGTGATACGAACCCAACTCAAAAGCCTGGGTTGAAATCGGCTGCTCTTGAATGATAAACTGTTTCTTCTTCACAAATTGCGTTGTGATACTCATGACAATTACACATTCGGTGATAAGTTGCATTTGGTTATTTCACAATTAAGGAAAAGATGATGGATTTTTTTTGCCACGACATATCCATGATCATCTGTGACACATATTTCTATGACTGTCACCCAAATCATGATGACGTTCGTGAATCGTTCAAATGTATGTCTTCATCTTAAGAACTTGAATTCCTTGTTGCATTACTTTCCTTTTTTACAGGAACCCTAAATGTGTTATAATGCAGATGAAATTCAGAGTTTTTCATAATGCAGATGCCTTAATATGAAAAGATAGCATAGTCATGGTTTTACCATTGAAGTACTATTTAGTTCTTTATTTAACCAAAATATTGTTATTTTCCACAATACGTTCTATTTTACACTTGATTTTAGCTAATTATTTTGTTAAACAGCTGAATAATGTATTTTGTTTTTCTGTGACCAATTGCTGTACAACGATAATGCTTTTATTTTGTCTTTTCCAATCATCATTGTTTCTCTTTGTTAGTGGACCGTTGTAAAAGCTTATTTATAATTTGTAGCCAGCCATTGTCATTTCTCTGGATTTTAAGATGGGTTAGAATTATCAAATAAATGCATATAATAAAACCATAGATGTATGACGATTAAATCCTATCTATATAAGCTAATGACATCTTTTCTTTTTATGTCCCGACTAGGGGCATTATGTTTTTCGGTCTGTGCGTCCGTCCGTCTGTCTCACCTATGATATGATCTTTTCAATTGTAATGCCAAATTAGAGTTTTGACCCCAATATCACGGTCTACTGAACATAGAAAATGATAGTGCGAGTGGGCAGGTTAAAGTTTTTGGTCAAGGTAATTTTTGATGAAGTTGAAGTCCAATCAACTTGAAACTTAGTACATGTGTTTTTTATGATATGATCTTTCCAATTTTAATGCCAAATTAGAGTTTTGACACCAATATCACGGTCCACTGAACATAGAAAATGATAGTGCGAGTTGGCAAGTTAAAGTTTTTGGTCAAGGCAGTTTTTGATGAAGTTGAAGTCCAATCAACTTGAAACTTAGTACACGTGTTCCTTTTGACCCCAATTTCACGGTCCACTGAACATAGAAAATGATAGTGCTAGTGGGGCATCCGTTTACTATGGACATTCTTGTTCTTCCCTATTATGACAAAAAGAGATTTTGATCTACTCATTTAGATGAAAACACATGCACAGGGATCAGGACAGAAAAAAAATCAAAGAAGGAGGTTAACGAATCATTATTTTATTTCTTTAACAGTTGAAACATATTTATAATGTTATACATTATTCCTTTTGCAATACTCTTTAAAAAGTATGTATATGTATATGTTATGACAAAACTTAGTTATAGTATTTTAATATTATACTGAATAAGAATTATTTTCCAAGCTTTTCTCATATAATCTCAAACTCAAATTTGGATGTTAGAAAATCAAGAGTGGTGCTGGGCAGTCTGATTAAAACCAGCCCCCACTATCCACTTGCGTTTGTACAAACGCAAGTGGATAGTGGGGGCTGGTTTTAATCAGACTTGGTGCTGGGAATCCAAGAGGAGATCCCTGCTTGCATATATAATTCCTATATAAATGAAACGATACTAATCTTTAAGTAATATTTGTAAGATAAAGTTTTAACAGTCAATAAGAAATGATTATTGAATTTTATAAATTTCAGTATCTTTCTATTTTAAAAGTAATTAAAAATGACATTCTGTACAAAATGTGCGGTTGCCTATAATTGCTAACATCAACTTCGTTTGAACTTTGGTGAATAGCTGTCTCATTGGTAATCATACCTCATCTCCTTATTTTTATATTGATATCAAAGTTTTTTAATACAAAATTCACCACAAGCCTTCTAAAACGGCACTTTTTTTAGGTAATAGCATAATTGATACTAAATGAAAATGAAAAGAAAAAAAACCCAATAAGTTAGCCGAACATAAATCGTTTTTCGAATGACTGTGTAAATTATGCAGGCACACTTTCAGATTTCAGAGTTCTTCATGGTTCTTTACCCAAAGTATATAACATAGAACATTTAACTTTATCTTTCACACATGTATTTCTGATTTTAGCTTTAAAAAACATATTAAAGAATTAGTCTAACTTTCATTTAAAAAAATACAGCCAACACAGGTATAAATATTTTTTTTAGGAAGAGACATACCAAGATGATGGTTATTTTAAAGAAAACATATTTATTACGTTTGGGGGACAATCTGAATTTGTGACCGTCTTCTTGCCAGCTGTCTGAGCTGATTCCTTCATTCTTATAAGACAGACTTAATGTATGAGCTATTCAAGAAAATTATAAAGAAACTGCGATTGACCTTTAACTTCACATACTACTATATAGATGTCGTCCTCCAACTGAACAATTCAAAGTTTAATGACCACGTTGATCACATCTACCCCATTACTCTAACCATAATCCTAACTCTAACTTTAAAATAAAGTATACCTTAGATAGAGTAATGTCTGTTTCATATCTTGACTAACATTTAGAAATTATCAATGAAAGTCGGTTAGAATTAAAGTTTGAGTTTGAGCTTTTGATTTTGCCATTTGATAAGGGACTTTCCGATTTGAATTTTCCTTGGAGTTCGGTATTTTTGTTATTTTACTTTTCAGTTGGGCGGCTTAGTACCGAATTTTGACAAAATCATGCAAATGGTGATACAGTAATTGTAAAAATAAATCACCACTTCCAGTAAGGGTTGTAAAAGTTTATACAATCTGGTTAAATAATAATGGTAAGGATATGCTATAAAAATGTCGGTTAGGTATATAGCTAATTATTTAAGACATGCAGGAAGGTCGATTAATGTATTATTCTACCATATTTTCCAATGTATTTCGTTCTAACAGCTACAGGAACACAATGTTGTACATGTCAAACTAGGTTTGTAGGACTTGCATCTACCAGAACAAGTTTTGTTGCATCCACATTTGTGTAGCTCCTGGCAAGATGCTGCAATGGCTGCTAATTGTGTCCAATTTGGAATTCACAACCCATCTGCGGTCTCATTAATCCATCCCCAATCGCTGCTCGGACTAGGTAGACGTTGTTCATGTGTGACTGCCTGTCCCCATACATAGATATAAGAAGATGTGGTATGAGTGCCAAAGAGACAACTCTCCATCCAAGTCACAATTTTTAAAAGTAAACCATTATAGGTCAAAGTACGGTCTTCAACACGGAGCCTTGGCTCACACCGAACAGCAAGCTATAAATGGCACCAAAAATGACTAGTGTAAAACCATTCAAACGGGAAAACCAACGGTCTAATCTATATAAAAAACGAGAAACGAGAAACACTTATGAACCACATCAACAAACGACAACTATGTCCACCTTGATATGCAGCTCGTTTGGTGTGCTCAAGCAGTGCAGCTCTGGTTGACGGAAATTGTGCCATACTGTCTTTGCTTGCGTACAAACAATTCAAGCCTGGATTCATTGATGTCAAATTTTGTTGGGGGTCTGTCGTACATAACTACAACAAATGCCTCTATCAACTCCATATCAGCTTCACTGACCAATGCAGGTTTCTAACTCAATCGCCCAATCACCTCGGTTACATCATCAAATATTTCCCACGTCTGCCATGCCGACTTCTTTCCCTTTCCAAGAAAAGTGGAGACAGTGTCACATCCAGTTAAAGCGTGGGAAAATGGCAAAACCTCTGATTTAGGACCAAGAGCATGATCAATTTTGTGAATCGGAAGCCATCTCGCAGGTCTATTCCTTTTTCAAATGCAACCCAAAGTTTTTCTACTGGTAGTCTCTTGAAAACAGCTAAGCTGAGCTGATTATCATTGTCGACTTACACCCCCTTTGAGTTGAACTTTTGATATGAACAAATATCCTTGTGTCTGCTTCCTCGTGATTACAAGGACCACTCATACTCATTTTGTAAACTCATGAATAGACGTAGTTAAAAATGACAGTAACATCCTTGGGCAGAATAAGTGGTTCTGGTTTTGTTTTAAGATATGCAGGTTTCATATTCATGTAAGCATCAGGGAGTTCAGGTACCTTTTTGGATTTTGGTTTACTTGTAGGTAATATTATCTGATCCCTTCTAACGCCAACATTTTCTTTCATTAGATGTTGAAAAATAAAGATTCCAGTCCCATGCAAAGATGATTTTGATGTTGTTGAGATGCGGTTGTGGTCTATGTTGTCGACCGCAGCTGTGGTAAACACTTTGCAATTAAATAAAGGCGGAAAAACCACACTCTCATCCAAAAAACGTTCATCTACAGCTTCACCTAGTTGAGTTGATATTTCCAGTACCTGATCATAAGAGATGCATAACCCATGTTGAAATAATGTATCTATCAACTGTCTCGTCCTGGTTTTTGCAAAGAGTAATAGTCCAAGATACACACAAAATGGTGCTACACGATCAGCTTAATGTCTGCGGTGTACTGGGGACTTCTGGGTGTTTGCATGGTAATAAAACGTTAATAGTTAGGCCAGAGCTGAGTCGAACATTGTAGAAATGTAATCTAACCGCGATTTATTATCAGGTCCATGCTCTATTATTTTCACCAACTGTAACAAAGGAGGTATGCTTTCATCGATATTTTCAGAGACCAAGAATCCAGAAAATGTTGTTTTCTTGGTAGCTAACGGCAGCGAATCATTTCGGCCGTTTTTGCCATATGCATGGTGTCATTGTAATCACAGGCAAACGCGATAGCTGGTCCTATATCTTTTTCAAACATCAAAAGTTCATCTCTGCCTTTTGTGTGTGCTTCTAGTTCTGGCAGCTTCTGCAAATACTTGTCCTTCATATTAAGCGCATGAGTGTACATGTGCAGAAGAAGGAACCAATTTGTGTCAATCTTTCTCGTATAGGTTTGCCAGGTCTGCTAATCGAAACACCACTGACTCTTCAAAATTTCGTTTAGTTTCAAAGATCTATGTAACCAGCTAAGCTAATGCAGTGTCTTTCGTCATATTTTCCTCCTGAGTACAACTGTTTTCGGCCTCTGTTTGTCTCTACTTTGCTCTCTCTCTCTCTCTCTCTCTCTCTCTCTGTTGTATACAGCTACGAGACAAGACGGATGATACTTCATTTCTTGTGCTATTACATCACCACTACTTAGTTTTATCCTGTAGAACTGTTGCACAATCCACTAATATATGTAATAGTTGGTTCAGTTTTATTGTCATTGTCTCTCTTAAGCGGACAAAGGCAACTCTTTATCACAAATGAAACATTGATGCAAATTTTCAACGGGATCTGGTTGTTGGTCTTTCGAACGAAGAGTACTTCTAAAAACTGTAGGGGACTTGCATTCACTCGAACGTCCAGATGGCATTGGTGACATATGACGTTTCTGGGCTCTCTCAAGTTTTGTATTGTAAACCCTTATTCTGCACAAATTATGATACTTATCATTTTTCTTCTTCACTGTACTTTCAATTCCCTCTCCGTAGTTTAATTGCCGAATATCTTGAGGGATAGGGAGTGCATTTACTTCATGAAAAAGAGGGATATTTTTGCCCATTATTGTATATCCTTCAGCTGACGATTTCAGTAGGTCAATTGTGTCTTCCTGACATAAACAACATTTTGTCCAATCGGTTTCCCAACTATCTGTGGAGGAAGCTGACAAGCGAATTCTTTTCGCCATTTCAAAAAATCAACTATTATATAAATAAACTAAAGAGATCAACAATTTAACGATAGAACAATAACGCAAATATTGTCTGAATAAAATATCTTATCACGAGGGATTATCCTTTTACCACCTGTATAGCACTTTGTTGTATTGAATTTAACTGAATTCGGTTAATCCAATTAAAAGTTTGCCTACATTCAGCCCGATCCTTCATCCAGTATCATTTATAACTCCCGTGCGATCTGTACACTATCCAGAGGAATAATCCCTTCCTCCTTGGCTCGGCTCTCCCCCGTTAGAACATCCTGTCGATTCAGGTACGACTTCATGACTTAATAATTGGGACATTCATGGAGTATTTGGGAGCACTTTAATCTTATAAAACTGGCACTGGACCCCATGCCGAGATTATCGGCAGTGATGTATACCAGTGTGCTCTGGAAGTGCAAATAAATCACTCTCTGAAAGACTTCTAGTGATAAGTGATTAACATTAAGTAATGACTGGTAATGAATAACATTTGATAAAGTCCAGCAACTTCACAATGGACTGATGCCAAGCAATATGGTTAAGGACGGACGCCAAGTAAACTTAAGACTAAACATTAAGAATTGGTTATAAATAAGGTCCAAAGACCAACCTCAAACGACGATTCAAATCAATAACTATCAAAGTACTACGATTTAAACATTGGCGTGTGGTAGTATGAATCAAATGTAAGATATTTATAAAACCGGAAGTGATTTATCGACCAATATTTGACCGGAAGTGATGTTTTATTACTACAATAAGACAAATAAACCTTCATTCACTCTATCTAGTAACATTTTGAATAAAATACAAGTAATATGTATACAGAAGGGAACATACATTTGATGTACTTTACCTGGATAGACGTCATTTTGAAAATCGAAGATGGCCGCCATGATGGGATGGATTTTTTTTCGTGGCTACCTCTTAATATGATTAAATACACGTAAAGGCATATTCTTACAAAGTTTCATGCTTGTATCACCATTCGCATGATTTGTGTGGTAAGCTGCTCAACTATTTTAGAACTAAAATAATCGACAAAAGACATCCTTTCAATTTTTTATTTACATGAAGCAGTATTACAGCAGCACCTTGACTATGGAGTATATATCTAGTTGATACCATATTTCAGGACCTTAGTTTCATTTCATGATTTCCCTGATAGAGTGTTGATGCTTAAACAGAAGCTATTGAACCAATGTTGCAAATGGTAAAGTTACTCATAAGAAGTATTACAGACGCAAACACGATTTCGTTAACCGTTATAAAAATCTCTGTCACAGACTATTTATATATTCCAATAGTCTTTGCTAGACTGTTTCGTTATTTTCTCGAATGTGACATCCCCAAATGCGACTGATCACTGAATTTTCACTTTCAATGAGTAACATATTTCTAACGTGGACTAGCAAACCAAAATAAATATAAGGCAAGTTATAATTTAAGATAACCGAGAAGATGAGAAGAAAATTGATCGCAAATCCCTTCAAGAGTGTTCGAAACTAACTAACCTAGTTACGATGACGTTCTGCATAAGATTCTGTAGTTTAGGGCCACAATATCTTAAATCAAGGGTTGTCCGAAAACGTTTAATTATTTTTCTACAAAAATATATTTGGAGATTCGCTGCAACAAAAACTGAAGACCACACAATAGAACAAAACAAAGCATCATAGGACATTTGAGCGCCGGAATATTAACCTTACCTGTATTTTCAAATAGGACGTTTGAGCGAAATATTCTGTGATACTTGTATATGAATTCAGAAAATATTTTTAAAAATTCGGAAGGGGTTCCGCAAAACCATGTGTCTCGCCTACGATTGCCGCTGTCAGTGTAAAAGTTTAATGTTGACTTAAAAAGTGAGTCTATTTATCAGTAAAATACAGAATTTAAAAAAAAATTAAAACTTTTTCTTTAGATGCTATTTCTTGGTCTTGGAGATTAGCTTCTGTCCAAGTTCCATAACAATCCATGAAGGTTTACAAACTTATCATGTCAAAAACATTTAATCTCAGACTGTCTGTAAATGTTAACTGTGTGGCCGTGGAGCCTTGTTTTAAAACGTAAATTGTGCAATGTCATGGGACTTTCAACCTGGTAAATTTAAAAATATAGTATTTACACTTGGGAAACGTTCTTTGAACTTTAAATATTGATGTTACCTTATAAATTTGTCATTAAGTAACTTTTAAATCCCAAACTGTTATATTTTCCTTGAATTTAGCCATGCTTTTTATTAGAGGAGTTCCGAAAATTATTATCTCTCTAGATTTTTCAATTGGGTGCGTTCGGAGATCTTTCTCTGTGCGTGTTTCTAAATCGAGGCATAACAAGTTTTTAATAGTAAATTTCATTGGTTTAACTTATGTGTTGATATTTCTTATTGGGTTTATAAATTTAGATATAGTTTCTATAATTAGAACTTAATTAGTATATAAGGCCCACATATTCTTAATATCATTGCTTTTTATGCAAGAGCCACTTGTCTGTAACAGACTCTTAAGGTAGGTGCCTATTAAATTATGACTGTTTTCTACTAGCCAGCGTTAGTCTTTGACTATTAGCAACTTGGCTGATGCGTTAGTTACGACTTACAATTTTGGCTTGTTGTAGGACAAAACTTTGGCAAAACTTTTCAAACTGTTAAGCTTCCACGTCTGATTTTTCCCTTCCCAAATTTAATTAAGTAGCCTGTTTGTTTTATAAAAAAAGTTTAGGTAACTAGTGTTAAGTAAGTAGGAAATTAAGGTTTTTCAATATTATTTTAGAAAAGGGGAGATAACTTTGCCCAATTTTCATCACACTGTGCTTTATAGGTGAAGTGTTGATTTGATGTATATTTATATTAAATTCTGACATGTAGATTTGTCGTTATAACATCATTAAACTATGTGAACTTGATTGTCTTTATTTAAATAAGCTACCAAGAGGAGTCAAAGACTCAGGATCGAACTACAACAGAACCTAGAGCTTAGATATACCCTGTTTTAAAGGTTTAGTTATTAACATGACACCGTTCATATTATTTTGGTTGTTTTAGTCATTGTCAATAATTCTGGTTGTTCCTTTTTGGTTTTTGGTGGTTTGAATCTTCCAATATATTATTTAGGTTGATCTCCTTGAACAATCATACCGTACTAAAACAAGACATCAACATTTACAAATAAACAATTCAGAAATTACATGAAAAACAAGACAGGATAACTAGCTCCGGTTACAACTGTAAAAAACTAATTAGTCCATAATCATAAAGAAAGCTTCTGTTAAAGTTTCATAAAATTCTACGAAGGTTTGGCAAAGTATTTGATGTGTAACAAACTTTAACCCCAGACTGTATCTTCTTGTTAACTGAAATAAACTAAGTTCATTTATCATTAAAATATGGAAAAATGAAAATAAATATTTTCTAAATTTTGCTCTTAATACTGTATTTTGGTCCTAAACAAGGTTCTGTCCAAATTTCATAAAATTCCATGATTGTTTGACAAAGTTATTTATTTCTAAAAAAAACTTTAACCACAGACGGCGACAACGGTAACTAGGATCGTTATGTCTCGCTTGTGCATAATAAATTTCACAGGCTCGACAAAACGTAAGAAAAAAAGTTAAGTTTTTAGAATGAATATATTTTGATTACCATAGAAATTCGACCGGTTCTGGCAAGTTCTACTTATCTTCTACTTACCAATCTATTCTATTGTCTGTACTATGGTCGGGTTGTTGTCTCTTTGACACATTCCCCATTTCCATTCTCAATTTTATACTATAATTCATTGTCTATTCAAATTTTCTTTGTTCTAATTTCTTACATTTATAAAGTGAAATGTCCCTTGGCACTTGAGATCTTAATATTAATACATGTACATGTTAAAATTGATAAAATTTTGACAGAGACTAATAAAGGAAAAAAGCAACCTTGTTTATGACAGTTCCCGATATAGAGTGGTACAAAACACTAAAAGGAGAATTCAAAACGTACAAACAATGGACCAGAATCTCATGGACGACTTGCATTCCGGTACTACCAGCAGGAAATAACGAGGGATTTTTATGTCAGAATGCTAGGATATAAACTTCTAGCCCGTACTGACTTAAATAATGCCATTACCGAGTTTCAAGTTTTATGACAGTGCTTTCATTTTTGTTTGCACTTAAAAGATGTTTTAAACTTTGTGCGTTTTAAACTCTACATTTTATTAACTATATCCTGCTCGAAATCTAATTTCATCTTCCTCGTGGTGAGCAGGGGTAACAGATTATATCTCGCGAACGGAAGAGGTTCTCCTGCATCATTCTTATTTTTTTTTTTCTCAAATGTCCAATACTTATTTTTATTTTCGCTCAATTGTCCTAAAATTTTGGCGCTCAAATGTCCTATACTTTGGCGCTCAAACGTCCTTTTTTGTCGCTCAAATGTCCTGCCATTTCGATCAAATTTCCATTGCGGCATTTTAGTATACTCATGTATATGTGAATAAAAGGATATTAGGGGTATATGTCTATGTGACAGCCCATAACTTTTATTTTTGTCCATGTCCTGCATATTATTATATTACTATAATAGAGATATTTCTTTAATTGAGGGTTGATGCTTACAAAATGTTACTTGTGATTTTATCTATTATCTGTTCTTTTTATGTTTTACATTATTTTATTGCAAAAGAGGTAAAACCTGCATATTCGCGAAGTTTTGTACCCTTTTTAGTTTTCAAACATCCATTTTACCACTTACATCGCTGAGAAAAAAAAATCTCAATGTTTAGAATATTTTTAAATGGCAGAGAAAAAGTTCTCATTCTTAGTTGTGTAATATAATTAGACAAATGAAAACCGGAAATTACCTTCATGGAAGTCTCATGTTAAACGTGTTGTAAAACCACTCTTTATCGGTCTGCAGCATAAGAAAAATTGCAGTGAATTACCAATTTTTTCCAATTAGGATCTTTGAAGTGATTTACCCAAAAGTAACAATATGCATATGGATATGATATCACTTTGAAGTTTGAAATATTTGATACTTTTTGTTTAATGAGATAACAATAAACCAATATCATAACCTATTTAATTCAATTTGATAATGGAATATGGATTTTCAATAAGAGATTCACGAAATGATTTAACTTCCTCAAATTACAACACCAGATTGAATAATTTTGCATTGATTTACAGAAAAAAAGTCCCCAATTTCCTACGCTTTTTTCTGTATCATTGACAAAATTATTAAATACTCAAGGCATTGAATGCTTAATGTGTCAGACTTCCGTATGTTCAAGGCCTACATTAATTCCATAATTTATAATCTACTTTAAGTGTGATATTATCAAAGGTTCTTTAGTATACAATATTGTTTGTATAATTATGATTCATTTTTTTCTCCACAGTAGTTTTTTAGGTAATTTTTAGAAGTTGCAACCAGTTTTCATGACATTGGTTTCAAATTACAAGATTATGAAAGGCAAAAAATCCAAGAGCCAGCTACTGGTCTTTAAGTTATACAAGTACATATATAAATGAAGAGTTGAATATTCAAAAGAGACAACCTATAGCCTCGTATAAGTAAACACATCTAATGAAAGTGCTAAAATCAAAAGAAGCAACTAGGTCTTGTATAAGGTAATACATACAACATGTAGTAATAATGAAAAGTTCAAAGAGGCAACCAATGGTCTTGTATAAGTCAAAATATAAGATGACAGGAGAAAATCTTAAAAGAGGTTCATATCTATCTATCAGAAGTCCACAGAGGTCTATATTTCATTGTTATGTTTTAATAATAAATATTTCAGCCGTTTGATAAAGTTATTCAACCAGGGGCGTTTACGGGATATTTGAAAGAGGGGGCGTATAATACAATGTTTCGCCGAGCGGAGCGAAGCGAAAATTTTTTTGGGCTAAAAATCATAAAATAATTGATTATTGATAATAATGGTATATTAAAATGATTGGATGGATCTTAACAGCAGAAGACCAATAACGAGAAATTCCAAATTCTAGGGTATAGGGCGTTACTTTACATTTCAATAGTCCTAGGCCAGGATTTTATGAACGGGAGGCGTAATTCCGGTTGCCCTGGTATAGGGTCCATGGGGAAGGTCAGAAGCTCCTGGATTTCAACAATTTAGCATCAAATTATGAAGTATTATAACAGACTCCAAGATAGACAGATTGGTGAAAATAGTCTGCCTTCGGATCATTCAAATTATGTATTGATTAACATGTGGATATCAAATCTTTGGAAGAAGTTGTAAATTCAGTTAAAAGGTTATATGAAATGGGCATGAAAAATGAAAAATTAATCTTCACCGACGAAGGCTATTTGTTAAGCCGAAATATTTGTCAACACGATTTAATAACAACATCTTCGTATAATACCATCTTATATAAGTATTGTTGTGCAAATTTTTAGACTTGTATAATTTTTTCCTTATCTTCACAGTATCGTCTATTCTAGACGATCCGGTACATAGTAAATTTGCTGGTTGGTCCTTTTTATAGACTTCTATACATATATATATATATATATATATATATATATATATAAGACCAAAAAGTGAAAAAGTATATTTTAACAAAACGCATTTGACTAGCAGGTCGAACAACGGATGTTCTTAAACCCTGCTGACTGCCATGGCGATTGCCAAATAAACGGATCACAGATGTAACAAAATGGATCTTAATTTTAATCTAATACCAAATAGAAAACAAAAAACTTGCGGAAAAGATGGTATACCGCAAACATGAGGTGCAAAAATTTGTACACCATATCCGGATTTCTACAATTAATGTCTCTTCAGTGATGTTAGGAATCGAAACGGTATTTGGAAGGCCATATAATTTACCTCAATTTGGGATTGGCTCTTGAATTTTGAAGAGTCGAAATAGGATGAACGGATCATATAAACCCGAAGGCAAATATAATACAAGCCCAAACGAAAAAATATAAACAAGTCTAAATTGAAAACAACGTTCAAACCTATGATTGCGTTGGATAAAAACCGCAATTTTTATACGTGTGCATGCAAAACAAATTTCTTGTTAGAGGGGTCTAAATACAGCACAAACAACATTTTCCAAAAGACCAAAAAGTGAAAAAGTAAATTTTAACAAAACGCATTTGACTAGCAGGTCGAACAACGGATGTTCTTAAACCCTGCTGACTGTCATGGCGATTGCCAAATAAACGGATCACAGATGTAACAAAATGGATCTTAATTTTAATCTAATACCAAATAGAAAACAAAAAACTTGCGGAAAAGATGGTATACCGCAAACATGAGGTGCAAAAATTTGTACACCATATCCGGATTTCGACAATTAATGTCTCTTCAGTGATGTTAGGAATCGAAACGGTATTTGGAAGGCCTCTCCATCCAAGTCACAATTTATAAAAGTAAACCATTATAGGTCAAAGTACGGTCTTCAACACGGAGCCTTGGCTCACACCGAACAGCAAGCTATAAAGGGCCTCAAAAATTACTAGTGTAAAACCATTCAAACGGGAAAACCAACGGTCTAATCTATATAAGAAACGAGAAACACTTATGAACCACATCAACAAACGACAACTTCTGAACATCAGCTTCCTGACTTAGGACAGGTGCAAACAGTTGCAGCGGGTTTAAACGTTTTAATGGTACCAAACATTCACCCTTATCTGAAACAATAGTGTAATATTGTATTTATAATACCCCGTTCTAGATAGTCAAATCTGACCCCTTCCAATGCAAGGCGAAAAAACATAACCCCATTTCAGACAATTTAGCTGAAAATGCAACCCCATTTGTCGGAACATACCCGGTATCATATATATAGCGAGTATCCCCCGGGTAGATGTAGAATGGCCATTGGGGAAGTGTCACTCAAAACAACCATTTCATGTATAGATTTACTTACCGCTTTGGTTGTTTAAAAAAAGGTGTCCAAGTCACCCATCGGATGGGGGAATCAGTATAAAAAGAAATCAGAGTATGTGTTTAATTAATGAATATGATAAATTGCCATATTCAATACAATATAAGCAGATAACGATATTTTTTTTTTTTTTTTTTTTTTGAAAAGGGGGGGCGTACGCCCATTACGCCCTTACCTGGACACGCCCCTATCAACTACGTCCAATCCTGTTCGACATTTACACTAAGTCTACGTTTAGATGCACATAACGATCTACTTAAATTTTACAATAACTATGTATACTATAACCCTAGCAAATTGTAACAAAAAAGTTCCTTAATAATCCATTATAAACACCTTGATAGGAAACGTAGAAGATTTTTAAATGAGGTATTTAAAATAGTTGATTTGCTTTTATGTAATAGAATGTCTAAAAAAGTTCTTGAATACCAGTATTTGTATCATTATATCCAACATTTAATGCTTAAACATGAAAATCTTTAATGAAATAATTTTAAGAATAATAGTGTGCCTGTCTGTCTTCTTCTTGTGGCCTATAGATTTTCTATGTAACAAGGATGTTCCTTTCTTCTTCTTGGAGTTAAACCTTCTTGTAATACAGATGTTTCTACATTCTTCTTCGCATTACTTGGTCAGAAATATTGAATAAAAAGTCATTAACTAGGAATAAAGTCAGTTAAAATCTTGATATCAAATAAAAATCTTAAATCTGTACCGATATTGTAATATGTAATTTACAATTAAAAACAGTATTTTGTATAATACGACTTTGGAGAATGCAAGAAAGACACATATTCTAATATTTGTATAACTAAATTCAGCAGCTTTTATGTATATTCAACATATACGGGAAATGGCGACCCAACATGTTGACCATAAAGTTGTTGCAAATCATTAAACGTCCATTTCACACAAGGACGGAGTCATAATCCACTAAGTCATTTGTTTTTGCAAACACGCGGTTCTGGTGTACTTAATTATGAACGAGGTCTCTTTGATGTTTTTTTTTTTTTTTTTTTGGGGGGGGGGGTTGTTGTTGTTGTGATTTTACCATTTATATTTAGTAGTGACTGTACATTTGCAATGTGTTATATGTTTTGTTTTTGTAACCACTACAAAGCATTTATCTTTGTAATGTCAAATAGAAAATTTAAGACAGCAACAACATATCTTTTTACATCTTTATTCTCAAAACGTCAATGCATTACACCGGTTTAAAGAAACAAATAAACACAATTTAGTAAATACAACATACATAATTACAACCAACAAACAGAGTATACTGGGAAGGAAAAATGAAATATAAGCCAGGAAAACAACACAAGAATTAAGAAAGCGATATATATACATATTTTCTGTAAGATATCTCTGCGTTTACTAATCATAATTTATTGTAAAAGATACGGCTAGTTTCCAAAGGATTATTTCATATAAGGGCCGTTTAAAAAAATCAAATTCTTACTAGAATTCATAGTATGTCAGCTCCATATTTGGACTTTGACGTTCTAACAACATTATAAACATAGTATTTTTAACATTAACCACGATTTATATGTTAACAGATGACTCAAAACTGTAATTTCGATAGATTTTGGCAATATCTAGTAATTCTCGAAAACAAATGATATGTAGGAGAGTCTTAACTAAAACCAAAATTCTGTAGGAAGTAATGGTATGTTCTGTCTTTTGAATATGAATCAATTTATGTTGGTTAAGGATGTCCATAAAATTGCAATATTGTTTCAAAACTGTCTCCCATAACAAAGCCTAGAACTGGATAAGGTCATGATGTTATAGATACGTATGAAATTATTGATAAACGTTTAACGTGTTTTATCTAGACTCTCTAATATTCAAATTTCAGAAGTTCTAAACACTTTTGGAATTTCGTGTGAAAAAAACCCATTGAATTTCACATAATTAATTGAATGATATCATGTGTGTGAGTAAAGTACTCACTAATAACAATCTTATATGCTGATAAAAGATGAAGTCATATTATAAACTGAGAAGGGTCCGTAAAAGGCTTTGCGACTTTCGTGTACTTATCGGACATACGTATAATACCTTTTTATATTAGGATTGTCCCTCTTTGACACAAAATGCAAATATTTTCATTAATTTTTTTTGTTGTTCTTTTCTTAATTTCAATTTACAAAGCGCTTTTCTTTGCTTACCTTCATCAGGAACGCCCAAAGCCGAATATTTTAAAGCCAAAGATGTTAAGAACTGAAACTGTTGAAGAGCTATATGACCAAGTCAGTATAAGGTCAACTTTACCTGAGGTTGTTGAAACCTTAATTTCTTAATAATTGATAAAGTTACAAACGGACAATTCAAAAACTTTTTTTAAGGTATATTATAAATCATGTCAGTATCGAAGTACTGACTACTGGGATGATAAACAATTTATATATGAATGCATTTGTACTATTTAACAAAACAAGTGATGGACTTATCTTTTCAATTCGCCAGCTTAGTCGAATAAGAAACATTTTACAATATATATTTAGACGGACATTAATATATATTTTTACAATAAAAAAACACATTTGAAATGAGAAAAAAATCACACATTTTAGCTTAACTAGACATTAAAGTATCCATTACATCACTACACTATGACATGATTGAGTTTTAAAATATCTCAGAAACACGACTGTAGTAGGAAGCTTAAGGATATAAAGAATATATTAGGATAAATGGTCATAAATGAGATGATATGCTGCTATACCTATCTAATTTTGTGACAAATAAACAGATGTCACATAAAACATGCATTTCACCTATTTTCTTCAAACATCTTTTTGTTTATTTACTCGGTAGTATAAGATAGTTCAAGGATTTTTTTTAATTTGGAGTATAAAACAAGGAAAAAAAGACTAAGTACTGTATGTTATCAATAATAGTAATATTGAGAGTAACCCTAGCTTCAGCACGAACTTCTTATTTTTGATACTTCCCTGGTTTTATCCAAAACCGCAGGTCATGCGTACATTTGAAATCTATTTCGATAAGATGCGTCTTATTGTATTCATAAAGTCCGAGTCATTACAAAATGGTTGAACATGTGTAACGTAAACGACAGTGTGCCTGTTGGGCATAAGCATTCAACATTTAAAACAATTCGTGAAGCATGCCGTTTTAATTTTAAGACAAGCAAGATTAGATGAATACTGGCTCTTATTGCCGCTGATTCAAATTCAATATTTCTTTATGAACGATTTACCATTAACAGAAACGTCTGTTCTTCCAATTGTTGTACTTAAAGTTCTAGACATATTTTCTTTTTCTTCATACATGCTCGATGATTTCAGACACATTACTCTTCTCTTGACGTCCCGGCGAATTTCAATTGACATAGCCAGCATTATAATGAAATCACTAGCACTGTTCAAGACCCTCAATAAATTACCGCCATGGAGCAGAAGCTGTGTGGAGTACGATCTTACACTCATTCCTAATTCAGGGAACATTTTTGCAATGATAGTTGTAACTGAGTTAGGCAGAAAGGCAAGGATATTAGTGAAGCATAGTGCCAGAAATATTTTACATAGCCTGACCTGTAGGTTCTTAATAGACTTAAGATGATCGATGTTGTTCATATTCATTGCAAGAAGGCTTTTCCTGTTCTGGTAAATGCCATGAACTATAAGTACGTTCATGACACAGAAAAAGATAATCTGGACTGGCCCTGCAAAGAAATGAAGAAAGAGGACGATGCTATCATGTTTCGGCTTATCTTCAAGATAAAGACTGGTATACACTCGTTTATACGACGTTTCATTGTTTTCACTGTCTGTCACACCAGCTATTTCTGTGAACAGCGGGATTTGGATGTTTGTACAGACGCTTATTACAAAAGATAGGAACAAAAATATATAAGGTTTCGTGACTGTCAGCGATGATTTCAGTTTAAGAGGATATTTTATTGCAATTAGACGTTCTGCAGACAATACACAGAGAGTGTTAAAAGCAGTTCCTTTCAATATGTATGTAATGAAATTTTTATTCCAGAAGTATATGTTTGCTGCTGTTTTCATGATTGAATCGATATTCGTCATGGAAAGCAATGTTGCAAATGGTAGAAACAAATCTGATACAAGACTAAGCGTATCCGACAAAAGCAAGGCAAACATGTAGATGAACGAGGAATTGGTACCGCGCCGTTTGTACAAATAAGTAGCAACTAACGTGTTTCCAATAATACCTACAGTGCATACTACGGGTAAAACATACATATCTTGTGCAAATTCTAGGGTCTCATAGATTCCTTTCAGAAAATCGACCTCAGTCTCTTCGTATTCTGAATGAGATGTCGTTATTGTCTGGTTGCCAGACATCATATTGTTGTCTGTACTAGAACTGTTCTCTCCTGTGAATACTGTTGTTTGTCCAAGATCATGCATGTTTTGTGTATTTTCAAATTCTGATCCTGCTTGTGTGGTGCCTTCAATGGGATGCCAAATGAATACGAAATACACGGATCGTAATATGAGACGTTGACCTAGTCGATACATCTGAAATCATAAATTTTAGTATTTGATGAAAAGTTCATCTCGAGTTATTTTAAACGGTTTTCTTTAATATTGCTTTCATTAAATTTTTTTCAACTGTTTAAAATGTTGCTTTTTGATAAATAGTAGATAAACATGAACTTTATTTGATGTTATATCTCGTCTCACTAATACATGTATGTACCACCCTTGATAAGTATTTAGTATGACGATAAATTTGCATTTCTGTACTCGTACTGTGAACAACAAATTTATTTATTTTGAAAAAATATTTCAGAACTAACAACAAAATTATTTTATTTAAATTTACCTGTGTACGTTATTTTATTTAACGCCATTTTGTCCCAGGTTAGAGTTGTCTTTCTGACATTGTTCTACTACTTTTTTTATCAATATAGTATTTATATTGTGTCATAGATCAAACTTATTCGTTCAGTGTATGTTTACCTGTTTTTGTTTATATATCTTTTTGATCGAGTTAAGCCATTTCAATTGATATTTTATAGTGTGTCTTTTTATGTTGTAATGTTATACTACTGTTTCAGGTTAGGGTGAAGGTTGGTGCCTGTTAAAACGTTTTAACCCGCTGCATTTGAATGCACTTGTCCTAAGTCAGGAGTCTGTTGTTCAGTGGTTGTCGTTTGTTGATGTGGTTCATAAGTGTTTCCAAGGCTCCGTGTTGAAGGCCGTACTTTGGCCTGTAATTGTTTACTTTTTACACATTGTGACTTGGATGGAGAGTTGTCTCATTGGCACTCATACCACATCTTATTTATATGAACTAGGCATTGATAAAAACCTAGTCCTTCAATTGTGTGCATGTTCACACCAAAAGGAAAACTATATATTTAGACAACACTAACTTAAGAAAGGCTCAATTATGTGAGAAGTCATTATATAGATTTAAAATAATTGCTTTGTCTTCACATATATGTAGGACTCGGAACCGCAATGGTCACGCTAAAGTGCGATGGTCCACGCTGAAGTGCGTTGGTTAACACGCTGAAGTGCGATGGTGACATTGTGACGCTAACTTGTTGATAACTACGCTGAAGTGCGATGGTGGTTACGCTAAAGTTCGATGGTCTGCCTGTGACATTGAGTAAAAAGCAAAATGTACATTAGCTGCATGAAATAACATTATTATGATTTGACCAAAGTAGCTGCTAGCCTCGCATTTGGAAGATCGTTAAATTTCTGTTCAGGTCAAACCAAAGATTTTTTAAATCTAATTTTACAGTTGCCAATTCTCCGATTAGCACGTAGCAGTATGGAGTCAGAAAATAGATTGGATGGTTAAGATAAGCATAATGGGTTTGAGTGAAAGGAAATGTCTTTTTATGGGGTGTTCATGGGCGATCAAAAAAGGTCCAGCGTATGTGTCTATATATAGTACTGAGCAGGGTCCATCTCATTTAATAAAATATAATTTGTTCACGTCATGACAAACTTAGAAATTACTCCCAACAATCATTCATCCATTTATCTGATGTCGGAACAGTGTCAAAGAAGTAAAAAAAATAGCCAATTATATTTATGCTTGACTTATAGCGTGACGTGTCACGTATTCCACCAAAAACTTTAAAATTAGCTGCATCTCGCTGAGGTGGAGAAATTTGGAAGTACACGTAGGGACCAGTCAGGTTTATTTCGGCCAAACTTGTTGTAGAAGATTAACACTGTAACCACAATAAAATTATGCTAGAGTGCCGGTGTTCTACAAAGCAGGATTTATCTCGGGAATAAAAAAACATTATATCAACTTGATATAGCAAAAACATAAGTAATAATTAAAAACCAATTGTTCAGAGAACAATTGAAGGTCTTTCCACTTCTAAAGATTTATTTTGATATGAAAATATTAAAACTCGGTTTAAAATGTCATTACCAGTGTCAAATGATAGCTTATTGTTTGCTGATTCCAAAAATATATGGTTTCTATACAATTTTGTTTGAAATAACGGAGGTAATTTGATACTTCCGGTCTGAAAAATCCGGTATTATTTGATAGTTTATTTGAAAATGCTTTCAAAAATATATTGTTCTATATACTTTTACATGAAATAAGTACAAAAAATAGCCACTTCCGGTTTACACAAGGTCACTAATGTTTGCATTTTCAAAGTCATATGGCTTGTAACCTAATGCACAAAGATCCTATGGCTTTATGATGCATGAATATGAATTTAAAGCAAAGGTCAAAATCTAGAACGTCAAATTTACATATGACCTTGACCTCAATTTCAAGGTCATAAACCAAGGATCTCAAATCAAAAGACATTAGGTCTTTATTATACATGGTTAATGAGTTATATCATCATACGCGTAATTTTTAATATAATAGGTGAGAAAACTCCCATTTAATGTCAGCGTACCCTTTCAACCAAAATGTATGTGTTACGACATGTCGCAACTAACTATTAAGTAAAAATATGTTGTCGATATCTTATAAGGTTTTTGAAAAGAAGTGAAAATAAACCAAAATCAAAATTTAGAATACGACATTGACCTTTGACCTTGACCTAATTTTGTTTTTTTGGACCAAGGACCTCAAATCAAAAGACCCTAGGTCTCTATCACTTATGGTTTACCAGTTAGAAATGCATATCACTTATATCAAATGCATAAGGGGAAATAACTCTCATATGGAGTCTCCGGATAGCTTCGGTCCAAATGGTCGTCCTAATCCTGAAGATGTAACGAGCAATTTTGTAAAATAAATTTGTCGCTTTCTTTTACGGTTACCGAGGAGATCTCGGAACAATGAAAAATCAAAATTTAGAACATGACCTTAACCTTTGACCTTGACCTCAAATTTATTTTTATGAACCCAGGACCTCAATTACACGTACTTTAGGTCTGTATTACTTACCATTCATGTTATACATTAACATATCACTTATGTAAAATTCAAAAGGGGAAATAACTGTCATATAGAGTCTACGAATTGATTTGGTTAAATTTGACAAATCATCATTAGGATAAAACGAGCAATTTAGTACAATAAATTTGTCGCTTTCTTTTACGGTTACGTAGGATATATCGGAACAATGAAAAGTTAAAATTTAGAACATGACCTTATCTTTGACCTTGACCTCAAATTTATTTTTATGAACCCAGGACCTCAAATACACGTACATTAGGTCTGTATTACTTACCATTCATGTGATACATTGACATATCACTTATGTAAAATTCAAAAGGGGAAATAACTGTCATATGGAGTCTACGAATTGATTCGGTTAAAATTTGACAAATCATCCTGAGGATATAACGAGCAATTTAGTAAAATAAATTTGTCGCTTTCTTTTACGGTTACGGAGGAGATCTCACCACAAAGAAAACAGTGTTTGGAAGATAACTCTTACAATAAAAAGTCTTCGACTAAACAGGGTCAGTCTCAAAAGCGCAATAACTGTTCGATATCATATGCCAAAAATTTAAGCAACATCTTGCGAAACCACAAAACAAGTTTTGAAATTTGGCGGAAGAAGAAAAAAAATAATCAGAACAAATACAATAGGTCTTTCCACGAAATAGTGGAAAGACCTAATTAATTTTATCATTAAATTGTCTACACAAAATCACGTGACGCATACTTGAAGAGAAGTCAAAATTTATATCTAAATCAATATATTTTATGTATTGTGCTAAAAGTTTATGGCATACTTTCGAACACTGGTGAGCACATTTGCTGACCAAGTTCATCTTTCAGCTGCTTTGCTCTCCACGATTTGCTGCCTGAAATGGTTTAACATAGTTTTGTAACCTCCACCTGTACTGCTCAAAACTGTTCGGGAGTTGAATCGTTCGTTACATTTTATTTTTTCATTCCTTTCTTTCCTTGCCTGCGAATCCATGTTGTATTTTTAAAAGTAACATTGTATTTGAAAACGTCAAAATATTCAAGCGGCATGCCAAACCATCGCACTTTAGCGAAAGGACCATCGCACTTCGGCGTGGACCATCGCACTTCAGCGTGACCATCGCACTTCAGCGTCGAGCCCATCGCACCTCCGAGTCCTACAATAAATATTTTTATACCTATGTTGCAAGAGTAGCGAAACAAGTCTTGTTCACTGGTATCACTAAGAAACATAATTTAGTTTACCATAAAGTATATGTGAAAGTATATATGGCAAATATCTGCATGGTATTCAACTTAAATTTTCTTAATAATACTTCTAACATAAATTTTTTATACTTTTTCATTATTTCAGGATATTTCCTAAACAGAATTATTACAAATAATATGCTAAAGTACCTCCAAAACTGGATGTTTTGTTTTGGTTTATTTTGTCGTTAGGTTGATGTGTCATTGATGTATATCTTTTTCAAATTTTAAAAAGCAACATTTAAACAGTAAGTCGTCATGCGCATTCACGAAAAAATGCTCCACGCGCAGAAACCAAAACAATTAACGGCAAAGAGGAAGGCACAATTTCTCCTGGTTTTTTTTCAATCACATGGTCAACTTAGAAAATTTTTAAAACCCAGTGGAATTTGGAAATTAAGGAGTGTACATAGTATAAATGAGATACACAATATTTCCAGACAACCAAACTGTAATTTAGCGTAAAATATTGCTGTTGAAGACAATATTTCTGATGTTTCATGTTTGTATCAAATTTCGTTTCGAAAGATATCTTCAATAAAAATCTATATAACAGCTTTCATTATTATGTAGATGTTGGTTAAGAACGCCCTTCATATGCTAGTACTGTTTTTGGATAATTACTTCAATTTTCCAAACAAAAAAAATATGTCAAAATTGCATTTTTAACAATCTTTATGTATTTATAATTTAATCACAAGTTCGAAAAACCCCCAAAATGATGTTAAAACTGTAAAGCACATATAAATCTATGTGAAACTGTGAATTTCGGGGGGAAATGAATGACATGGTCCTGATGTTAAATAACTTAGAGCAAATAGGTCCTATTGTAAATTTGTTACAACATTTGAACTAAAAACAAACATTTTCGTTCAGATAAAGGCATAAACCTGTATTTAATGTGTTTATATATCCCTCTTATACAAACAAATTTATACAGCTAAATTGAAATTCAAGCTCAGATTTTATGCTTATCATTGACATACGAATGAACGTCAAGTGTTCTGATTCTTGCAATTTATGTTATCAACCTTTTCCTCAAAACACATTGACAATTCATGTTATCAACCTTTTCCTCAAAACACACAGACAATTCATGTTATCAACCTTTTCCTCAAAACACACAGACAATTCATGTTATCAACCTTTTCCTCAAAACACATTGACAATTTATGTTATCAACCTTTTCCTCAAAACACACAGACAATTCATGTTATCAACCTTCTCCCCAAAACACACAGACAATTCATGTTATCAACCTTTTCCTCAAAACACATTGACAATTCATGTCATCAACCTTCTCCTCAAAACACATAAACAATTCATGTAATCAACCTTTTCCTCAAAACACACAGACAATTCCTGTTATCAACCTTTTCCTTAAAACACATTGACAATTTATGTTATCAACCTTCTCCTCAAAACACACACAGACAATTCATGTTATCAACCTTTTTCTCAAAACACACAGACAATTCATGTTATCAACCTTTCCCTTAAAACACATTGACAATTCATGTTATCAACCTTTTCCTCAAAACACATTGACAATTCATGTTATCAACCTTTTCCTCAAAACACATTGACAATTCATGTTATCAACCTTCTCCTCAAAACACATTGACAATTCATGTTATCAACCTTTAAATTTCCTCAAAACACATTGACAATTCATGTTATCAACCTTCTCCTCAAAACACACAGACAATTCATGTTATCACTTTTCCTCAAAACACACAGACAATTCATGTTATCAACCTTTTCCTCAAAACACATTGACAATTTATGTTATCAACCTTTTCCTCAAAACACACAGACAATTCATGTTATCAACCTTCTCCCCAAAACACACAGACAATTCATGTTATCAACCTTTTCCTCAAAACACATTGACAAT
Source organism: Mytilus californianus (assembly GCF_021869535.1). Taxonomy (NCBI): domain Eukaryota; kingdom Metazoa; phylum Mollusca; class Bivalvia; order Mytilida; family Mytilidae; genus Mytilus; species Mytilus californianus. The sequence continues at coordinate 6,544,076 of NW_026262745.1, forward strand.
TCATGTCATCAACCTTCTCCTCAAAACACATAAACAATTCATGTAATCAACCTTTTCCTCAAAACACACAGACAATTCATGTTATCAACCTTTTCCTTAAAACACATTGACAATTTATGTTATCAACCTTCTCCTCAAAACACACACAGACAATTCATGTTATCAACCTTTTTCTCAAAACACACAGACAATTCATGTTATCAACCTTTCCCTTAAAACACATTGACAATTCATGTTATCAACCTTTTCCTCAAAACACATTGACAATTCATGTTATCAACCTTTTCCTCAAAACACATTGACAATTCATGTTATCAACCTTCTCCTCAAAACACATTGACAATTCATGTTATCAACCTTTAAATTTCCTCAAAACACATTGACAATTCATGTTATCAACCTTCTCCTCAAAACACACAGACAATTCATGTTATCACTTTTCCTCAAAACACACAGACAATTCATGTTATCAACCTTTTCCTCAAAACACACAGACAATTCATGTCATCAACCTCTTCCTCAAAACACATTGACAATTCATGTTATCAACCTTCTCCTCAAAACACATTGACAATTCAATTATATAATCCTATCTACGTTAATAATTACACTTTATTGCTGTAAGAGGCATAATATGTAATGGAAACTATGCTTTTTTATGGTTTTGCTCATTGTTGAAGGCCGTACGGTGACCTATAGTTGTTAACTTTTGTTTCATTTGGTCTTTGGTGTAGAGTTGTCTCATTGGCAATCATACAACGTCTTCTCATTTTTGTTATTTTAGTGTTTGCGTTTAACCATTTTCAATTGAGATTATATAGTTTCTTTCCAAATATACTCTCTCTGGTAATGAACAAGTTATTCATATTGATTCATTGTGGTTTCTTTTTTTATATTTATTTAAAAAGTTTCAATCTACTCTTGATATGTTCACCTTCAAGAGTCGGACTATTGTTTCCTTTTGTGTTTTAACCCCACCCCCCATAATTTTCTATTTCTTCGACTTCTAAACGTATTCTACTCAACTGTACCTATGAAGATTGATAAATAAAAAAACTATTTGTATGCCGTAAAAAGAAACATCTGTTACTTATGATTAACACATTACTTTACATTATCAGTAAATACTGAAGTGACAAAAGTTTGTATTTTTCAATTTAAGATAAATACTTTGATCTCATTTTAAACACCAAAAACTAACCTGAACGAAATCCCAAGATAGTGTAGTGTCATGATTACATCATACTACCGCAAAGTTATCAATGTTTAAATAGAACGAAATTTCCCAAATGGTTGAGAACGTATGTCTAACATAAAATGAACAAATTAGAGTCTTTTGTTCTTTCTGTATAATTAGAAAATATCTTGCATAAATGCAAACCAGATCACTTTTCCTGGATTTTCCCCCCCAATCTAGTATAAATTCCACGTAATATGAAAACGTATATACATTTTATGTTTCGCAGAACTAACTCACAATTTGTTTTATACGCTCTATTGATCACTCTTCCATATTTATATATATATGTGTGTTTTCAAAACCAACTGTAGTGATAATCAATGCGATATCAAAGAATCTAACTCCACGAATTATCCCAACCTTGCTGTAAGGTTTGAATACCTCCATGTATCAATGAGTACTGCAAAGTTAATCCTAAAGTTTAAACATATTTTTTTGCATAAATACAAATTTGATGAGACACAAGTCAAACAGACTTATGAAGTCTTCTCCATTTAACATATATAACAATACAATATATAAGAGCATGCATACATTACATATTATTTCAACATTTGTATAAATTGGACAGAAAAATTAAGTGGCACAAAAGCAGTAGAGAGAGAAAAAAATAAAATAATAGAATACCATAAAAAAAAAAAAAAAAAAAAAAAAAAAAAAAAAAAAAACCAGCTGAACTTAGATGATGATGTGTGTGTGGTCATGTTTTACTATCTAAACAATTAGGAATCTTTTCGACCCTCTAATAAACTCAAACACATGTTTACAGATATTTTCATTTTGCTCCTGAGTAAGTAGACTACTACCCGAGGTTAATAGTTCTATATTTAATGGACAGTTATTTGGGAGCCAGCTAAGATTTTCTAAAAGCTTACTTCGTATTTCTGAATATAATATACATTTAAAAAAGAAATGAAGCGAATCTTCGCGATACACACCGCAGCGGCAAGAAGGATCAGAAACAATATTAACTCTAGACAGATCATAATTTAGGAATGAAGCAGAACATCGAAGTTGAGTAAGTACAATGTTGATTTTACGAATTCCAAACTCATATTGATTCGGCATGTATTTATTACTATTGGGATTTAAGTTTTTTAGTTTCTTTTTAAATTTTCCTATTGTATCTGCTTCACGGGTTGAAGTATCAAGGTTATTCCATAGACGTATAGTTGATGGTATAAATGATTCATTAGTTAATGCAAGTCTGCAGAACGGAAGTATTATATCGTTACCATTGCGTAGTGCATAAACAGTCATACTTTGGATTGTTGGTGGAATTAAATTACTCAAATATTCTGGTACATTATTTTGTGTAATACTATAAAACATTTGAATTTTTCTTCTTTCTCTTCTTTCTGCCAACGTTTCCCACCCATGTTCCTTGTAAATTACCATTGAGCTTGTAAAAATAGGTAAACCCGTTACTATTCGAGCAGCTTGAAGCTGTAATTGCTCCAGCTTATTAGTATTACCCAATCCCATATTATCCCAAACTTCACTGGCATATTCAAATAAAGGTCTTATAAAAACTAGATATAGCTTTTCTAATTTTTTTCTACTAAGTCTATATTTCAGTTTCCTAAGCATATTTATATGTTTAGATACACTTAAAATAATATTGTCAATATGAACATTCCATTTAGCATCATTGCTAAATGTAACCCCTAAGTGTTTATGAATACTAGTTACTGGTATGAATTTTTCATTAAATGTAAAATTCATTTCTGGGATGTCAACATTCGAAGATAACATAATTTCTGTTTTATCAGGATTAAAAGACATTAACCACTTTTTAGACCATTCGGTCAGCTCATCCAGGTCGTGATTTATAACAGATTCTATCTGTAATGCATCGTGATCTGCATAGTTGAACGACGTGTCATCTGCAAAGAGTCTGCAGAGAGAATAAAGTGTTTCCGCAATGTCATTTATGTAAATTATAAAAAGCAATGGTCCGAGGACAGACCCTTGTGGAACCCCAGCAGAAATATTGCAAAGTTTTGAAGAAGACTGTTTAATAACCACTCTTTGTTTTCTATCATTCAGATAGCTTTTAAACTATTTTAATAGATTACCATTTGTACCATAAGCCTTCATTTTATGCCAAACTTTATCAAAGGCTTTTGAAAAATCGCAAAATACAAAACAACTAATCTCCTTCTTTTCAAGCGAGTTCAAAATGCAATTATATATTTCTAATAGTTGATGAACAGTTGAACATTTAGGGAGAAAACCAGATTGATATGCATATATTAATTTATTTCTTTGTAAGTGGTTGAAGACATGTTTATATATAACACGTTCCATGATTTTACCTATACAACTAATGAGTGATATCGGTCGGTAATTGGAAGGTAATGAATTGTCGCCCTTTTTAAATAAAGCTATAACATTTGCAATTTTCCAGCTAGATGGATTCTTACACTGCTGTAATGATTTATTAAAAATCATACTTAGTGGAATTGCAATTTTATCTTTTGACTTATGATGTCTGGACCTGATGCTTTGTTGGGATTTAAAAGTTTGATGATATCAACAATTTCATTAGTATTAATCATTATATCGTTCAATAGATTGTTAGTTTTTTCTTCAAAATCGGGTAATTGAGCATCAGTTCCTTCCAACGATGAAATAAAACAGAAATACTTATTTAAGAGATCGCATTTCTCGTCGTCGCCATAGGCAAAGTCATCAAAACTGTCATCGTTTAAAATATTTTGGAGTGGGAGTATATTACAAGAACCTTTTTTGGGTTTAATCAGCATCTTCATAATTTTCCAGTAAGTTTTAGAATTGCAAGCATTATCTAATATTATATTTTCCAAATTTTTTCAAAATTTTCTTTCGCTTCTTTTTTCATATTATTCACTTTGTTTCTCTGTTTTTTATATTTATTAGTATCGGTTACTCTTTTAGATTTGATTGCCTTTTTTCGAAGTCTGTCTCTTTTGCGAATTGATTTTCTAATTTCATTATTGAACCAGGGTTTATCGTTGCCACGTTTTGTTACAATTCGAGTTGGAATGCTCTCTCTTGCAATGTGAAGAATTGTTTTGGTGAATATACTGACCATTTCATCAACTTCCTCAACATCAGAAAAGAGTTCATTCCAATCAATTGAATTTAACATGTTATTAAAAATATCTACGTTTGCTTTTTCATACAGCCATATTTCCCTTTTGAACGACTTTGTTACAAATTTTGGACATTGCAAAAAAATAATTGGAGCATAATGATCACTAATGTCTGTAGGTACGCTAAGTACATCCGAAAAAGAAAATTGCATTGCATCACTTAGTATGATCGGATCGAGCTATGTGCTACTGTGATCAGTTACCCTTGTTGGTTTATTAATTGCGTTTTTTAGATTAAAAAAAATTGATTGTATCATATAAATTATTGTTGTTATAAGAGAATAAATCCGAATTTAAATCTCCAGAAATCACAATGTTTTCGGAAAACTGATAACCCAGTTCAATAGCATGATTAAGTCGTGTCCAATATTCGACACCTGACCATTCGGGTCGGTAAGTACAGCATAATAAAAATTGTTGACCTTTACCTCTGATCTCCACCCATAAAGTCTCGTCGGTGTGGTTTTCGAGTACACCTTTTCTGGTAACTGATATATCATCTTTAGTATAGATGAGTATACCACCACCGGAATTATTTCGATCTTTACGGATTATATTTTCTGAGAAGGAATCCATTATTAATTCATCATTATTTATATTTGAATCTAAGTGTGTTTCAGTGACTGTTACAATATCGAACTCTTCAGTGAAATTTTGAAGGAACGCAATTTTATTTCTTAGACTTCGAATGTTAATGTTCAGTGGCGGATCCAGGGGGAAGGTTCTGGGGGTTGGAACCCCCCCCCCCCCCTTTTTTTTGGACGATCAATGCATTTGAAAGGGAACACATATAGTTGGAACCCCCCTTTCTCCTGGGTTGGGAACCCCCTTTTAAAAATGGCTGGATCCGCCCCTGATGTTACATATTGAAATTGAGTTATCAGAATTACCGAAATGGTCAGTGTCATAGTCACTTCTTGGACCGGGATTATGTTCAACACTGCCAATAATAAGAATAAAATGCAAAACAAAAAGTAGAAATATAACATTTATATTCGGATCAAGGCTCTGTAACAAGGACAAGGAGACGACGAGAAATGTACAACGAAAATTTGTAAGTGGTATTCCCTTAAACGATTCTTCGTTGAGGTCAATATTAGCTGATTGGGAAGAACAATATTTGCATGTATTGAATAACCCTATGGCTACCCTGTATTGTTCAATACAATTACCCATTAGGAAAAAGTACAACAATCATATATCTATCATAAGACAGGTAGCCATTCAGGTTAAACAAAGGTAAACAAAGACCACACACACCATCATCTAAAATCATACATAAATAAATCTGATCATATACACGCTAAAAAGCAAAAAAACATTACAAAGAAAAAATAGGAAGTCATTTTCAAGTCTGAGAACGGGAAAATTTAGTTATAATTTTACTCGCAAAACTGACATGTACTTTTATACTGGGAACAGTCAGTAGTAAAGTCCCTGTTTTATATCTTATCTGTCAGTGACAGTTTAATTCTTACAATTTTCCAATTTTTTAATTCATTTCAGCTGAATAATTTAATTGCATTTTTGTATACACTAATGTTTCTTGGTCGATTTTTGAAAGTAATACTCTTCATCATCGCGACTTGACGCTAACTTCTAACACATTCACAAAATTATTGTATTGGGCGTAGGATATCAATTTTTGTAAAGACGATAACATTTTTCGATTCTACAATTTAACCTTCACCGTATTATAAGGAGAAATCGTTTGTTGAATTTTTTGGTGAGTGATTAGACGATGTTATTATTTTTTTTCTCACCAAAATCGCTTTACGGATCATCGTATGGTTGTGGAAAATCAATAAGTATTACGCATGCATTGACTAGAAAAACGTGTACCTGTATCAAAATCTGGAGAGGTTCGTTAAAGGTGACCCCGTAACCGAGTAAAAGGATCTATACATGTATATACTCATTAAGAAAAAAAAATTTTAAACAAGATTGTCAGTTGAAAAAGTACCGAATCAAGTGATATAATAGAAATATATACATTTAAAATTTAAAATGTAGATTAGTTTATTATTTGTAATATAATAAAGTGTGGGATCATTTAACGGGATTTTGTGTTAATTTGTTTACATTACCCATGTATAGGTCGGATTTAATAATGAGGATACGATCTTCAATTAATCCATTACTAAGCTTTTGTTTTATAGGGACGGCCCTAAGAGTATTTTAGATATTTTCGAAATATGGTCGGAAATCGACAATTTTGATATGTTGATATTTTTTGTTAGCATACTTTAATACAAGGATACCAAATGAATAGTCTAGAAGTTTTAAGCATACTTTCAAGGAAAGTTGTTATATACATTAGAGACATTTAAAAAAGAAAAAGAAAAAATTAACAACCGTTGAAGACATATAAAGTCAAGTTTTTAATTGTCATTGGTTACTTTACAATATTGTCTTGGTCTTCAGCATGGCTGCGGCTCTTGTCATTGTTTGAACAATCTGGAATTTGTTCTTGATTCTGACGATCTGTGCTTCTTTCAAGAGCTTTGATATCATCATAGTTTGTGATAAGCTTTTTGCTGCTGTTCTCATTTTTTTTGGCAAAGATACGACCGTCGGATGTCCAATACGTATAAATTGTGCGGTCATACTTGAGATTTGCAAGATGTTGTGTGAGACCAATCCTATATTGAGTTAAGTTTTCGGTGATAAAAATACCATCTGCACCACCTTTCAAAGCTTTCTTGTTGAAGTATACATTGCTTCTATTGCGATAAGACAAACATCTCACTATAACCTGTGATTTGCCCTTTTTTGCCTTCCCAATAACATGACTTCTACCAATGTCGTCCAGAGTTAGATGCAAGCCTAATTTGGTATTGCAGATATCTAAAATAATGTCGTCAGTGTTGACTGGATGGATGATTTTTCCTTTTTCGACGGGCACGCGGATGTTATGGAAACGCAAACTTGTACGACTTGAATATTGTTCTTGGTTTTCCAGTCTGGTTTCCAAGTCTGCTATTTTTTTGTAGAGAGCGTCAATATCTGAATCAAGTTCTTTCATTGTGTTTGCGTGTTGTTTAACTTGACCATCTACTTTGTCGATCCATATAAACTGTTTGCATACTTTTTGTTTAGTTATATCCATTATTTGACTATGATTTTCAATTGTCTCAGCTATTGGTTTTACTTCTTTATCGACACATTTGTTCACTTCATCTTCAATCATGGAGGAAAAAGTTTCACCTATTTTTTCAGCAAGAATAGGAACTATTTTATTTATAACATCTGGACTAGATAAGTCCTCTAAATTTTGTCTGCCATCGTTTTTCTTGATGCAGGTATTTTTTTGTCAAGGTCCTGGAAATCACCAATTGAGTTTCGATGTCTTATTTGTCGTGTTGTCTGTTTTTGTGTTCCGGGAAGGAATTCAGGACTTAGAAGTTCTTTTCTTTTATTTGAAGTTTTTGTGTTTGTAGTTCTCAGAGAAATGGCAGGTTGCGAACTTGTAATCATAAATTCTGAACTGAGTTCAATGTTTTGATCCATGGGGGCAGCCATATTGTTGTGATTTATTTGTTTGTTGACAATGGAACTGTCTCAATTAATGTCTACACATACTATTTTTTGTCACTTAACTTATCTGAAGTCATGCAATAGTCTTTCTATAGTTAGTGCATACAATTTTTTCAATTTTAGTTTTAGTTATCCATTGTATTTTTCCCATTCGACAAGAGATACCTTTTACACGTCCTAAAGTACTATTATCTTGCTGTAGTGTGCGAGTTTTTCCCCTTATTACAGAACACCGCATTGCTCATATCTTGTAATGGAGCAAGTAATTTCACATATACAAACGTACCACATTAGTCACCCATAAAGGCTGCCCTTATCTTGCTTTAAGTTGTGATCACTTCAATTAACATAAAAGTACCAAACCCTATCTTGTAAGGAACGAGCATTTAAACTTATATAAGAGTCCTACACAAATTAACCCTTTCGGCTCCTTGTATCTTACTGTTAGTTGCGACTACTTTCATTTATTAAAAAGTACCAAATAAGTGATCCCTAAAGGCTGTGAAAGCTACCTTACAACAACCACAATATACTAGATGGTAAACGATCTAAGCGCTGATTCTTTGCTTTTTTTATGTCCGTGTAGTGATTATGCGTCCTGAATTAATTCACTATTTTCTTTTTCGTTAATCAAAACCGTTAAAGACCAGTTTTCTTTAGGGATTTGACACTTTCTTTATGCTCTTCTTGTACATTTGAATAAAAACCGCTCCTTTATTCGAATAAAATTGATTAAATGTAGAAACTATTTTCTTCTTTTCTTAGATGACTAAACGTTAATATCTCATAGGATGTAAATTAAAGACAGTCAAAAGTCGGTGATATGAAAATAGTCTATTTATGCCTTGTCAAAAAATAAATAGATTATCTTCTAGACATCTACATAGTCTGCTCAGGTTTGAGGCGGTTTGCGTTTGATGACAGTTTATCAAATATTTAACATGGAACACAAATATTGTTCTAACCAATATTACATTTACAAAGACCTGCTACTATTTTGATACAAGAAATGCGGATTTCTCCATTATTCCTTTAAGAAATTGTCCAGTCAATGTGACGTATCTATGAGCTCCTTCCAAACTAAATGTTATTCATAAATAAAGTGCTTAAAGAAAACTGAAAGTAAGCTTTTGTTCATTAAATAATGGGCTTAAAGAAAACTGAAAGTAAGCTTTTGTTCATTAAACAAATGCACAGGATGTATAAAATATTTTTTTTTCACAAAATATTTGATTTATTGAATTTTGAACATTGCTTCATCAGAATGGAGAATATCTTTCAAAATAAAACTTAAAATCATTTTACATCATATATATATAAATGAGTGTGTAGAAAAAACGATGAAATTAAGTTTGTTATTTGCTAGGTGCATCATACAATCAATACTTCTTTATTTACTACCTACTGGAAGATTATCACTAATTATTACTAATTAATCCAACCATTGAACGGGTGACAAAAGAATAACTGAAAAACTTGATAGACAAGTTTGTTTTCTATATCTAAAATAGCTAGTAAAGAATTGATGTTTTACCTAACAAAGTTGCAAATATAACTTCTATGAACGAAGTACAATTCACAAGTCACCAATTTCATAATTATCTAACACTGTTAAAATGTTCTCATAAATATTCCTGTTCAGGGCTTAAAACTGCGGAGGACGTTATTGTTCATTATTGCATAATGGCATGTCTTCACAAAGAGTAAAGTGTAAAAGTAAATCCGCAATGCATAAATCATACGGTTTTATGCATATTTATTTCATTTATGTTTCATTGCCTTCAACAGTAGATGACTGAGTTTTGCCCATATATTGCTATAAGGAACACTATTCTAAACTCTTGAGTAAGATGGTTACACAAGGTCACTCATGTTTGCATTTTCAAAGTCATATGGCTTGTAACCTAATGCACAAAGATCCTATGGCTTTATGATGCATGAATATGAATTTAAAGCAAAGATCAAAATCTAGAAGGTCAAATTTACATATGACCTTGACCTCAATTTCAAGGTCATAAACCAAGGATCTCAAATCAAAAGACATTAGGTCTTTATTATAGATGGTTAATGAGTTATATCATCATACGCGTAATTTTTAATATAATAGGTGAGAAAACTCCCATTTAATGTCAGCGTACCCTTTCAACCAAAATGTATGTGTTACGACATGTCGCAACTAACAATTAAGTAAAAATATGTTGTCGATATCTTATAAGGTTTTTGAAAAGAAGTGAAAATAAGCCAAAATTAAAATTTAGAATACGACATTGACCTTTGACCATGACCTAATTTTGTTTTTTTGGACCAAGGACCTCAAATAAAAAGACCCTAGGTCTCTATCACTTATGGTTTACCAGTTAGAAATGCATATCACTTATATCAAATGCATAAGGGGAAATAACTCTCATATGGAGTCTCCGGATAGCTTCGGTCCAAATGGTCATCCTAATCCTGAAGATGTAACGAGCAATTTTGTAAAATAAATTTGTCGCTTTCTTTTACGGTTACCGAGGAGATCTCGGAACAATGAAAAGTCAAAATTTAGAACATGACCTTGACCTTTGACCTTGACCTCAAATTTATTTTTATGAACCCAGGACCTCAATTACACGTACTTTAGGTCTGTATTACTTACCATTCATGTTATACATTAACATATCACTTATGTAAAATTCAAAAGGGGAAATAACTGTCATATAGAGTCTACGAATTGATTTGGTTAAATTTGACAAATCATCATTAGGATATAACGAGCAATTTAGTACAATAAATTTGTCGCTTTCTTTAACGGTTACGGAGGATATATCGGAACAATGAAAAGTTAAAATTTAGAACATGACCTTATCTTTGACCTTGACCTCAAATTTATTTTTATGAACCCAGGACCTCAAATACACGTACCTTAGGTCTGTATTACTTACCATTCATGTGATACATTGACATATCACTTATGTAAAATTCAAAAGGGGAAATAACTGTCATATGGAGTCTACGAATTGATTCGGTTAAAATTTGACAAATCATCCTGAGGATATAACGAGCAATTTAGTAAAATAAATTTGTCGCTTTCTTTTACGGTTACGGAGGAGATCGCACCACAAAGAAAACAGTGTTTGGAAGATAACTCTTACAATAAAAAGTCTTCGACTAAACAGGGTCAGTCTCAAAAGCGCAATAACTGTTCGATATCATATGCAAAAAATCTAAGCAACATCTTGCGAAACCACAAAACAAGTTTTGAAATTTGGCGGAAGAAGAAAAAAAATAATCAGAACAAATACAATAGGTCTTTCCACGAAATAGTGGAAAGACCTAATTAATTTTATCATTAAATTGTCTACACAAAATCACGTGACGCATACTTGAAGAGAAGTCAAAATTTATATCTAAATCAATATATTTTATGTATTGTGCTAAAAGTTTGTGGCATACTTCCGAACAATGGTGAGCACATTTGCTGACCAAGTTCATCTTTCAGCTGCTTTGCTCTCCACGATTTGCTGCCTGAAATGGTTTAACGTAGTTTTGTAACCTCCACCTGCACTGCTCAAAACTGTTCGGGAGTTGAATCGTTCGTTACATTTTATTTTTTCATTCCTTTCTTTCCTTGCCTGCGAATCCATGTTGTATTTTTAAAAGTAACATTGTATTTGAAAACGTCAAAATATTCAAGCGGCATGCCAAACCATCGCACTTTAGCGAAAGGACCATCGCACTTCGGCGTGGACCATCGCACTTTAACGTGACCATCGCACTTCAGCGTCGAGCCCATCGCACCTCCGAGTCCTACAATAAATATGTTTATACCTATGTTGCAAGAGTAGCGAAACAAGTCTTGTTCACTGGTATCACTAAGAAACATAATTTAGTTTACCATAAAGTATATGTGAAAGTATATATGGCAAATATCTGCATGGTATTCAACTTAAATTTTCTTAATAATACTTCTAACATAAATCTTTTATACTTTTTCATTATTTCAGGATATTTCCTACACAGAATTATTACAAATAATATGCTAAAGTACCTCCAAAACTGGATGTTTTTGTTTTGGTTTATTTTGTCGTTAGGTTGATGTGTCATTGACGTATATCTTTTTCAAATTTTAAAAAGCAACATTTAAACAGTAAGTCGTCATGCGCATTCACGAAAAAAATGCTCCACGCGCAGAAACCAAAACAATTAACGGCAAAGAGGAAGGCACAATTTCTCCTGTTTTTTTTTCAATCACATGGTCAACTTAGAAAATTTTTAAAACCCAGTGGAATTCGGAAATTAAGGAGTGTACATAGTATAAATGAAATACACAATATTTCCAGACAACCAAACTGTAATTTAGCGTAAAATATTGCTGTTGAAGACAATATTTCTGATGTTTCATGTTTGTATCAAATTTCGTTTCGAAAGATATCTTCAATAAAAATCTATATAACAGCTTTCATTATTATGTAGATGTTGGTTAATAACGCCCTTCATATGCTAGTACTGTTTTTGGATAATTACTTCAATTTTCCAAACAAAAAAAATATGTCAAAATTGCATTTTTAACAATCTTTATGCATTTATAATTTAATCACAAGTTCGAAAAACCCCCAAAATGATGTTAAAACTGTAAAGCACATATAAATCTATGTGAAACTGTGAATTTCGGGGGGAAATGAATGACATGGTCCTGATGTTAAATAATTTAGAGCAAGTAGGTCCTATTGTAAATTTGTTACAACATTTGAACTAAAAAAACATTTTCGTTCAGATAAAGGCATAAACCTGTATTTAATGTGTTTATATATCCCTCTTATACAAACAAATTTATACAGCTAAATTGAAATTCAAGCTCAGATTTTATGCTTATCATTGACATACTAATGAACGTCAAGTGTTCTAATTCTTGCAATTTATGTTATCAACCTTTTCCTCAAAACACATCGACAATTCATGTTATTAACCTTTTCCTTTAAACACACAGACAATTCATGTTATCAACCTTTTCCTCAAAACACATTGACAATTTATGTTATCAACCTTTTCCTCAAAACACACACAGACAATTCATGTTATCAACCTTCTCCCCAAAACACACAGACAATTCATGTTATCAACCTTTTCCTCAAAACACATTGACAATTCATGTTATCAACCTTCTCCTCAAAACACATAAACAATTCATGTAATCAACCTTTTCCTCAAAACACACAGACAATTCATGTTATCAACCTTTTCCTTAAAACACATTGACAATTTATGTTATCAACCTTCTCCTCAAAACACACACAGACAATTCATGTTATCAACCTTTTCCTCAAAACACACAGACAATTCATGTTATCAACCTTTTCCTTAAAACACATTGACAATTCATGTTATCAACCTTTTCCTCAAAACACATTGACAATTCATGTTATCAACCTTTTCCCCAAAACACAGACAATTCATGTTATCAACCTTTTCCTCAAAACACATTGACAATTCATGTTATCAACCTTCTCCTCAAAACACACAGACAATTCATGTTATCAACCTTTTCCTCAAAACACATTGACAATTCATGTTATCAACCTTTTCCTCAAAACACACAGACAATTCATTTTATCAACCTTCTCCTCAAAACACATTTACAATTCATGTTATCAACCTTCTCCTCAAAACACACAGACAATTCATGTTATCAACCCTTTCCTCAAAACACACAGACAATTCATGTTATCAACCTTTTCCTCAAAACACACAGACAATTCATGTTATCAACCTTTTCCTCAAAACACACAGACAATTCATGTTATCAACCTCTTCCTCAAAACACATTGACAATTCATGTTATCAACCTTCTCCTCAAAACACATTGACAATTCAATTATATAATCCTATCTACGTTAATAATTACACTTTATTGCTGTAAGAGGCATAATATGTAATGGAAACTATGCTTTTATGGTTTTGCTCATTGTTGAAGGCCGTACGGTGACCTATAGTTGTTAACTTTTGTTTCATTTGGTCTTTGGTGTAGAGTTGTCTCATTGGCAATCATACAACGTCTTCTCATTTTTGTTATTTTAGTGTTTGCGTTTAACCATTTTCAATTGAGATTATATAGTTTCTTTCCAAATATACTCTCTCTGGTAATGAACAAGTTATTCATATTGATTCATTGTGGTTTCTTTTTTTATATTTATTTAAAAAGTTTCAATCTACTCTTGATATGTTCACCTTCAAGAGTCGGACTATTGTTTCCTTTTGTGTTTTAACCCCACCCCCCCATAATTTTCTATTTCTTCGACTTCTAAACGTATTCTACTCAACTGTACCTATGAAGATTGATAAATAAAAAAACTATTTGTATGCCGTAAAAAGAAACATCTGTTACTTATGATTAACACATTACTTTGCATAACCTGTAAATACTGAAGTGACAAAAGTTTGTATTTTTCAATTTAAGATAAATACTTTGATCTCATTATAAACACTAAAAACGAACCTGAACGAAATCCCAAGATAGTGTAGTGTCATAATTACATCATACTACCGCAAAGTTATCAATGTTTAAATAGAACGAAATTTCCCAAATGGTTGAGAACGTATGTCTAACATAAAATGAAAAAATTAGAGTCTTTTGTTCGTTCTGTATAATTAGAAAATCTCTTGCATAAATGCAAACCAGATCACTTTTCCTGGATTTTTCCCCCCAATCTAGTATAAATTACACGTAATATGAAAACGTATATACATTTTATGTTTCGCAGAACTAACTCACAATTTGTTTTATACGCTCTATTAATCACTCTTCCATATTTATATATATGTGTTTTCAAAACCAACTGTAGTGATAATCAATGCGATATCAAAGAATCTAACTCCACGAATTATCCCAACCTTGCTGTAAGGTTTGAATACCTCCATGTATCAATGAGTACTGCATAAGTTAATCCTAAAGTTTAAACATATTTTTTTGCATAAATACAAATTTGATGAGACACAAGTCAAACAGACTTATGAAGTCTTCTCCATTTAACATATATAACAATACAATATATAAGAGCATGCATACATTACATATTTTTTCAACATTTGTATAAATTGGACAGAAAAATTAAGTGGCACAAAAGCAGTAGAGAGAGAAAAAAATTAAAAAATAGAACACCAAAAAAAAACAAAAAAACAAGGAAATAAATTAATAATAAACAAAAACAAAAAAACAAATAAGCAAAAAAAAATAAAAAAAAAAAAAAAAAAAAAAAAGCTGAACTTAGATGATGATGTGTGTGTGGTCATGTTTTACTATCTAAACAATTAGGAATCTTTTCGACCCTCTAATAAACTCAAACACATGTTTACAGATATTTTCATTTTGCTCCTGAGTAAGTAGACTACTACCCGAGGTTAATAGTTCTATATTTAATGGACAGTTCTTAGGGAGCCAGCTAAGATTTTCTAAAAGCTTACTTCGTATTTCTGAATATAATATACATTTAAAAAAGAAATGAAGCGAATCTTCGCGATACACATCGCAGCGGCAAGAAGGATCAGAAACAATATTAACTCTAGACAGATCATAATTTAGGAATGAAGCAGAACATCGAAGTTGAGTAAGTACAATGTTGATTTTACGAATTCCAAACTCATATTGATTCGGCATGTATATATTACTATTGGGATTTAAGTTTTTTAGTTTCGTTTTAAATTTTCCTATTGTATCTGCTTCACGGGTTGAAGTATCAAGGTTATTCCATAGACGTATAGTTGATGGTATAAATGATTCATTAGTTAATGCAAGTCTGCAGAACGGAAGTATTATATCGTTACCATTGCGTAGTGCATAAAACAGTCATACTTTGGATTGTTGGTGGAATTAAATTACTCAAATATTCTGGTACATTATTTTGTGTAATATTATAAAACATTTGAATTTTTCTTCTTTCTCTTCTTTCTGCCAACGTTTCCCACCCATGTTCCTTGTAAATTACCCTTGAGCTTGTAAAAATAGGTAAACCCGTTACTATTCGAGCAGCTTGAAGCTGTAATTGCTCCAGCTTATTAATATTACCCAATCCCATATTATCCCAAACTTCACTGGCATATTCAAATAAAGGTCTTATAAAAACTAGATATAGCTTTTCTATTTTTTTTCTACTAAGTCTATATTTCAGTTTCCTAAACATATTTATATGTTTAGATACATTTAAAATAATATTGTCAATATGAACATTCCATTTAGCATCATTGCTAAATGTAACCCCTAAGTGTTTATGAATACTAGTTACTGGTATGAATTTTTCATTAAATGTAAAATTCATTTCTGGGATGTCAACATTCGAAGATAACATAATTTCTGTTTTATCAGGATTAAAAGACATTAACCACTTTTTAGACCATTCGGTCAGCTCATCCAGGTCGTGATTTATAACAGATTCTATCTGTAATGCATCGTGATCTGCATAGCTGAACGACGTGTCATCTGCAAAGAGTCTGCAGAGAGAATAAAGTGTTTCCGCAATGTCATTTATGTAAATTATAAAAAGCAATGGTCCGAGGACAGACCCTTGTGGAACCCCAGCAGAAATATTGCAAAGTTTTGAAGAAGACTGTTTAATAACCACTCTTTGTTTTCTATCATTCAGATAGCTTTTAAACCATTTTAATAGATTACCATTTATACCATAAGCCTTCAGTTTATGCCAAACTTTTTCAAAGGCTTTTGAAAAATCGCAAAATACAAAACAACTAATCTCCTTCTTTTCAAGCGAGTTCAAAATGCAATTATATATTTCTAATAGTTGATGAACAGTTGAACATTTAGGGAGAAAACCAGATTGATATTCATATATTAATTTATTTATTTGTAAGTGGTTGAAGACATGTTTATATATAACACGTTCCATGATTTTACCTATATACAACTAATGAGTGATATCGGTCGGTAATTGGAAGGTAATGAATTGTCGCCCTTTTTAAATAAAGCTATAACATTTTCAATTTTCCAGCTAGATGGATACTTACACTGCTGTAATGATTTATTAAATATCATACTTAGTGGAATTGCAATTTTATCGGGACAAATTTTTAGTATCTTATATGACTTATGATGTCGGGACCTGATGCTTTGTTGGGATTTAAAAGTTTGATGATATCAACAATTTCATTAGTATTAATCATTATATCGTTCAATAGATTGTTAGTTTTTTCTTCAAAATCGGGTAATTGAGCATCAGTTCCTTCCAACGATGAAATAAAACAGAAATACTTATTTAAGAGATCGCATTTCTCGTCGTCGCCATAGGCAAAGTCATCAAAACTGTCATCGTTTAAAATATTTTGGAGTGGGAGTATATTACAAGAACCTTTTTTGGGTTTAGTCAGCATCTTCATAATTTTCCAGTAAGTTTTAGAATTGCAAGCATTATCTAATATTATATTTTCAAAATTTTTTCAAAATTTTCTTTCGCTTCTTTTTTCATATTATTCACTTTGTTTCTCTGTTTTTTATATTTATTAGTATCGGTTACTCTTTTAGATTTGATTGCCTTTTTTCGAAGTCTATCTCTTTTGCGAATTGATTTTCTAATTTCATTATTGAACCAGGGTTTATCGTTGCCACGTATTGTTACAATTCGAGTTGGAATGCTCTCTCTTGCAATGTGAAGAATTGTTTTGAACTGACTCTATTTTAAAAGAGTAAAATCCATTTTATTCCTTTTTATAATCTTTTTCAATGTTTACTATAAATGAATGCAGATTTCATAAAGAAACACACAATTTTTACAATATTCCATGTTTTTATTCTTAAAATTGATAAAACTTAAATTTAATGTTCGGGAAATTTCCCAAAATATATGAAAGTTTTAAAATATTAGTGGTAAATATGTATGTGACACTTGTTGTTATTCGGGAAATGTCCCGAAATCATTTTCAACATTATTATTTATAACATATAAAAAATTGTTGGAAAAGCGTTTTGACAAACAGATCTGAAACACATTTCGGGAAAAATCCCGACAAAAATAAACTAAGTACAAAATGTATAACACAGATGTCTTCAAATATTTGGGGATTTATCCCGAAAATCTATGTATATGCTAGAACTCATGACTAATAATTTCTTTCACATTTCGGGAAAAATCCCGAAAATATAAATCTATTATCAGGCACACACTTGGTGCATAGTTTTTTTTTTACCCATTTCGGGAAAAATCCCGAAATAAAATCTACAAGCAAAAATTATGCTACAGATTTCTTAAACATATTGGGAAAAATCCTGAAAAACAAAATCTTTCAGATTTTACAACACAGAATTTTGATACATTTAGAAGGTTTTTATGTAATCATGAAATATAATGTTTGCTCTCTATTGCATCTCTTTTGCAACATGCTATATTTGACTAAGTGCATATTACAGGTTAAACATAGAAAATAAAATTCCATTAAAAAAACTTGTTTTAAAAATTATTTCTTAATTAAAAAGACTAAGATTGATGATAGGTATGGTATTTAATAATGCATATATATGCAATTACTACGCGGCAAGCGCTAGTTAACTAATAAACTCACATATAGAAATACAATCAGGACAATGTTTTATAAATAGTGGTTGCATTAAAAGGAGCTAAAAGGTACCAACAAGATTTGCAGGATGTATACATGCCTATACAAATAAGATGATATTGCATTATTACATTTATACCAAAAAGACACAATAATTTGAAAGATATCAGGAAGTATGCAGTCCTTTAAACTATGTTTGGCATTCTTTTCCTCTTGTTTATCTTCATATCTGTGTCTTTTAAGACTCAAGTCAATTTGTCCTCCAAGATTTCTATGTATCCTACAAAGAAAAGTCAATTCAAGTTCAATATTTTAAAGTCCTTCAGGCATATTATTCATGATTTTTTTTTTTCCGGCATATTTTGTTCTTTCTTATAATCATGATAATGGATGAATTTGTTATCACAGGTCGACATCCTTTCATAGCTTACTCATGTTACTGTATGTCATTTGTTTTGTTCAATATATAATTGAAGCCTTTCCACACTGATGATATATAAATTTTGTTCAGATTAGGGCAGTTGTCTCCTTAGCTATCATACTGCATCATTTTTTCTAATCTGGTGTTTTCCTTTTTTGATATATATATATATATATATATATATATATGTGTTACTTTACCGATTATTACCTACAAACAAATGGGGCAAACTGGAAAAGTTTTAAAAAATAAAACATTTTTTTTTTTACTTTTAGAGTTATCATTAGGATTAGCAATCATACTATAGATATCTTCTTCTTTTAAAGGGGGCAAAGTTCTAATCCTATTAATTTAATTATTTTACTTTACCAATAATTGTCTGGAAACAAACAAGGCAAATTTAAATGGTTTTAAGAAAAATTTGTAAGGGTTCCAAAGAACACAGTGTAACGCCTGTGATTGCTGCTGTCACTGTAAAAATGACTTTCAAAGTAAGCACAATTTTACTTGAAAAGACTCAACATAATCTAGACTGTACTTAACTGTACTTGACTTTGGTCTACAATTTAACCTAAAGAGTCTAAGAGTACTTGATAATCTTGGTAAAGTCAGAATATGGTCTTGTCAAATGCTCAACCAGTCCCGACCAGTCTCTACTTAGTCTTGACCCAGTCTCCACCTGTCTTGACCTTTAAATTTAGTCTTGACTGGTCTTAAATCAGTCCAACTATATCAATTATGTATTGAACAGGTTATTTTATAATATATGGTTTATTGCTTTCAAACTTAAGGATTTAATTTTAATAGGTATAAAAGCTACAATTTTTAGTTTGAACTAAATTTCAGGCAGTCAACTTTAAAAATTTCTATAACTATTTCAAATCAACTTGGTATTAAAAAAAATATCTAATTTAAAAGCTCACAATCATCATTTTTGCTTTTTAAAGTTTCTATTTTCCATAAAAAAAACCAAACAAACCCATCACTGACAGGCAATAACTCAACTGATGATTTTGGCCATGTGACTTATGTGTAGGTCTTATGGTGTTAATCATTTTTACTATTCAAAGTTTCCATCTCTTTACTTTAGTTTTCAATAAGGATAACAACAAAAAAGATGTGTTTTGATTGCCCTTCCAACCCTAATTTATCGGCTCCGACACCAAAAAAGTCAAAAATCGATGTTTAACAAAAAATTAAATGGGGAATGTGTCCATGGACCACAGATGATGCCCCCGCTTGCATATCATATAAAGTTATAAAGGGACATAACTGAAGAACAGTAAAAGTGACTTTATCAAAAACACTTGATCTGAGTTTAGTGGTAACAGGTATTGTGTATAAGTTCCATAAAATTTGGTTGATGCAAACTTAATTTAGAGAACGGAAACAAAAAAAATCAGCAATTTTTCCATTTGCAAAGGGGCATAACTCTAGAAAATTAAGTGACAACTCCAAAATTCAAACTTGATCTGTATTTTGTGGTAATAAGTATTGTGTACAAGTTTCATAGCATTTGGTTGAGGCAAACTAAAGTTAGTGAATGGAAATGAAAAATTCAGCACTGTTTCAATTTGTGAAGGGGCATAATTCTAGAACAGTTAAAGTGACCCCCTAAAATTCAAACTTGATCTATATTTTGTGATTTATAAAAAGCATTGTGTATAAGTGTCATTGCATTTTGTTGAGGCAAACTAAAGTTAGAGAACGGAAACTATAAATATAAGCATCTTTTTCATTTGTAAAGGGGCATACCTGCAGAACAATTAAAGTGATGCCCCCTTAATTCATACTTGATCTGTATTTTGTGGTAATACGCGTTGTGTATAAGTTTCATAGCATTTGGTTGAGGCAAACTAAAGTTAAAGAACGGAAACGAAAAATTCAGCAATTTTTTTGTTTGTAAAGGGGCATAACTCTAGAATGGTTAAACTAAATGACGCCACCAAAATTCAAACTTGATCTTTGTTTTGTGGTAATAATTAAGCATTGTGTATCAGTTTCATAATATTTGGGTGAGGCAAACTGAAGTTAGAGAACGGAAACCAACTTTGGGAAGTATGGAAAGACTTACGTACAGACAGACAAGGGTAAAACTACTGCGGGGGCATAACAAAGGTCTTCCTTATCATGTCCCTAATTTGCACTATTTGTGAACATTAATGCTAATAAACAACTGGCCAGCTAATGTGTGCTGGCAGTATGCTTGATTATACAAATGCAACATTCAAAAAAGAAGATGTGGTATAATTGCCAACTGTCCACAAGAGCCCAAATGACACAGAAATTAACAACTATGCCTGCTTTACTTATGATTGAAAATATGACGCTTTTACTACAATTATCACTTAAACTTGATCCATAAATGATCCATGAAAATAAAGGCATGGTCAGTTTAACCCGTCAGGCAAAAACAGCTTATAATCATTTCATACACAAATATAGTGGCCTTATTGCTACATAAGTGTCTGAGAGACAGAGTATTTTATTTGTGAAACAGCACATTTTGTTAGACATAACATATTTTTGTACACTTACAAATTTTCAAACTTACCTTTCAAATCTTCCCATATTTAGACTAAGAAAGACCTTGAACTTCACAGAGAATTAAATCAGAGACCTTTCTCTTCCTATTTGTCTAGGCTAACTGCATGTCCTATGGATATGTCAATCTGAAATAAGAACAGAATGACATAAGACTTCATGCTGAAAATGTTTATCATCCTTAGCTTTTTTTTTACACATGAACTGCTTGAAGGCACATTAATTAAAAATGGTGATTTGCACTAATGCAGGTGGATATTAGATTAATTTCTATGAAATTTTGTCTATGAAATCAGACCAGAGATATGATTTTCACCTAAATAGGTGGATATTGGATCAATTTCTATGAAATTATGTCTTTACTAAGAAAAAGAACAAAGTTGAAAATAGATATATATAATATACCATTCATTACAAATTATCATTCGAATTCTTAACATGCTTAAGCAGAAAACTTCAAAAAGTATTCAGGAAATACTGGCATCTTATTAAAACAGATTCTACAAAAGGTGACAAATTCCATAAAAACCTATTAGTGAAACAGCTATAAAATAATTTATATGAACCTAATAGTTCCTTCTAATGTTTAACTGTGCAGAACTAATTAATGACATTAATGTAAACAACACATGTAAACTGGTATTCTTATGAAGACACTTCCTTACTATGAAAAACTTAATTCAACCATGAAAGTAAATGAAATATAATACTTCCATGATTCAAACAATTTAAAAACCAAAAAACCAAACAAAAATTTTGGTAAAATATTCTTTCAAGGGCAATAACTGCTTTAAAGGATCAATTGTCAATTAAAATAAGGAAATAATGCAAGTCCTATTCCCAGATCGTGCTGATGTTCTAAGTTTTGTATTTTATGTATGAATTCTGTCTTTCTCTTGATTATCCAAGTTTTTAATTTTGTACATTATTTGGCCTTTTAAACTTTTGTTATTCGGAAGTCACTTATGAGTCTTTTGCAGACGAACTCTTGTCTGACCTAAAAACAAATTATTAGGGTATTTGTCATTTATGTGTTTATGGCTTAAATTTATTAAGGTCTAGATAGGGGTTCTGTATATCTTTATCCTTTAATACATGTATATTGGATTGTTTTTCTTTAATCTTTTGTTAATTTTTTTTAATCTCTATTCTTCATATTTCATCACACTATTATTCTCTAATATTTATTTTGGTTTCCTACTTTTCCCTGTTTATTATTTTTTTTTACCTTTATTCTGCACATTTTGCCCGTTATTCTCTATTTTGTAAACCCCATCTAAAATCTCATCCATGTCAATTTTTTTTTTCAAGTGGCATACTCATTATACTTGTATGCAAAATTGTAGGCAATTATCAACTCGTGAAATTCAGAAACTAATTCTTAATACTTTTTTTTGCTTTTAAATCAACAACAATAATGTGTCCATAGCACACAGATGACCCACTGGTACTATCATTTTTATATGTTCAGTGAACCATGAAATTGGGGTCAAAACTCTAATTTGGCATTAAAATAAGAAAGATCATATCATAGGGAACATGTACTAAGTTTCAAGTTGATTGGACTTCAACTTCATCAAAAACTTAAACTTGAAGCCGGAAAGACGGATGGAGGAACAGATGCATACTCATGACTCATCAGAAAGCATATAATGCCCAAAGGTGGGACATAAAACATCTATAGGCAAATATCCTTAGGTGACAGATTATTAAATTTATCACTAATGCATATATATATCAATATAAAAAGTTTTAATTGATATATTAGAATTTTTTTAAATTATAAAACATCCTTAGTTTCTGTATGTCTGTGGTATGCAGTGGTAGTACCAGAATTTTCAAAAGGGGCCCACTCAAACTTGCTTCAGTGTTTCGATCCCTCAAAAAATTAATCAACCAAATTTTTTTCAAAAAGGGGTGCCCGGGCCGTATGTTGCGTGTTGCATGTAGATAAAGTTAATTTTTTTGTACATTAGGGAAGTCTTTTCTTTCTTTTTTGTTTTTTGATTGCTATTTCTATGACGTAATTCACAATTATATAACAATACCTTCATTACATGATAGATGAATGGTGGTTTGATTTTTTTTCTGTCATGAGAACAAATTTATGTATTTTATATATGTTTTTACCAGTGTCTGTAAATTTAACTTTTTTTTATGTTAAAGTAACAGAATCTGAAAAATGAAGGCTAAAAATTTTTAATATTCATTTGTTAAATTTACATGAGGTTTAATGTTATAACTGAATGTACATGAGTCATATTTATTCTGTTCTATATTATGCTTGGTAATAAATGGACCAAACATGAAACTATATGATGACATACATATGTATATATATATAGTGTATCCTTCAATTCATTTGACATTTTTAATTAACCTATCAACAAAAGTCATCAAAACTTGGATTCTAGAGACTGATCTATAGTAGTATTAATTAGATGATATGGGATAATTTGATAGAATTTTATGACCTGTTAACATGGTTAATTATTTTCAATAACAGAGATTTTCTCTCAACATAGAGATTTTTATATTTGGCTAAAATAAATAAAAAATTTATCAAGCTAAAGGTGAAATGATCTCTTATAATTGAATTGATTCAAATTTCATATATACATATTTGTTATCTACAAATTCCATCATATATATACAAATACATATAGTTAAAGAGAGACACATTCATTAGCATAGGCGTAATGAATGGAAGTAGCTAATCAGAGGCGGATCCATTTTTTCCGAAAGTAGGACAGGCCTGCTTCATTTTTCTAATCTGTAAGTGTGGGGGTCTTTATCTTGGAAATCTGTATGAAATCAGGATTTTGGGGTCAAATTTGGTTCTGCCCTCTCCAACTTACAGTTAAAAAATGTAGCGGGCATGTCCCAGTCCCCCTCCCTTTTCGGAAAGTCATCACTATACATACTCAACTTTTTCACATTTTAACATTTAAAACAATATTGTTAATATTGACCAGGGCTTGGATACTTTCTAATATGAATCAATTTAAAAGTAGAATGTAGTTCAAGATCACACAACTTGAGGAACAGGATATAAAAACAACGAAATCATATAATATAGGGCTAGTAATGAGAGATGATTAGAGTTGATTCACAACCATGACAGCTGCACAATACATTAAATTTAACAGTCAATGGGTCAGTCTGCTAAAGTACATAAAAACAATTAATTAGTAATATCAACACTCCTGAAAATAGCAAATTATTGTCAGCAATTAAAAACTGATAAGAGATCAAATATAGTTTACAAACTTAAGCTCAATATTTTAAACTTTAATTAAAGAACCTTAGTGAGCGACCTCACATACCCCACGTCCCCACATTGTCACTGGAGAAATAAAATAACTGTAAGAAAAAAAAATTGTATAAAAAAAAAAATTGAATCCTAATCTCCTGTCGATATGCACATCTACCTAGTATGTCCTTATTATCTGAAAAGGTTTCATGAAATTCTGTTGTGTGGTTTGGAAGAGTTGCCATGACAAAAGGTTGCAGTAGTATATTGGGCAAATAAGTTCAAAGGGGCGTAACTCCTGGAAAAAAATTGAATCGTAATTTCCTGTCGATATGCACATCTACGTAATATGTCCTTATTATCTGAAAAGGTTTCATAAAATTCTGTTGTGTGGTTTGAGAGGAGTTGCCATGACAAAAGGTTGCAGTAGTATATTAGGCAAATAAGTTCAAAGGGGCGTAACTCCTGGAAAAAAATTGAATCGTAATTTCCTGTCGATATGCACATCTACGTAGTATTTTCTTTTTTATCTGGAAAGGTTTCATGAAATTCTGTTGTGTGGTTTGAGAGGAGTTGCGATGACAAACTGTTGCAGTAGTACATTAAAGTCAATAAGTTCAAAGGGGTGTAACTCCTAGAAAAAAAAATTAAATCGTAATTTCCTGTCGATATGCACAACTACATACTATGTCCTTATTATCTAAAAAGGTTTCGTGAAATTCTGTTGTATGGTTTGAGAGGAATTGCGATGACAAGAAATAGGACTGACGGACTGACGGACGGACAGACGGACGGACGGACAGACAGATGGACAGACGGACGGACAGACGGGTCAAAAACAGACTCCATGATGTAAGTCAAAGACATTTTAAAGGGTGAATTTAAACGATGACTGATGAGAAATTTTACCAAAAATATTTGTATATATCCAAATTATAATTCTTCCAATTTTACAAACAGTTTTTGTATATCCAAATTAAAAATTCTTCCAATTTTACAAAAATTGTAAAAGAAATAATCGAAGATCAATGTAACACGCAACATGCAACATGCAACATGAATACTAGTCAATTTCGCCCGGGCCCACTAGCCCCATCCCCTTAATCCTCCTCAAAATAAAACTTTAAGCAGACCATACACAAAACAGAAAATATAAACATATTATTGGCATTAAGTATGAAATTATTACTTACAATATTTTTTTTCAAAATTCTCTCCCTGTATGTCATTATGAACATATAATACTGTGTATTCTAATCCTTCTAATGATTTCACTTTTATTTACACTAATAGACCTACTACCATTATACTTAATTATGTCCATTGAATCAATGTGGTGAGTATATATATATATGTATAATATTTACTTGTGTTTTTATGTTTTTTAAGCATAATACACACAACATGTACAAGTAAATGTGACCTGTTTTTATCCAAAGATCTAGGAAGACATAAAATGAATTTCTCTTTTATCTCATTGGTTACTATATGGATTCATATTGATGTCATGACCTCATTACTTGGACATCATAAAATGTGTAGAGGAATATAAAATGTTGAAATTCATCAAGAATACACTACTCTTATTACTATCTTTATTACTATTGTTTTTGTGGTGATTTTGTGAAGAACCATGCAGTGGAGGAAAACAGTTCAAAGAAGAAAATGGCAAGTTAATTCACTTTGAAGTTTAGATACAGTAATATAAATTATATAAAAAGATAATTACAATGATTCTCTATCAAAAATTTCTTTAAAAGTTCAACAACAGTGTGTTTGAAATTTACACATCATTCCCTAATTAATGCATAATGACTCTATACAAATGTAATTCTGTCTTGAAATAAGTGGTTCAGGATAGTTTGAAGGGAATATTTTGTCACATATATATATATACATGTGTATACCTTCACTAGATGATTTAAATTATCTTGTGTATGTTTTTTTAATAGTTCTTTACTAAATTTTTTTTTGTATCTTATATTGCTGATCAATAAAGTCTGTTTAGTTTCTCTCTATCTTCATGATCTTATTTAGCTCTTGCTCCAAACACAAAAGAGTATTTTTTCTGATCATTTTTGCATTTTAAAGTTTCTCTCTATCTATTATAGTTTTCAAGATAATAGGCAAAATTGAAAAAAAAAAGTGAGAAAATTTGATTCTATTTCATGTATTTGGCCCAGTAGTTTCAGATTACAAAAATTTACGAAAAATCCTTAAAATAGACTATAACTCCTTAAGGGGTCAATTGACCATTTTGGTCATCTTGACCTAATTGTAGATCTTACTTTGCTGAACCTTATTGCTGTTTATAATGTATCTCTATCCATAATAATATTCAAGATAATAACCAAAAACTGCAAAATTTTCTTAAATTATTAATTCAGGAGTGCAACCCAACAATTGGTTGTCTGATTTGTCTGTAAAAACTATTTTCCCCAATGATGTTTGTGGCCAAGTTTGGTTAACTTTGGCCCAGTAGTTTCAGAGGAGAAGATTTTTGTAAAAGTTAACTGACGACAACGGACGATGACGACGGACCTCAGGTGACATGAAAAGCTCAGTTGGCCCTTTGGTCCAGGTGAGCTAATAAAAAAACTAACAAAAGTTTGTAACATTAGAGTTCTCACGTCAAAATGTGCTTCAATGGTGACTTTCGATTTAATTGATTTTTACACAACTTTTGGTATGCATCCCTAAACTACAAAGTGACAAGGATGGTGAATATACAGCTTTGATTATATCCAAGGTTAGACTAACTTGGCTAGAATAGTGGCATCATTTCAGTTAGTTTACATTTTAAAGTCCAGCAGTTCTTGTTATGTTATTATCATGATTATGTACCAAATGTATTTTAACTTTGAATAAATGCCTTTTTATTTACTTGCATTTAAAGCCTGGACATATTTTTTCAGGATTTAAGAATACATTTTTTATAATGACTGTTAACATCATTTCTAGATGATAGACTTAGTCTACCTGGGCATTACCTTATTGACAAGGATTTAAGCTTAATGCCTAATTTCACTTATTGCCACTTACATATGAATAATATAAATACTTACATATATATCATAAAGGTTTCTACTTCATACTAATAATTGGCATTGGCCTTTTAAACTTTTTTTATTTCAGCACTTTTAGGCATTAACAAAAACATATTTAAAATGTTGAAAATAAAAAATGAAAATGAAAGAGGATGCTGATTTTGTATAAACTGTTGACTACATGTATAAAGCATTGTAAAGACTATAGACTTGTTTTGTTTGCTAGTTAAGTATTTCAAAAGTTTGTCCTCCACTCAGTGTACCCTTGAGCCACTATACTGTGCTAAATCTCTAGAAATATCTTGTACCCAATTAACCTACTAGAATTTAATAGAACCATTAGATAAAATTTCATTTTCTGAAGAGGGTGTATAGAAATACATGTATGAATTCTGATAATAATATATATGATCTTAGTATTATGCCATATATCAAAATAGTTTCTCTATTACTTTCAATTCCCAGTAGACATGGTAGATGTCTTAATGTTACATTTTTTTGTATGTCCTATGGATTGAGGGATATCAATTTTAAATAAATTCAAGAGTACAATGGACTAAGTAAGTTGATTGTTTGACCACATAAATAACAAAGGCAGAAAATAGTAGATTTAACTTTTTGACCATAGTAAATAATTGATAAAGAAATCTAAAGAATAAAAGAAAAAGAGGAATCTAAGGCACTTACTCATGTTATTTTAGTAAATCAGCTGATTATGTTCTTACCAGCTGCACAAATGGTCAATCAATTAAAAGCAATAAATTTCTTCAGTTTAAGTGACCACAAATAATTGCTCCCAATCAAGCATTAAATTTCTCTGACCCTAAAATGTTGTGGAACAGTATCATTATAAATCACAGCTTTATTCTGTTAAGCTCCTGTATATTTAGCATGTCAGTTAATACATGAGATTTAATTATGCTCACTGAAATTAAAGTTATTGGAATAAACATAATGTTGGAAGAAAATATTTTAGTATATTTAGGAACTTTTCTACAAAAACCGTCACAGATACTGGACAAAAACTATAAAAAAAATCCCTTGAAAAAACAATGAGAAAATATAATAAAAACGCGTCGAAAACTAGTGCAAAGAATGAATAAGGTAGCTTTGTTACTCTAATAATACCAGTTGTTTCCAGATTATTAGGGTTGATGATATGATGATATATTTCACTTTATTCATCTAATTGTAATTATAATAATTTGTATGTATATATGTAACACTCCCAAACGTGTCCATCCCCCCAAACGTGTCCGATTCCCCCAAACGTGTCTATTTCCCCCAAACGTGTCCTTAAAAGTTGATATCGCCCAAACGTGTCCGATTTCAAAACCCCCAAACGTGTCCGATAATTGTTATTCGCTAAAACGTGTCCACTTTAAAACGCCGGAACGTCTGAAAACTTTAAGCGCTATTATATTCTCAGTTACGTCTATAACATTTACGGCAATTCCATAATAGGGGACATGTCGGGTTTTTGTTGGATCCTAAATAAGATAAAAGCCGCATTCAAAAGACATTACTCCTGGAGTATATATTTTGGGCACAATTACCAGAAATTAAAAAGGAACAGAGTTGAAAGAAGAACATTCAAAATGTATTAGCATTAGTTTGTTCAACACCAGTTGTTTATATGTATGCAATATTGATTATCAACATATACATAATTCTTGACTGTTGCTTGCTTAATGTCTAGTGGCAAGTATTTGATGCATATTTAGAGCGAACATCAACATTACTTTAGTACAGTTAAATTAATCGTTTACTCAATAAATTATTTTGTTCTAATAAACTGCAGTGATGTCTTACTATATTAATCATGTATGAGGATAATGTACGACTGGCTTCCTGCAGCGGTGTTTTCCAATTTTTTTCAACAGTTCTGATTTTTTAAAAGCTCTTGAAATCATAAACTTGTTTTCAGGTTTAATATTATAAATTTGGGGTTTCGAACATCACTTAAAGACACACAAACAAGAGACATTACTTCCAGTTGCAAATATTTCATGCATTTTTAGGACGACAACATATTAACAATAAATATTATTGGTAAGTTCTTTAATGAGAGACGGAGGACTATTTCCCGGGACTTTAGGATAGTAACATTTTTATGACGGGAATTTGGGATTGGGCCTAAATTTGTACGGTTATTAGGAATTTACACTAATCGGGACTCAGAATTAGATAATAATTTTTGGGAGCAGAGAAAGACCACTTTATGTTTACGGGGCTTCAGTATAACAATCTTTTATTCCCCTTTATATAATAGAGGCCGTTTAAAATTAAAGTTGGGGAAATTCCAACTGCCACTAGATAATATGTATAGGCACAAAAATGGTTGCCTTGATGCATACTATCGACGGCACCCTGAAAGAGTTGTTACAAGGATTTTAATGTACAGATAGCGGGTATTCTCCCTATACAGGAGGTATCTGATTCAATATCCACATTGTTACCTGTAGACATTGCTGCGTACTTTTACACCCCGCCCAACGGCCCCATTTTGGCACGGGTTATTCTGTTTGTTTGATAAAGACCTAAAGGACTATATTTCAATTTGCAATGAAATAGTAAAAGGAGTATATGAAAGAGCAATAACCATGCAAATAACGGGGACATGTTTGGACATTTTTATGATATGGACACGATTGAGCTTTTAGAGAAAGAAGGAAAAAGTTAGGCTTCATATGGACACGTTTGTGAGATGGACACGTTTGGGTGTTATTATATAAATGGACATGATTGGGCGTTAATAAAAATGACACGCTTTAATTGGCGCCCTTTTACATTTAGATATGTTTTGCAGTTCAGTGACGTCATGTGGACACGTTTGGGGGAATCAGACACGTTTGGGGGGAAGGACACGTTTCTGAGTGGACACGTTTGGGGGAATCGGACACGTTTGGGGGGAAGGAATAAGGTAGCTTTGTTACTCTATAATAATACCAGTTGTTTCCAGATTATTAGGGTTGATGATATGATGATATATTTCACTTTATTCATCTAATTGTAATTATAATAATTTGTATGTATATATTCAATAAAAATTTTGATAAATGTTTGTCTAAAATTAACCCCTATATGGTACAAATACATATAGGGGCTAGTTAGTCCTAGACTGTATGAGTATACTCAAATGGTCTGACCGTACACATATGGTCCGACTGCACGAGTATATGTGTACGGTCCAAATACTCATATGGTCTGGAACATATATACAATATGAAGATTTGGATAAAGAGGTTTTATTACATTATATTCTTTGATGTATAGCCTGTACATGTAAGAATATTTAATCGCATTAACAAAATCCCTCTGCCCTGATTACATGTTTCCCCTAGGTCTGTTAACCCAGAGTTCATTCACCCACAGAGTCTGTTCGCCCTAGGTCCGTTCTCCCTAGTACTTTTATTAAAACATATTGTTTAATGGGTATTAAATTTTAATAAACTTATTCATATGGTATAAATTCTGGAAATTTATGAAAACACATGGAAATATTTAAAAGTTGTTGGCTTAAAATTTGTTTTAGAGCATTAATTGTTAAAAATGATAATTCTCACTGATTGTTGTAATGGATTTATAATAAAAATAACATTTTTTTTTGATAAACTAGCTTAGATATAGTCAGCTTGGAATGAGTAACAAAAAATGATGTACCAATTTTAAAACTTGAAAAAGATATAAATTCATATTGTTATCAAATTGACTGATTAGAATTAATAAAATTGTTAACAAATATCAATAAGATAAGTCATGTAAGTACAATGTATTCCAGTATTCTACTATGCAAATAAAAAATAATTTATATTTGTTTGCAGCAAATACATTTTACAAATATTGGGCGAATTTTTCAATAAACTTAAACATACTCTGTTCGAACAATAAATATTATTGATTATGCAACTAGACTATAATATAAAAAAATCAGGATGAAATTCGAAAAAAAAACAGGACAGGAGTTTTGAGTAATCAAAAGGTGGGATGAGACACTTTGCCGAAAAAAGACAGGATGACTATTTACATGTATGTAAAAAAAAGTCAGGATAAACTAATGAACTAGCTACACATTATTGTTTTGGGGCTAGCTGAAGCAAGCCTCCTGGTGCGGGATTTTCTCGCTATGTTGAAGACCCATTGGTGGCCTTCTGCTGGTTTCTGCTCTTTGGTAGGGTTGCTGTCTTTTTGACACATTCTCCATTTCCATTCTCAATTTCAAAACAAAAAAGGCAGGACCGAATAGAGTGAAAAATACATAACAACTAATAGAATGAAGGACAAAATTGTTCATCCTAGCCCCCCATGAAAACCAAATGGTAGGTCCCTTAGTTATCTATACCTTTCACCTCCCCCCTCCCCCCCCCCCCCCCCCCCCCCCCCAAAAAAAAAAAAAAGAAAAGAAACAAAGATTCAAAACAAAAAATCCAGTCCCCCTTTAAACGTAAATTGCTCTCACACTTGTTTTAACTAAATGTTTACCATATATATAAATTGAAATCATTTCAACAACAGGCTACTGTCGTACTGACAAGTTTTCATTCAGCATCTCTGCATCTTCAAGTTCAAGGTCACAACAAGTTTGTCTTACATGAACTGGTTCCCTGATTGCATTTGGATAACAGACGTTCTTCTATCGCACTGCAACTCAGGACTCTTGTAGAAGTTGAACTTTACCAGTTTGAAGGTGAGGATGTTTGTTCCATCCACAGAACTGTTACCCGTCACCTATTCTGTATTAAAATTCCACCTTTTTTAGACGAACCACTTCGGTTTGGAAATCCTCTGGTTACCTGACAAGTATGGGGAAAATCTGGATTCCGAATATTTTTTGGTATCTGCTTGACCACAATAATGTCAACTGGTCAATGCTTATTAGATAGAGCAATAATTTCTCTTACACAGTTTAATAATACCAATTTAAAATTCAGAAATAAAGTTATTCATTAAATCAAGACTACCAAATATAGACCTATTCAAGTACACCTTTGCCTTTGGCTTTGGGTGTGTTTGACTTTGGATTGTATTTGATTTAAGGTTGTGTAGGACTCTTTGTAAACAATAAATGCTGGCATGGACATAATACTTGTAAGTGAGTTAAATTTTACAATGAAAATCTGTAATAGATCAAACTATAACAGATAAAAGTCTTTGTTTTTTTTTTTTTTTTACAAAAATCTAGGCTTTACTTGCATACAATCCCTATTTTCTATTCACCTACATCTGACACAGGTATTTGGGGATTTGGGGCCCACTGTAAAAAAGTCTTTATTATTCTCCATAATTACAATTTTCTAAAATGTATTGACATATAACAAGTCTCAACAATCCATTACTAGTCATTTACATGTGTAAGTAACAATACCTTTTTTTACTATCAACCACCTTGACACTTTTTCACAGAAAATGTAAATATTTTAATTTGTCCGATGCTTTGAAAAAGTGTCCTTCAATTCATTATTTCATGATAAAGTACTATTAAATTCTGTCCTGCAAGGTTGATTTTCAATAAGAGGACCTTTTCACAGTAAAAGGTGTCCTTTAAAGGGAGATCATAAAAAAGTCACTCACGTATTTTGGCTATATTAAATGTTCTATTACTAAAACAAACCAATCAAGAACCTGTTATAATTTGATAAAAACACCAAATGGAAGGTGTTAAATTCCAAAGCATATTCAATTATCTTAGCTATAAAGATGTCAACAAAAAGTATCCACCAGCATCAACTGTCACAACCCCTATATAAAGTACAAGAATACCAAATGAAGAAAGAACAGTATTTATGAGAAAATTCTTGAAAATTACATGATTTTTAGCTCGCCTTGACAGAGTAAAAAAGCGAGACATTATAGGTTTGCCGACGGCGGCAGCGGCGTCAACAATGTATTAGTTTGAGATTAGGTCTAGTTTATGGTGAAACACAAGTGGTAGGTCAATGATATTTGGTATGCAGTTGTATAAGCATTGGCATATCTCATTTCCATAGAGATTATTTGGCCCTGCCTCCTGAGTCATGGTCTATTGACCTTGAAAATTTTGCTTAGTTTTATACATGTATTAGTTTGTGATTAGGTCTGAGTCAGTTTATGGGGAACCACTAGTGGTACATTTGTAGGTCAATGATATTTGGTATGCAGTTGTATTAGCATAATGGCATATCTCATTTCCATGGAGATTATTTGGCCCCTTCCCCTCAGTCATGGTCTATTGACTTTGAAACATTTGCTTAGTTTAAATGTATTAGTTTGTGATACTGATTAGATCAGTTTAAGATGAACTGCTAATGTTAAGTCAATGATATTCGGTATGCAAATTTATTGGCATAAATTTGCAAGTCTTGTTTCCATGGAGATTATAAAGCCCCACCCCCTCATCATGGTTCATTGACTTTGAAACTTTTACATAGTTTACCGTTAATGTTTGTGTTTAGGTTTTTTTTAAGGGAATGACTTAGGTAAGTCAATTATATTTGGTATGCATAAAAAGAAGCTTTTGTATAATTTAACATTAGCACATCTCATTTCCATGGAGATTGTTCAGCCATGTACCTTCAGTCATGGTTCATTGACTTTGAATATTTTACATAACTTAGATGTTAAAGTATTGCTATTTTAATTTCAACAATATTGCTTTATCAAAATTACAAAAAGGCAAGACATATCTCTGTGATAACAGTTTATGTAAATTGAAATAAAATACATGTATTTTTATTAACATTGTTCATATTTTTAAGTACTATTTAATATATTTCTGTTTTTGTGTGTATTAGTACATGTTTTATTGTATAATTCATGTTTAACTACACATGGTGATGGTCACATTTAGTATGAATTCACTACTCCAGTTTACATGCCATGTTTTAATAGAGACAAAACCTATATTCTAATTTTTAAACTTTAATTTAGATAAAGAATTGAAGCTATGTAAACATAGTAGGTATTGATAGTGGGCACTTTTTCTCTTGACATACTGTCCTTTCTATGAAGGACACTTTTTTCATATGAAATATTGTCCCTTCATTGAAGGACAATTTTTTTCACATCTGGACACAATTGTATACTATAGGCAAACATTGTTTGGACAATATTTCATAATAACATTAGGGGAAATTCGCCTAATTGCGGACACTTTTTCAAATCCGGAAGTTTGGATACCGTCGAGGCCAATTGCGGACATACTGGTGTTTGCATTTGACAGGAGAGGATAGAGGGGTATCAAATGGACCATTTCCCGCGTTTTCAGGTCTCCTCTCTTGATTTGTAGATTGCAAACTCTTAAAACCCGCGGAAATACAGAGTAGCGTAAATGCGGACAGGGGGAGTTAAAATACGGACACCATTTGTCAAATTGCGGACACTTATTTTTAAACATTTCTTGCTATTCAAAACGCAGAT
Organism: Mytilus californianus; assembly: GCF_021869535.1. Classification (NCBI taxonomy): domain Eukaryota; kingdom Metazoa; phylum Mollusca; class Bivalvia; order Mytilida; family Mytilidae; genus Mytilus; species Mytilus californianus. The sequence goes on from NW_026262745.1 coordinate 6,579,183, forward strand.
ATTATGCATATATAACATTAGCTCGCATGAATACCCCTCAGGAATACCCTTTCAGTGCATCTTAAAGCATGTTTGAGAATGGTTTTCTCGCATTAACTGGTAATACATGTGGAAAGGTGAGAAAAAATAAGATTAAAAAAGTTCATTAAATATCCTATACCACACCAATTATTAAATGATATAAGATGGTACTGACAACTTCCATCGGGATATTGTCTTCCAAGATGCATGCGTGCATATATACGAGATATAGTTGTGATAACTTTCAATTTAAAATCGTATGGCATTCATTGTAATGTGTTTTAATGTCCTAATCACTTAAAAATCCGTAGCCCTCACTCAAGAGCATAAGATGCCTTGAGGCGAGATTTTTTTATTTGCATTTTCCGATACTTATAAGATAATTTTATTAAGGCCCCGCCGAATGGCGGACGCCCTATAGTGATCAGTCTGTCCGTCCGTCCATCCGTAATAAATTGTGTCCGCTCTATATCTAGAGAACCGTTATGATTTCAAAGTTTATATTGACATGTATATTAACCAACACCAGAGGGTGTGTCATAATTTATGTACAACTTCCTAGGTCAAAGGTCAAGGTCAAAAACTTTGGTTTTAGTTGACAACCCCATGTCCTATGGCAGATTCCATATAAGAAATTGAAATGTCTGTCAAAATGAATAAATAAATAAAAATAATAATTACTGTTATTTTAAAGATAATCTGTGAATGTTTTGAGGAATAATGATGTTAGAAGAAATTATAAAAATAATTTTTGGATATGATTGTTTCCGTTTAAAGTAGAAATGATTAAAACAAGTTGAAAAAATGCAAAAATTTTGACAGAATTAACTCCCATTTTTTTACACAATGTTTATGTATTGCAATGCTTTATGTTGACACTTGTATACTGGTATTTACTAGTGTAGTCTGGTTATTCAAACATAACTGTTCCCAAATTTGTTACTTTTTTTAGTCAAAAACATCTGTGATATATATTTTTTTTCATTTTCAAATATCTTGCTTTATAGCTCAGTGTCTGTCAATAAATCTTATGTCAGGAACATCGCTGTAAAAACTTTCAAAATCATTGTAGGTTCCAATATATGCCAGTTAAAACTGTAAGTCATGCTGTGCATAAGAAAAAACACATGTTGATTCTTTCATTTAACTTTATTCAAGCAATAGTTTTAACTTATATGTTTCCTACATAAGATCTGTCAAACTTGTTTTCTTATGTCTGAAACATTTGAATGTGCTAACAGTTAAAGTTCTTTGACCTGTAGTGAAATCTTGTTAGATGTTAGGCTGCAGTATTTTCCAGGAGTTTTAAAAATGACTTTCAACTAGGATTTGATTTCCAATGTCAGTCAAAAAAGACAAATATATATTGTCTGTCAAAATATCTTATGTATGAAAAATCTTATGTCAGAATCAAGTCTGTCAAAATCTTATGTCAGAAACTCAATTTGTCTGTCAAATCTTATGTCAGAAATAATAAAGTCTGTCAAATCTTATGTCAGAAAAAATAAAGTCTGTCAAATCTTATGTGAGAAATAATAAAGTCTGTCAAATCTTATGTCAGAAAAAATAAAGTCTGTCAAATCTTATGTCAGAAACAATAAAGTCTGTCAAATCTTATGTCAGAAACAATAAAGTCTGTCAAATCTTATGTCAGAAACATAATATTTAAGGCTTCGTTTATTTAAAAAGGATGATGCTCATAATTTTTTTTTTTGTCAAATTGTCTTTATCTTTATTAGTAAAGCATGTATTCAAAAACAGAAGTTCATTGATTTTGATTTTTGCCTAACGTGCTTATGGGAGTTGTTTCACTTTCTTATATGGAATCTGCCACATGGTAAAAATCGTTTCCGCTCTATATCTTGAGAACCGTTATGCTTTCAAAGTTTATACTTGACATGTATATAAACCAACACCAGAGGGTGTGTCATAATTTATGTACAACTTCCTAGGTCAAAGGTCAAGGTCAAAAACTTTGGTTTCAGCTGACAACCCCATGTCCAATGATAAAGATACACATTTTTTACCACACATTATTCACAGCGTTGCCCACAGAGATGGCTCCCATCTCAATGATATCTAGTTTATCCTCGGGTTTCTATGTACTCTTTGACAAACATGATTTTTTGCGGCCCATCCAACACCATGAACATCTGAAAACAGTTTATGGAATGGGTAAAAAGGGTTAATTTTTAAGAATTGTTAAATCAACAATGGGAAAACGCAAGGTGTGAGGGAACATGCAAATTTTGTAAATTGGAATGTTAAAAAAAAAATAAGAATATGGAAAAATAGACACCAAAAATTTTAGGGAGTTATGGAAAAGTCAGTATTATGTTTAGTTTTATATGTATTGTCTATCATTTGTTGTTTCTAATGTATTGGTCTTTTGTTGGGCAATGTATGACAAATATATGTTGAAGAACCTAGCCCGTAATTATAAATTATGTAATTCATTGACCGCTCCCGACATGTGTAACTTCAAAGCATAGTTTAGCGGCGATCGATGTCTTTCAAAATTACTGCACTTTTCTTGTATCCCTGGTGCTTTCGACTTGAGAACCGTCGTACACAAGCATCGCACAAGTTGGCACTCCGAGGCGGGTAGGGAGCAAAGATGTGAACTTTGGTTTATTTTTATCAATAGTACCGCTTAAGTCGACGCTAGGGGCCGTCTTGACCTTGTAGGATATGAATTATTCGTTCATTGTTGAAGACCCTACTTCAACTGTCAAGATGAAGAACAGGAATAAAAGCCCTGTTCATTGATAACTTTTTATTTTTTTCTATGTATTGTGTGCGATTTTGTCCCATGTACATTTACTCCATATCCTTTATTTTCTCTTATGAATACTGACCCATGTCACTCCTCAATGAAGGGTCTTGCTGGCTTAAGTCCAATATCTCGAAAATAAAAAGTAAAAAAAAATGAAAGGGAGCTTCCCCTAATGTTACTAAGTGTTGTGCTAAAATTTCTTTTAAAATCTGTCGGAGTAAATTAGAGTTATCCTACGACATAGAAAGTGTAGACGGACGGATGAAAAGACGGGCAGAGTGATTACTATAATAGGGCACCCGCCAAAAGTCGACAGGCCATAATAAAGACGTAGTGGTGGAGATTGTGGTCACGCATGATGATACGCTATTGGCGTTCGTTGCATTTCGTTACATATATACTTTTTTCTATATAATGCCTGTTCTCTGACCAATAATGGCATCGGATTTGATCCGACTGGCGAAAGGATACCAGCGTGTGTAGAACATGCATACCTAGTTCTGTGCCTTAGATGAAATGTCTAAAACACAACAGGTTAACGATAGGTGCAAAGGATGATTAATAACTAACATTAATTCGTCCATGCAGGTAAAAAAAAAAACATGAGGCATACGTCGTTCACATGAGAAAATTACCGAACCAAATATGGAAGATGCAGGTGATACAGTTTCACCCGAGGAGGAGGATGAGGACGAGGAAGAGCTTATCAAAACTTTTTAGATATTAAATAGGTTACATTTGAATTGTTATATGAATACAAAGCTTTTAGTTTATGATTATTTCATAACTAAAGAAAATAAGTTTTTGATTACCAAAGCAAATATTTAATGATTATGTGATTATGCTGGCAAAAATTTGGTGATTATGCGATTACTGGTATCTCCCCATGAGGGGCCTCGTTTGTTTTTCGATTTGCCACAGACGGATGGACAAACAGACAGACAGACGACTGGATGCACAAAGTCGTTACTGTTGGACGCTCACAAAAGTCTAAAGAGGTCTTTAAAACCAATGTATTAGTTACATTATTTCTATCATGTTTTGAAAAAAAAGTTTTATGAAAACATTTCTTTCAAAAGAATATTCGTGATATCAATAATTTTATCTGTCTCTTCCGCAGTACGAATGTCCCACTCTTTACCTCTTATATTTGATTTTCTAGCAATAAACACAATGCTGCTGAATTCATTCCCCTTATCACTTTTAGCATAGTAGTGTTGATACATATTCATGTTTTGATAAACGTATTAATTTCATAAATAAATAGCCAATAACATCATTATCAAATAGCCACTCGTCTACGAGACATTGTTGCAATTTCATTCGGGTGATTGTTTTCTGTACATTTTATTTCATTCCATTTGCTTTCGCAAAATGTCCTAAACATGTAGACATTCTGTAAAGAAAGAGAAATAAATTGGCTTGCCATCCCGGGGATGACGTTTACAGTTTTTGACCTATTGAAGATGTGTGCAAGTTGCCAACTGGAGTGGAAATCAGACTTGTAAACGCATTATGTTCGTAATATGCAAAATGAAAGCAAATCAAATAAACCCAAATCAAAACTTTATTGATATAAATGTATCGGATTGAAACTAATAATGCTAGATTATAAGAGAGTTTTGTTTATTTCCGTCATCATGGAATTGATATATGCCCCACTGCACGTGTTAGTTGTTCAAAATATCTTGTGTCCGCATTTCGGCTATCATATTATTTTCGGTGGCGAAAATGCGGACACTTGCTTATTCCTGTTTTGTAATCAAAATTTAGACAAATCAGTAAAAATAATTAAAAGAAATGTTTCCTTGCATAAAATACGCAATGCCTATCGCTTTTCAACACATAAATTGCCATTCTTACATGAGCAACTGTGTATTGAATGTGACACGCTGACTTTGGACCTTTTTCAAAATTTTCCGGTTTTCAAACTTGTTGACATAAGCTATTTATAGCATGCAATTTCAATCACATGACATAAAAGTAAATCGTAAGCAATAGACATAATAACTTTATCGCAACAAAATAGAGATTCAATAGTAAACAAAACACCTTATTTCTTATATCTATTTTATTTCAATTTTTCATAATTTTATTGAAAAGTGAGATATTCGTTTTCCGTCCGCATATCGGCGCTGTCCGCAATTAGGCGATTTTCCCCTAAGTCCGTGGACACAATTTACTGTGAAATAGTGTCTGGTGGACATAATTTCATGGCAGACAATATTAAATCCGATATATATGTTCTTTGAAAATTTCTTAATACATTGTTGGTCATCTAAAATGTGAGTCATTAATATTTACATGTACTTGGGATCTTTTAAATGTTCAAAACTGTTCTATTTGCTTAAAAGTAATCTGAAGCAATTTCTAGACACGCTTCGATCATTAGGGTAAAAGCCTTGTGACATAAGGGTGTATCTCCTACTCGAGCCCCAGTTTATGAATGCATGTACATATCTTACCTTGGAGAGGAGGTTGATCTTACATTAGAGTCAGTCAGGGTAATTCCGTACACTTTTGGTCCTAAATGAAAGTCATTTGGTTCCCTGTTTAATAAACAAGCAAAATGTACAGTAATTACCTGGTCTGGACACACAGTTATCGTCCTTTGATTTTCATTGTCCACGAATATAGTCCCTAACTAGTGTGGACAGGGTGTTACTTGCCAATTTTTTTTTATCCCCCTTCCAAATTTATTTCTTCATGTTTTATGTCTCAAATAGCAAGTTGGGGGATAAAATTACACTGTTAAAAAATTTGAATTATGAATTTTAAAGTAAAATAGTGATTTGTTCCAGCTGAAAAAGGTTAAAAATTAGCATTAATTTTGGAAGCTGTCAAGATTTCAAGACCCCCTTAACATAAAATTGTCCATATTTTGAGTTAGAGCTGATGAAGTTTTTCTATAATTTCTATATAATTTGTCCCAAAAGTTAAGTAGTACAACACACTGTAAAAATATTATTGAGAAAGCTCAGTTTGGATTTTTTTTATTTCCACTTATTGTCTAAAAGAAATGCACTACAAAAAAACTGTGTTCTCGGACCAACTGCCTGTACGAAATTACCTGGATCGACTATAATCTTTATAGATTAATCAGTTAAGCTAATTCTTTTTTTTTCATTAATAAAAAAATTCTACAGATGATTAAGTATACAACGTATATCTATTTCAAACAAACTAAGAATGTTTAAAATTAAAAAAATTCACAGAATCTAAATAACAAAAATTTTTAACTTTGCATTATTTGTTAAAGGGACAGTATATATAGACTCAGTTCATCATTATGATAGGAGCACATGTCCTGTGCATGCTGTGTATATAGTATAATAGATTTATTATGTCTTGTCTGTATCTTAATTTTGGTTAAACTGCCTACTGGGAAAAAAATTATTACATGTTTACATTCCCAATTACTACTATTAGTCAATTATGTGTGAAAAGTTTCAATTTCATGGGTTTATATCCCCCAGGATGTGAAACATCATTAGAATTTGTAGATATAAATGAAGAGATATGAAAATGTTATCCTCAGTACTGTGTCAGTCACTTAATTAAAGACAATAAAAACATTAAATTAGGGTAATAAATATTCCCCCAAAAAATGAACATTGAGAAGTTCTGACTCTGATACACATTTCAATGATCAATTAATTCATCTTTTAATAATTAGATGTGAGGACATGATGGATAATTTTTAAACTCTTTCCTTACTTAGAAAAAGCACCTGGTTCCCTTCAGAGCACAAAATTTCAGGGGGAGGGTGCAGAGCCTCTATATATTTACTGCTCTCCCGAATACTGATTTGTGAACATGTAAAAATAAGGCAGCTAATGCACTCATGTAACCTCAACAACGAAAGCGACAAATGAATAATTTTATTTACTTTTTGCAATTTCTCATTGATGTGATGTAAATTTTCTGTTAGAAAGTCACACGATTCTGTATCTAAACTAGTATATGACAGTTACACAAGACTGTTTTATCTTATTTTTGCAGATTTTTTTTCTAGGTGTACAACTGTGCAAGTATTGAACATCAGCTTCAAATGCAATGTGATCTAAAAGACAACATAATAATGGACAGATGTAAGTAATGATCAAATAGTTAAAGATATGGGAATGTATGAAATTGTTTGAAAATGTCCACATGAAAGTAGATAATTATCATTTTTACTGTTCTGCTAAATGAGGGTTTGGATGAGGGGGTCCTTATTGTCTTTATTCTTTAAATATTAGACCATTTTTCTCTCTATTCATTATTTATTTTGCCCATTTATATTATCTCTATCATGTCTTAATAATTTACTGTATTTTTGTGCCCTATTATTCAATATTCTGTATTATTTTTCCAATATTCTCTATTCTTTATTTGTTTGCCCCTTTATTCTGCACATGTTTGTCCAATAATCTCTATTCTTTATTTGTTTGCCCCTTTATTCTGCACATGTTTGTCCAATATTCTCTATTCTTTAAACCCTATCCATTCTTTCTCTCCATTACAGAGTTCTTGAAATCTTTTTTCTCCTGGTGGTCCTTGAGGGAAATACTGAAATTGTTCTTTGCAAATTTTGGTGGTCAAAAACTTAGACTTATATGTGATACAGAAACAAAACAACACAACACAATACAAATATAAACATTAACAAAAGACTTCTGTAAACATGAATAATTTAAATTATGAACTTTTCAATAGTATTTTAAACAAAGTGTATAACTCTGTATGTCCCCGCAACTAAAAGTTGGCGGGCATATTGTTTTACCCCTGTCCCTCCGTCTGTCAGTCAGCTATAGGTCACAGTACAGCCTTCAACAATGAGCAAAGCTCATACTGCATAGTCATATAAAAAAGGCCCCAAAATTACAAATGTAAAACAATTCAATACTAAAGGCCTTATAAAAATACAAAAAAATTAACGAAAAACAAATATGTAACACAGCAACAAACGACAACCACTGATTGTCCAGGTTCCTAACTTGGGACAGGCACAGAATGTGGCAGGGTTAAACATGTTAGCGGGGTTCCAAGCCCTCATAAATTCATATATTTTAGATATTCTCCTCAAGAAAATTGGATATATCAGAAATGTTATTAACATCAACACTTTTAAATGTTGTACTTAACTTTACTTGATGTATGCTTATAAATGATGTGGTATGATTACCAATGAGACAACTCTCCACAAGAGACCAAATGACACAGAAATTAACAACTATAGGTCACCGTACGGCCTTCAAGAATGAGCAAAGCCCATACCACATAGCTATAAAAAGCCCCGAAATGACAAATGTAAAACAAGAAAACAAGAAAAAATTACGGCCTAATTTATGTACATGTACAAAAAATGAACGTAAAACAAATATGTAACACATCAACAAACGACAACCACTGAATTACAGGCTCATGACTTGGAACAGGCACATACATTACATTGTACATTAATATTTAATTTCCATATTGCTATAAAATCTATCATATGTTTTTTCTCATGGCAGCTCTAATATAAATAAAAAAATTTCTTTGGAGTGCATTATCTTCTTTATTTCTAAACACCTGTTGAACATCTTTTTTAGCTCACCGCGGCCCAAAGGGCCCCATGTGAGCTTATGCCATCACTTGGCGTCCGTCGTCTGTCGTCGTCTATCGTCGTAAACTATTTCAAAAATCTTCTCCTCTGAAACTACTGGGCCAAATACCTTCAAACTTTAAATAAATGTTCCTTAGGGTATTTAGTTTATAAATTGTTGTACATCTTTTTTAGCTCACCTGGGCCCGAAGGTCCCCATGTGAGCTTATGCCATCACTTGGCGTCCGTCGTCTGTCGTCGTCGTCTGTCGTTGTAAACTATTTCAAAAATCTTCTCCTCTGAAACTACTGGGCTAAATGCCTTCAAACTTTAACTAAATGTTCCTTAGGGTATCTTGTTTATAAATTGTATCCGAAGTTTGTATCCATTGACAAACATGGCCGCCATGGCTAAAAATAGAACATAAGGGTCAAATGCAGTTTTTGGCTTATATCTCAAAAACTAAATCTTTTAGAGCAAATGTGACATGGGGTAAAATTGTTTAATTGGTCAAGATCTATCGGCCCTGAAATTATCAGACGAATCGAACAACCCATTGTTGGGTTGCTGCCACTGAATTTGTAGTTTTAACAAAATTTTGCAGTTTTTTTGTTATTATTTTGAATATTATTATAGATATATATAAACTGTAAGCAGCAATAATGTTCAGCAAAGTAAGATCTACAAAAAAGTTAATATGACCATAATTGTCAATTGACCCCTTAAGGAGTTATTGCCCTTTAAAGACAATTTTACACAATTTGTTCATCAAGTTTGCTAACATTTAAAAATCTTCTCCTCTGAAACTACTGGGCCAATTACCTTCAAACTTTACCTAAATGTTCCTTAGGGTATCTTGTTTATAAATTATATCCGAAGCTTGTATCCATTGACAAACATGGCCGCCATGGCTAAAAATAGAACATAAGGGTCAAATGCAGTTTTTGGCTTATATCTCAAAAACTTAATCTTTTAGAGCAAATGTGACATGGGGTAAAATTGTTTAATTGGTCAAGATCTATCGGCCCTGAAATTATCAGACAAATCGAACAACCCATTGTTGGGTTGCTGCCACCGAATTGGTAGTTTTAACAAAATTTTGCAGTTGTTTTGTTATTATTTTGAATATTATTATAGATATATATATAAACTGTAAGCAGCAATAATGTTCAGCAAAGTATAAGATCTACAAAAAAGTTAATATGACCAAAATTGTCAATTGACCCCTTAAGGAGTTATTGCCCTTTAAAGACAATTTTACACAATTTGTTCATCAAGTTTGCTAACATTTGAAAATCTTTTCCTCTGAAATACAAGTGAGCGATTCAGGCTCTTGAGAGCCTCTTGTTTTATTTATGCCTATTATCAGGAAAACTATGAAATTTAGAAACATTTTTTATGCCTCGCCGTAGCGGAGGGGGCATTAAGTTTTACCCTTGTCCGTCTGTCCCGTAGGTCCGATAATTGGTTTCCGTTCTCTAACTTTAGTTTGCCTATACCAAATGTTATGAAACTTATACACAATGCTTATTACCTTAAAACACAGACCAAGTATAAATTTGGGTAGTGTCACTTTTACCGTTCTAGAGTTATCCCCCTCTACAAATGGAAATATTGCTGAATTTTTCATTTCCTTTCTCACTTTAGTTTGCCTCAACCAAATGTTATGAAACCTATACACAATGCTTATTACCACAAAACTCAGATCAAGTTTGAATTTGGGTAGCGTCACTTTTACCGTTCTAGAGTTATCCCCCTCTACAAATGGAAATATTGCTGAATTTTTCATTTCCTTTCTCACTTTAGTTTGCCTCAACCAAATGTTATGAAACCTATACACAATGCTTATTACCACAAAACTCAGATCAAGTGTGAATTTGGGTAGCGTCACTTTTACCGTTCTAGAGTTATCCCCCTCTACAAATGGAAATATTGCTGAATTTTTCATTTCCTTTCTCACTTTAGTTTGCCTCAACCAAATGTTATGAAACCTATACACAATGCTTATTACCACAAAACTCAGATCAAGTGTGAATTTGGGTAGCGTCACTTTTACCGTTCTAGAGTTATCCCCCTCTACAAATGGAAATATTGCTGAATTTTTCATTTTCTTTCTCACTTTAGTTTGCCTCAACCAAATGTTATGAAACTTATGCACAATGCATATTACCACAAAACGCAGATCAAGTACAAATTTGGATAGCGTCACTTTAACAGATCTTGAGTAATGTAAGAAAAGGCATGGCAAGATCTATTAAAAGTTAAATTCTGCCGATATAGTTAGTAGACTGTCACTCTTAACATGCTTAATAGGAGTGATTGCCCTTCAGTGAGGATTTTTGTTTACCCTCTTTTGTGTTTTGAGCAAGAACTAAAGAAGAAAGAGAGAAACTAAACAGACTAATTATAAAAGACCTGTAATAAAAGATCAACAAAATAGAGATTTTTGTCATGAAGTATATTCTCGTCTACAATGTTAGAGAGTGTCCTTTGTTTGATATGCACATAAACCAAGGTGAGCGACACAGGCTCTTTAGAGCCTCTTGTTTAGCTCACCTGGCCCAAAGGGCCGTCGTCGACCATTAACTTTTACAAAAATCTTCTCCTCTGAAACTACTGGGCCAAATTTAACCAAACTTGGCCACAGTCAATCATCATTGGGGTATCTAGTTAAGAAAATGTGTCTGATGAATATTAAGAAAGAACAAAATGAAAATGATATTTTGATAAACATGTTGTTGTCGTGGTATTGTGCTCTCTTAAACCATCAGATTATTACTGTACGTACTGCAATAAAAAAAAACATGAATCAATATCAGGGAACTTGAAGTAATTGAAAACTAGTTCAAATCCCTAATTGCACTTTAGCTTTTCATTGCCTCAACCAAGTGTTATGAAACTTATACACAAAACAAGGAATTATCTGAATCTGGAATAATTTTGAATTCTGGAAAATTGATAAGAAATGTACATGATGAAAACATACCCAACTAAATAGGGATAGCCATGCAAGGGTAATTTTACTTTCACTGTTCTTTCAGTATGAACTAACTAACCCCCCTTAGCCATGCGCGCATGGCTAACCCTATTTAGTTTGGTTAGTTTTCATCATAAATTTCGTTTCAATTTTCCAGAATTCAAAATAATTCCAGATTCAAATAATTCCTTGTTCCAATGCTTATTAATGATCAAGTCACTTTCATCATTCTCATATTATGTTACTTTATTAATAGAAAAAAAGGATAAATTAGAGATATATTTACAAGCAGGGACATCCGTGTCCCATGGACACATTCTTGTTTTATTTATTACATATTTTAGTGTATTAAAGTAATTATACTGCTTCCACCTTTCAAAATTCTAACAAAGCTCTATCTCTTTAATGGATAAATAAATGATACTAGTCGAGAACTCAACAGATAATTTTTTTTCAGGTTCTCTGGTCGTTAGTACTGGTTTGCCACACACATGAATATATTGATCCTGCTTTCAGCTAAATATCAGAAAAATTAAGAACAAAGGAAAGGATGCTGAAACTGTACAGTCACCGGTCAGGATTGTTTCAGAAGTGAAATTACAATACAATATATGTTACTGGTTAATTCCTATGATTTGTAATTTTAAACAACACACATAGACTTTGCATTATTGTTTTACAAGAGAGACACCAAAAGATGCAGTCAACATTTATTATTTTTATCAAAATACACCGAGGACAAATCATGGGTACACTTAGCTTGAAATATGGTGCTTTCATACCAAAATTGCCTGGACGTAAAAGAAATAAAGAACCAAAATTCATGTCAGGAATCATGCAGGGGATAAGATGAAAGAATAAAGAATAAGGTACTGTCATATTCAGTCTTAATAAGAGTCCTGCTGCTTTATATGTATATGCATTTTGTTATGCCCCGTCGTAGCGGAGGAGGGCATTAAGTTTTATCCTTGTATGTTTGTACATAGATATAAGAAGATGTGGTATGAGTTCCAATGAGACTACTCTCCATCCAAGTCACAATTTGTAAAAGAAAAACCATTATAGGTCAAAGTACAGTCTTCAACACAGAGCCTTGGATCACACCGAACAGTAAGCTATTATTAATTTAAGGACCCCAAAAATGATTAGTGTGAAAATAGCTGTCAAATAGGAAAACAAACGGTCTAATCTATATAAAAAAAGAGAAACAAGAAACACTTATAGTGCGTGATTTTCTCGCTGTGTTGAAGACCTTATTCTTTGAAAAAGCGACGGAGGTATCATGTGCTCATGGCACAGCTGTTTATTCATTTTAGTTCACTATAAACTTAAGTTTGCTTAACCAAATGTTCTGAAACTTATACACAATGCTTATAACCACAAAACTTAAGATACAACTTTAGGTAACAGGAACGGTCTTGACTTTGGAAAGCCACATGAAAACTCAATTCTGCTCCCCTTTTAAATCTTGATCAGTATTTGTTAAATGAAAAAAAGTAACATAAAAGAATGCAGGTTGCCAGGAACATTCAATTGGAGAAAGGGAAAAGAACTCAACTCTACACTAAATAATTTTGAAAACTATTATTGGCTATACTATCTTTATTGATAAAAAATGTCAGAAAAGTTATGTACATTATGATCATGTTGATTGTGTGAAAAGTCACACAAGGTAATCAAAATGGTCAGAGGGGGAAAAGAAGTTTTGTTATAAATGTCAAATGTGATAGTCTCAACCTATCAACATGATCAAAATTGTTGATTTCACCATTAATATTTACATTTAGCATGTTCAGCGGAATAGCACGTTTTTGTTATATTTTACTAAATGTTATTTTACTTTTCTCTTATAGGCAGGAGTGAAAGGAAGAGAAAAAGTCATCAGTAAAGAAACAGATCAATTTAAATTAACATGTAATAATTCCATCTGAATATAACAAGCATTGCACATGTTATGAAGATTTATTCACATGTTACTATGATTTGTAGTTATATTTTATTGTATGTATTTGTAATATTATATAGAACATGTATTTTATTTTAGAACAGTATTTTTCTTTTTCGTCGAGCCTGCGATTTTGTCGCAGAAAGCTCGACATAGGGATAGTGATCCGGCGGTGGCGGTGGCATCGTTAGCTAACTTCTTAAAAGCTTTATATTTTAGAAGGTGGAAGACCTGGATGCTTCATACTTTGTATACAGATGCCTCATGTTACGATGTTTCCGTGTGTCACATTTCCATTGACCTTGACCTCATTTTCATGGTTCAGTGACTACTTGAAAAAAAAGTTAAGATTTTTTGTAATGTTAATTTCTCTCTTATTAAGAGTAATAGGTTAAATATATTTGGTATGTGCGTACCTTGCAAGGTCCTCATGACTGTCAGACAGTTTTCACTTGACCTCGACCTCATTTCTTGGATCAGTGAACAAGGTTAAGGTTTGGTGGTCAAGTCCATATCACAGATACTATAAGCAATAGGTCTTGTATATTTGGTGTACAGAAGGACTGTAAGGTGTACATGACCAACTGGCAGGTGTCATCTGGCCTTGACCTCATTTTCATGGTTCAGTGGTAAGTTAAGTTTTTGTTTTGGTCTATTTTCCTTATACTGTTTGCAATAAGTCTACTATATTTGGTGTATGGAATGATTGTAAGGTGTACATGTCTAGCTGGCAGGTGTCATCTGACCTTGACTTCATTTTCATGGTTCTGGGGTCAAAGTTAAGTTTTTGAGTTGTGGTCTTTTTTTCTAATACTATATGCAATAAAGGTCAACTATATTTGGTGTATGGAAATATTTTATGATGTACATGTCAGTCTCGCAAGTTTTATTTGACCTTGACCTCATTTTCACAGTTCATTGCTCAGTGTTAGGTTTTTGTGTTTTGGTCTGTTTTTCTTAAACTATAAGCAATAGGTCAACTATATTTGTTGTATGGAAGAATTGTAAGCTGTATATGTCTGCCTGGCATGGTGCATCTGACCTTGACCTCGTTTTCATGGTTCATTGGTCAATGTTTAGTTTTCTTGGTTAAGTCTATTTCTTAGAAACAAAAGCAATAGGTCAACTATATTTAGTGTATTGAATGATTGTAAGGTGTACATGTATTTCTTGTTTGGTTTATATGACCTTGACCTCATTTTCTTGGTTAATGTTAAGTTTATGTGATAGTGGTAGTAAAGCTTTATATTTAGGACTATCAACATAACATCAATAATTAGTAAAGAAGGCAAGACATTTCAGCGTGTGCACTCTTGTTATATTTTGTTGTGGAGAACATCAAAGAAATTTAGAAAAATATAATTAAAGATAAAGTTTCTTCCATGTTTTCTGTGACAAAAACAAAATTGTGCAAATTAGGAAAATGAAATGAGGCTACATTATTGAATATTTTTGAGTTTGAGTTTTTTCTTTTTATTCCTATTTTAAAATTTCATTGGCATTTGAAGTAATGAGTTAAAACTAGTTTTT